>NC_052094.1:4891597-5194830 GCF_015852505.1 Tachyglossus aculeatus | reverse complement strand
TTTGAAAAATCAATGTATGAATTATCAATACTGATAAAAGGATGGTATGTCTGGTGATGTATTTTAAGATAATACAGGTGGTAGAAGTTATTTCATAGAGATAACTAACAAAAATGTATAGTTAATTACCCCTCATTTTACAAATTTGATTTTTTTCAGTCACTCCAATTATCAATAAGTAATCCGAATTTAAAAGCACCCTACTTCAATGAGTCCTCCTATCTAGATTTACACACCCACCCAAAGTAATGTATATTTAATTCTCTGAAAGTTACATTTTAAGGTAGTTTAACTCTCAGGTAACATGACTGGAATAGTGGCTTTAGGCATTATTGCTTGAACTAATAGTTTCAGTGATTAGGAGCAAGGTTATTTCCATCATGGAATAGACTAAACTTAAGTTTTATATTTGCAAGTTACTGGTTTTATATTCTAACATTACAACACAGGGGCATTGCAATAACCCACTCACCAGAGTAAAGCAACATGGCTTGTAAAAAGTTGGCTCTCAGAAATAGCCTCTTGTGGTCATTCATTCATTCATTCATTCATTCATTCATTCATTCATTCATTCATTCATTCATTCATTCATTCATTCATTCATATTTATTGAGTGCTTACTGTGTGCAGAGCACTGTACTAAGTGCTTGGGAAGTACAAGTTGGCAACATATAGAGACAGTCCCTACCCAACAGTGGGCTCACAGTCTAGAAGGGGGAGATAGAGAACAAAACAAAACATATTAACAAAATAAAATAAATAGAATATGTACAAGTAAAATAAATTAAATAGAGTAATAAATATGTAAAAACATATATAAATATATTCAGGGGCTGTGGGGAAGGAAAGGAGGTAAGGCAGGGGGGATGGATGAGGTGAGACTGTCACCCTGTTTCTAAATCTTGAACAAGCTTACCTTTCGCTTAGAAAGACTAGAAGGATCAGGTCGGTTGCAAATGACACAAGTCAATCAATTGCATTTATCGAGCACTTACTGGGTGCAGAACATTGTACTAAGCACTTGGGAGAGTACAATATACTAGAGTTGATAAACATGTTCCCTGACCACTGCGTGCTTACAATCACCTGAAAAACAGTGCTTTGAACACTCTATATATGTATGTTGATTGACTCCTGATTGAGGGACTTACTGATTGAATGATTGACTGAAGGATTGATACCTGTTGAATATAAAGGAAACAGGGGCCAAGTGATTAGACTAGCCAGATGGATGCAATCATTTATTGTATGTAAAGGGTGTTCTGCCACCTTTCTGTTAGGTTCAAAGGGGAGGCAACTAGGATCAGGGTGAATCTGAATGAAACTAATTAGCTAAAATAGAAATGAAATTTATTTCTCTATTTACAGCTATCACCAACCAATCAATCAATGGTGTTTATTGAGAGCTTCCTGAATGCAGAACACTGTACTAAGTGCTTGGGAGAGTAAGTACAAGGAACTTTAGACTAGAAGAGGAACTTGAAAACTTGAAACTTGAAAATTTCTGTCCCCAAATGGTATTTTATGCCTTTCCAAATTGGCCTGCGCTCATTTTTGTCTCTAAATAGGATTCAGTTAAAAAACAAACTATAAAGAAAATGAAAAATGTTAAAATTAGATAAAATAAGATACTCAAACCCACACCAAAAGCTTTGAATTGTTATGCTTCTCAATGTCGATCAAGAAATATTAGGGAACTGGAGCCAGATGTGCTTTCAATTGTTGACAGGGTTGGTTGTTTAAACATTCAGACTTCCTGTGGAGGTGGAGCTAAAGGACGGAGAGGATGTAGGAGTAGCAGTTAATAACATCTCCCTAGGAATAGGGACCTGCTTTTTTTGGGGGGGTCAGAGGGAGGGGTTTGGTATTTGTTAAGGTGCCGGGCACTATACTAAGCACTGGAATAGACAGACTTAATCATATCGAACACAATCTCTGTCCCACATGAGCTCACAGTTTTATTCCCCATTTTACAGATGAGGTAACTGAGGCACAGAGAAGTTTAAATTAAATTTAAAAAGTGAAGTTGGGAGGTTGGCTGTCTCTCCTTTACTTCCTGCCTCTGAACACTAGGTTTAGAACCCAGGTCTTTCTGATTCCCAGGCCTGTACTCTATCCACTAAGCCATGCTGCTTCTCGATCAGGGCAGGAGACCTAAAGTAAAGTGAGTCTACCATGGAGCCATACAAATCATTAGTGATCCACTGCATCTGTGACTGTGGTATTTATGGTATTTGTTCTGCGCTTACTTTGTGTCTGGCACTGTACAAAGTGCTGGGGTACATACAAAATAATCAAGTTGGATACAGTCCGTGTACTACATGGGGCTCATAGTCTTAATCTACATTTTACAGATGAGGTAACTGAAGCACAGAGAAGTGAAATGAATTTTCCAAGGTCACCCAGAAGACAAGTGGTGAAGCTGTGATTAGAACCCAGGTCCTTTTGCCTCGCAGGCCCATGCTCTATCCTCTAAGCCACACTGTTCTCATGCCTAAGCCTTCTTTGACTGGATTCTCCATTCTATACAGATAAAAACTGAGAGAAGATTTGTCTAGAAATGCAAGTAGATCTTCCTGGATTAAAACACTCCCTTTTGCCTCCTGCTACACATAGCTGCAAAACTCCTATTTTCAACATCTTCTCTTACCTTCAGCAGAATTTAAGACACACATCTTAAGAAGACGAATCCTGTGTGTAGATTTGTTGTGACAGGCTGCCTTAAATTTAGCAATCTGTCTTAAAGCTTAAATAGGTAAGAAATGGAATATGAAAAGGATGAAGACTACCATACATTAAAAATATCCTGTCATATCTATCTCATCTGTTGAAGAGCCTTCAATCTGAGGAATTTTGCCCATACTTTTGAACTGTCTTTCACTCCATTCTGTTACCTTTAGTTTCTTGTCTTTCAGTTAAGACTATCTCTTTCCACTCACTCATCACAAAGCACACACAAATATGCGGGTGAAAGCAGGAACCAATAAATAGTGTCTGATTTCCTACAAAGGTGTTTGGCTGAGAATTTCCCCTCAATAAAGACTCAGATTTAAAATAAACATTCTATCACATTTTGTCAGATTCCATTTTGCCATTAAGCAAAATTTCCAACTCCCACACACTAATTAATTCCAAAGTATTACAGCTTTCCGAAAGTGTTTTAGTTGCCTACCCATGAATTTTTACTAAGCATTTTGAAAGGGTTTGGATTGTATTGACAGCACACGTGTTTTTCTAAATATTTCCTCAAGGCATCCTTTTAAGAGTTCCTGTACACTGAGAAAGTTTAACTGAGTGATGAGGGTATCTGCTAGACTTTGAAAACTTCCAAACACATTTTGTTGTCTAATTTGACCAAAACCAAATGTTTGTTTGTTTCAGCAACTGAAACAAATATTTCCGTTTCAAAGGTGTTAAAATATTTGCAACTAAAATAAACATTTGAGTGGTTAGGATAGGCCTATTAAAAACTATGCATTGCAATCAATAATTATGTTTCTGTTGTCAACTACCTCTGTTAATGAAGTAGATCATTTAAATCCACAGCTAACCCTCCCAAATCCCAATTTATCTAGTAGTTTTAACCTCCTCTCATGCATGAATTTATTCAGTAGTATTTACAGAGCACCAACTGGATGAGGACCACTATTCCAGTCATTTGGGAGAGAGTCAAATGAGAGTAAATAAACACATTACCTTTCAAGGAATTTACAGTATGTTAGGGAAGGGAAAAACTAAAGAGAGAAATATGTACATATATAGGAAGCAGGAGGTAAAATATAGATACATTTGGTAGCAGCAAGAGAATGGAAAGATGAGTAAATATGGAGTGTATAAAGAAATATGTACATATGTGCTAAGGGTCAGTATAATGGAAGGAGATGGGCCTGAGATTCAGAGGACCTGGGTTCTAATTCTGGCTCTGCTTGCCTGCTGTGTGACCTTGGGCAAATCACTTAATTTCTCTGGGCCTCAGTTCCCTCCCGCCCTGAAGAATGGGAATTCAATATCTGTTCTTCCTCCTGCTCAGACCCATGCACTCTGAGCCACGAGGAGCCTGAAATTTGGCTCCTCCTGTCACAGCTCCCTACAAAGCTTTGTTTTTGTCTTTATGGTGTCTTTTTGTTTTCTCTCATCTCTCCTTATGTGTCTGTCACCAGTTCCCATTTTATTTTTCAATTGTGAACCCGCTCCCTCCCACCCACCGAAGGAAGGAACTGTATCTAATTCCCACGTGTGATTTTTTTCCCGGCATTTAGTACAATGCTCTCCACCAAGTGCTTCATAAATACTATTACTATTAGGTCTGATGGATTTGTAAAGACACAGAGCAAGGGGAACAGCATGAGTGAGAGACTGGAGAGTTAGGCGCTAGTAATGGTAAGAAGGTTGGCTTGAGAGGAACAAGAATAGCTAGCTGGCATGAAGTGAATGAAGAGAGCAGGTGAAGAGAGTTGGTAAAGAGAGTGGAGGAAAAAACAGTGACAGGACACCTTGGTTCCAAAACACACTTTGTCATCGACCTGCCATGTGGCCTAGTTTTCTGTATTTCAGTTGCTTCATCTTTAAAATGTGGGAAAGGCACCTGCCTCTTAGATGGTGAGCGCTTTGTGGGACAGGGATTATAGTTAATCGGATTATTGTGCATTGTGTGCCTCATATGGTGCTTGGAAAATAGTGAGCACTTAATAAATACCATTAAGAATAAAAAATGGAGATAGCTGATGAAGATGCTTGAAGCCAATGATCAGGAATTACCAAACATTTTACCCGTGTTGCTAAGAAGCACCAAAATCTTGTGTCTCCTCATACTCTTTCTTCCTACCTAGCTTCTCAAGGGGAAGCTAAAATCCATGAACTACCTTAAAGAAGAAACAGCAGGAAGGGAAAAGAAAGAAACATCAATGCAGAGTACTTTATGTATGGATTTTTAGGATTTGTTGGCATTTGGAAAACAACTGATGAGATAAATGTATTTCCTGAGTGTATCAAACTTAAGACAGGTAAATAAATTACCCGTGTGGCCTAGTGGGAAAATCATGGCCCTGGGAGTCAAAGGACCTGGGTTCTAATCCCAGCTCTACCACTAGCTTGCTGTGGAAACTTGGACAAGTCAACTAACTTCTCTGTGCTTCAATTTCCTCATCTGTAAAACGGGGATTCCATATCTGTTCTCCCTCCTTCTTGTGAGCCAGGAATCATGACCGATCTACTTATCCTGGAGGATTCAGCGTGTTTGGCACATAGTAAGGACTCAACAAGTTCATGGTTCATAGTTATACCATGGTTATCATTACCAACATTATTCTTTGTGAAGACTGGGGACAGAAAGAAGGAAACAGTCTCATTTGGAAAATTCCTATTTTGTGTGGAGGGGCTTCTAAAATGTTATGTTCTCAAGTGTCTTGCACAGTGCTTGTGACTCAGTAAGTGCTCAAAAAATATCATTGATTGGTTTTTGTTAAAACCGAGGATCCGGAAGACGACAAAGGGCTCCAAAGAGCACTTTAGGATTACACCATTTGGTGGCGGCACTTTAGGATTACACCATTTGGTGGCGGTGTTGACTTTAGGCCAGAGAGTTGCAAACACTGGAAAGCCCATTTCATAGCTCCAAAAGCGCATTTCCGAAGAATCATTTTTATCTTTGTTTTGAAACTTTCCGAGATATCGTTCTTCGTATCAGACTCCATGTGTGAACTTCCTTTGCAAAGACCGTATTGTCCTCATATTGCTTTTGACTCACTGTGCTACTTTCAAAAGAGATGAAAGAGGCCTCTTTGATTTGTCAGGTTTTAATTAATCCGATTTAGATAGTTTAATCTTTCTCAAAGTCAGTAGTGCACTACTGATTACAGCGTCAAGAGCAGAGTTTTAGAGATTTAAATAAGATTTTCCTATAAACACAACACAGGCAAAAAAAAAAAAGCAATATAGCCCCAATGAGATAAAGTTTAGATTTTGAGTTGAGTATTACAAAATATTGTTGGCATTCTACTTTTATTTATATCTACGGCTTGATAATTAGTTCATCCAATTACACATTTGTGCTGTATTTTGTTTGGAATACCTTATTTCTCCAGCTTTATCTGTTCATCTCCTGAAGAAGGTTAAGAAATGGGCTCTGAAATTATGACCCTCATTCATACAGAGTATAACAGAAGCATAATTGTTTATATCGTATGCACTCACACATTTACAGATTTACGAACAAAGGTAATGGGACTCTATGTCACAGATCAATTTCTCTCCTATTGTGGGTTTTATCATTGCTACTCATATTTGACCTATTCTGTAAGCAAGTTTATCTAGATGCATTGTTTAACTGTGCAATTATTTATTATGATCAACAGATCAGGCATCTAGAGGATCACATGAAGACTCCAACAGCCCCTGGAAAGAGGGGGCCGAGCAGTCCCTAATGGACCTTATGCTTTTTTCACCCTCTCTAGAAGATGAACGCCTCTAGCTCCAGATAGTCATTCCTCTCCTCAACGTTCCTGGGGCTGCTTGTAGCACCTTCACAGGAAAGGATAGCCTGGTGAGGCCCACCAGGGGACTGAATATGCTGGAAAATTACAGAGGTTAGAATGCTGAATATTGGATAAACATAACATTTGCCCCTGATGGATCTTATTTTTCATGTCTTTCAATCAATCAATTAATAATATTTTTTGAGCACCTCCTGGATAGTAAGGTGTCTACCAACTCTATTTTACTCTTTCAAGTGCTCTGCACACAATGAGAGCTCAGTACATATTGTCAGTGGATGGATTTTTTTTAATAGTATTTGTTACTATTCCAAGTGCTCTGCACACAATGAGAGCTCCGTGCATATTGTCAGTAGATGGATTTTTTTGGATGGTATTTGTTAAGCATTTCCTATGTGCCAGGCACTGTACTAAGTGCTGGGATAGATATAAAATAATCAGATTGGACACAGTCCAAATCCCACGTGGAGCTCACAGTCTTAATCCCTATTTTTATGTCACCAACTTGTACTTCCCAAGCGCTTAGTACAGTGCTCTGCACACAGTAAGTGCTCAGTAAATATAATTGAATGAATGAATGAATGAATTTTACATATTCATTCATTCAATCGTATTTATTGAGCATTTACTATGTGCAGAGCACTGTACTAAACGCTTGGAAAGTACAGATGAGATAGCTGAGGCCTGGAGAAGTTAAATGACTTGCCAAGGTCATATAGCATTATATAGCAGACAAGTGGAGGAGCTGGGATTAGAAACCAAGTCCTCCAGGCCATGCTGCTTGTTTGAATGATGAAGCAGTTATATTACTATGTAATAATGATGGTATTTGTTAAGAGCTTACTATATGCCAAGCACTAATTTCACTAGGCACTGTTTTAAGCACTAACATATATAATAATATATTATATATACTAATACTAATATATACTAATATATAATATAACCATATTAGAGTTAGAGGACATAATCCCTTCTTCCAATCTAATAGGGGACACAAGAACTAAGAAAATTTACAGATAATAATAAGAAGAAGAAGAAGAAGAAGAAGAATTTTGGTATTTGTTAAGCACTAAGTGCCAAGCACTGTTCTAAGTGCTGGGGAGGATTCAAGGTGATCAGGTTGTCCCACGTGGGACACACAGTTTAATCCCCATTTTACAGATGAGGTAACTGAGGCACAGAGAAGTTAAGTGACTTGCTCAGAGTCACACAACTGATAAGTGGTGGAGCTGGGATTAGAACCCGTGACCTCAGACTCCCAACCCAGGCTCTTGTCATTGAGCCATGAAAGTAGTTGAGTGAGTTTTTAAGTGGTGTGGCATGCATAAAAGTGCTACCAGTGATTGTGAATGTATAAATGCCTAGCACAGAGAGCAGAAGCGGTAGTTGGGGGAAGAGGAAAAATTAACTGGGAAGGCTCCTGGAAAAGATGTGATTTTAGAAGGATTTGGGATATGGGGAGAGCTATGGTCTGGTAGAGGGAGGGAGTTTCATGAAGGAAGAAGGACAGTGTTTGCTTAAACTCAACTCCAGCACAATGGAGAGATCTTGGAAATGAACCTCCTGTTGGGGGAAGCTGTGGTGTGTACAGTGCTGGCCAGGAACATAGTAAGCTTTGAGGAAGTCACCAGTAATAATAATACTTGTTTAGCCCTGCCAAGCACTGTGATTAATTTATGATAAGATGGGAAGCAGCATGGCTCAGCGGAAAGAGCACGGGCTTTGGAGTCAGAGGTCATGGTTCAAATCCCGGCTCTGTGACTTGTCAATTGTGTGATTTGGGGCAAGTCACTTAACTTCTCTGTGCCTCAGTTCCCTCATCTGTAAAATGGGGATTAAGATTGTAAGCCCCCCATGGGACAACCTGATCATCTTGTAACACCCCCCCCCCCGCCCAGCGCTTAGAACAGTGCTTTGCAAATAGTAAGCGCTTAATAAATGCCATCATTATTATTATTTATTATTACAAGCTGATCAGGCACAGTCCCTATCCCACATAGGGCCCAGGCTAAATAAGGAGGAAAGGAGGAGCAGGATTTAATCTCCATTTTAAAGATGGGGAAACTGTGGCTCAGAGAAGTTAAGTGTCTTTCCCAAAATCACACAGCATGTAAGTGGTAAAGTCAGTATTAGAATCTAGGCCTCGTGACTCCCAGTCCTATGCTCTACCCACGGGCAACACAGCTTCTCAAGATATTGATAACCAGAATAAGGAGGTCTATCAATCGATCAATTGTATTTATTGAGCACTTACTATATGCAGAGCACTATACTAAGTTCTTAGAAGAATGCAATATTACAGAGTTGATAGACACATTCCTATGATTAAAATTTACACAATTGTGAAATGTTAAGGTTGACATGGAATTTGATTGCACTCTTCAAGGAAAAGAGAGCACCAAAAAAACAGTAGGTTCAAAGCAAACTAAGGGAAAATATATTCACAGTGGATGGTAGGTATCTAAAATTAGTTAATAAAAGACATTGTGCCAACAAAGGCATATTGTGAAGCCATAGTCTTGGATGGGAGCCTTATAATAGGTCATTAAAAGAAAAAGTTATGGATGTATGTTAATGGGTTGAGCAAGGGCCTGGGAGTCAGGGGAACTGGGTTCTAATTCCTGCTCTACCACTTCTCTGCTGTATGATCTTGGGCAAGTCACTTAACTTCTTTGTACCTCAGTTTCCTCATCTTTAAAAATGAGGATTAAATGATGATTAAACAAGATTCTTCCTCCTGTTTTGACTGTGAGTTGATTAATCAATGGTGGCATTTATTGAGCACTTACTAGGTGCAGAGCACTGTTCTAGGCGCTTGGTACAACGGAATTAGCAAACACATTCCTCACCCATAATGAGCTTACAATCTAAAAGGGGATGTATGTTAATGGGTTGAGCAAGGGCCAGGGAGTCAGGGGAACTGGGTTCTAATTCCTGCTCTACCACTTCTCTGTTGTATGATCTTGGGCAAGTCACTTAACTTCTTTGTACCTCAGTTTCCTCATCTTTAAAAATGAGGATTAAATGATGATTAAACAAGATTCTTCCTCCTGTTTTGACTGTGAGTTGATTAATCAATGGTGGCATTTATTGAGCACTTACTAGGTGCAGAGCACTGTTCTAGGCGCTTGGTACAACGGAATTAGCAAACACATTCCTCACCCATAATGAGCTTACAATCTAAAAGGGAGACAGTCTAGAGGGTGAATCATATGTGGGACAGGAATTGGGTCCATTCTGCTCAACTTGTACCTACTCCGGCACTTAGAACAGTGTTCAACACATAGTAAATGCTTAATAAAGACCAGCTAGTTCCATGGGACTATATACTAAGGAAAGTGTAGACAGGATCTATCATTATTCACTTTCCCTTCTACTGCAATCCAGTTTCTCTTCATACCTCAGTGTTGCCACCATATGTACCAGGATTACATAGATCATTTACAGTTCTTATTTTGGAGCATCTGCTGTTATCACTGTCATATGATATACTAACATTCCATGACGTGGCTATTTTATTTATATTTCTTCATTTTCTTTTAGTCACAGCAGTAGCAAAGATTCCTCACTGGCAAACAGCCAAAGCTGAATAAGCTACCTGGGATATGAAACTCAATTTTCTGTAAGAAAAATCCATTTTTTTCTCTTCTCCTTGTCTTTCCTAACTTCAACTCAAATCAGGTACTGATTTCAGGGGAAGCAGAATATTTCTCCACTTCCTCTGAAGAGATTTTGTAGATGTGCCTCCATCATCATCAGCATCATCATCAATCGTATTTATTGAGCGCTTACTGTGTGCAGAGCACTGTACTAAGCGCTTGGGAAGTACAAGTTGGCAACATATAAAGACAGTCCCTACCAAACAGTGGGCTCACAGTCTAAAAGGGGGAGACAGAGAACAAAACCAAACATACTAACAAAATAAAATAAATAGAATAGATATGTACAAGTAAAATACATGAATAAATAAGTAAATAAATAGAGTAACAAATATGTACAAACATATATACATATATACAGATGCTGTGGGGAAGGGAAGGAGGTAAGGCGGGGGCATGGAGGGGGGAGGAGGGGGAGAGGAAGGAGGGGGCTCAGTCTGGGAAGGCCTCCTGGAGGAGGTGAGCTCTCAGTAGGGTCTTGAAGAAAGGAAGAGAACTAGCTTGGCGGATGTGGGGAGGGAGAGCATTCCAGGCCAGGGGGATGACGTGGGGGGACAGGTGAGAACAAGGTACAGTGAGGAGACTAGTGGCAGAGGAGTGGAGGGTGCAGGCTGGGCTGTAGAAGGAGAGAAGGGAGGTGAGGTAGGAGGGGGCGAGGTGATTGACAGCCTTGAAGCCCAGGGTGAGGAGTTTCTGCCTGATGTATAGATTGATTGGTAGCCACTGGAGATTTTTGAGGAGGGGAGTAACACGCCCAGAGCATTTCTGGACAAACACAATCCAGGCAGCAGTATGAAGTATGGATTGAAGTGCGAGAGACACGAGGATGGGAGATCAGAGAGAAGGCTGATACAGTAGTCCAGATGGGATAGGATGAAGCTTGAATGAGCAGGGTAGTGGTATGGATGGAGAGGAAAGAGCAAATCTTGGCAATGTTGCGGAGCTGAGACCGGCAGGTTTTGGTGACGGCTTGGATGTGAGGGGTGAATGAGACAGCGGAGTCGAGGATTACACCAAGGTTGAGAGCTTGTGAGATGGGAAGGATGGTAGTGCCGTCAACAGAGATGGGAAAGTCAGGGAGAGGGCAGGGTTTGGGAGGGAAGACAAGGAGTTCACTCTTGGACATGTTGAGTTTTAGGTGGCGGGCAGACATCCAGATGGAGATGTCCTGAAGGCAGGAGGAGATGCGAGCCTGGAGAAAAGGGGAGAGAGCAGGGGCAGAGATGTAGATCTGGGTGTCATCAGAGTAGAGATGATAGTTGAAGCCATGGGAGCGAATGAGGTCACCAAGGGAGTGCGTGTAGATCAAGAACAGAAGGGGACCAAGCACTGAACCTTGGGGAACCCGCACGGTAAGAGGATGGGAGGGGGAGGAGGAGCCTGCAAAATAGACTGAGAATGAACGACCGGAGAGATAAGAGGAGAATCAGGAGAGGACGGAGTCTGTGAAGCCAAGGTCAGATAGCATGTTGAGGAGAAGGGGGTGGTCCACAGTGTCGAAGGCAGCTGAGCGGTCGAGGAGGATTAGGACAGAGTATGAACCGTTGGATTTGGCAAGCAGGAGGTCATTGGTGACCTTTGAGAGGGCAGTTTCCGTGGAATGTAGGAGACGGAAGCCAGACTGGAGGGGGTCGAGGAGGGAGTTGTTGTTGAGGAATTCGAGGCAGCGTGTGTAGACAACTCATTCAAGGAGTTTGGAAAGGAATGGTAGGAGGTATATGGGGCGATAACTAGAAGTTTAGGTGGGGTCAAGAGAGGGGTTTTTTAGGATGGGAGAGACAAGGGCATGTTTGAAGGCAGAAGGGAAGGAACCAGTGGAGAGTGAGCGGTTGAAGATGGAAGTTAAGGAAGGGAGAAGGGATGGAGCGAGAGATTTCATGAGATGAGAGGGAATGGGGTCAGAAGCACAGGTGGCCAGAGTAGCACTTGAGAGGAGGGAGGAGAGCTCCTCTGAGGATACTGCTGGAAAGGATGGGAGAGTAGCAGAGAGTGTTGAGAGCCGGGGGGTTGGAGGAGGCGGGGAAGAGACTTTGGGGAGGTCGGACCTGATGGATTTAATTTTGTTAATGAAGTAGGAGGCCAGATCGTTGGGGCTGAGGGAAGGAGGAGGGGAAGGAACTGGGGGCCTGAGAGGGGAGTTGAATGTACGGAAGAGCTGGCGGGGGTGATGGGCATGGGTGTCAATAAGGGAGGAGAAATAATTTTGTCTGGCAGAGGAGAGGGCTGATTTAGGGCAGGAAAGGATAAACTTGAAGTGAACAAGGTTGGCATGGTGTTTAGACTTTCGCCAGCAGCGTTCGGCAGCTCAAGCATAAGAGCGTAGGAGGCGGACAGTGGCAGTGATCCAGGGCTGTGGGTTAGTGGTACAAGAACGGTGAAGGGAAAGGGGAGCGAGTGAGTCTAGCTGAATAGAAAGGGTAGAGTTGACAGCAGTAATCTGATCATCAAGACTGGGTAGAGAGGAGAGGGCAGCGAGGTGGGGTGAGAGGCGCTCTGAAAGATGGATGGGGTCAAGACAGTGGAGATCTCTGTGAGGGAGTAATACGGATTTACAGGGGAAAGGAGTGTGAGTGAGGAGGCAGGTGAGAAGATTATGATCAGAGAGAAGGATTTCAGAGTTGGTGAGGGTGGACACAGTGCAGTGATAGGAGATGATGAGGTCAAGGGTATGACCAAGTTGGTGAGTGGGTGAGGTGGGGTGGAGGAAGAGGTTGGCAGTGTCGAGGAGAAATAGAAGGCGGGCGGCAGAGGAGTCATCAGCTATATCCATGTGGATGTTGAAGTCTCCGAGGATCAGAGTGGGCATGGAGAAGGAGAGAAGGAAGGTGAGGAAGGGGTCAAAGTCGTTAAAGAAGTTGGAAGTGGGGCCGGGAGGGCCGTAGATGAAGGCTACAAGAATCTGGAGGCGGTGGTAGAGGTGAATAATGTGGGCTTCAAAGGAAGGGAAGGAAAGGGAAGGGGGAGGAGGGATAGTGCAAAAGCGACATTGGGGGGCGAGAAGGAAACTGACACCTCCTCCTTTTCCGGTGAGTCTGGGGGAGTGGGAGAAGAAGAGTCCTCCACTGGAGAGAGCAGCAGAAGAGACCGTGTCATCCGGAGACAGCCATGTTTCAGTTAGGGCGAGGAGGAGTAGAGAGCTGGAAAGGAATAAGTCCAGGATGAAAGTTATCTTACTTAAAACGGAGCAGGGATTCCAGAGGCCACACTTGGCAGCAGCTATCGAGGGAGGGGAGGGAGGGGGAAGGGTGCGAGTGGTGGGGAGGGTTTGGATTGGGATGAGTTGGTGGGGGCCTGGGCGGGGAGAGTGGGAAGAGGGGTGGCGATGGGAAAGGAGAACTGGGATGGAAGGAAGACATGGAAACTCCTAATCTAGGAGATAACCCAATTACTTTTTATCTACCTCAGCATTTAGTGCAGTGCCTGGCACATAGTAAGAACTTAACAAATACCACAAATACTATTATTATTATTATTATAGTTATCCTTAAACTTCTTAGCAGATACTAAGAAAATCACAGCCCTGAACTGGAGGCATCTATCTGACCAATCAGGAAACAGACCCATACATACAAATTTACAAGTTAAAAAATTTATTTTCTCTAAGACCTCAACCAAACGCACTAGTTCCTGATTTGGATCAAATAGCTAATGCTGTTTATCTGCCTTCTGTTCACTTGAAAATAAGGCTGCAAATACTTAGGCTACTGAGAAAAAGGGTTATTTCTACAATGTTTTCCATTTTTCCCCCCGTCCAGACATGCCTATTGCTTGGGTCAGTAACTATTCAGCCAGCTAGGGTAGGCCTTTCTCCCCAGTATTCACCATTTTCGATGGTTAGAAGGATGTTATCTTAATTTGAGTGTACGGCTGATTTCCTTCTTGAAATATTTGTTGGGCTGATCCAAGTCATAAGATATATAGGTGACAATGTTTATTTTAGCAAGTTTTACAAGGGAGATTGTCACTTGTTTTGTTTTGTTGTCTGTCTCCCCCTTCTAGACTATGAGCTCGTTGTTGGGTAGGGACTGTCTCTATCTGTTGCCAGATTGCACTTTCCAAGTGCTTAGTACAGTGCTCTGCACACAGTAATTGCTCAATAAATACGATTGATTGAATGAATGAATGAACTGATGAGCACCAGAATGAAGCCCGACAGCCCAAACCGAACACTAACATGCCACTTATTTTTATCAGAATATTCATTCTGAGCAAAGTCCCCTTGAGCTCACTCCCTTCTGCATCAGGTGTCACCCTGACTTGCTCCTTTTGCTCTCCTCCCACCCCGAGCCCCACAGCATTTATGTATATATCTGTAATTTTATTGATTTGTATTGATGTCTGTCTCCCTAAATTGTGAGTTTGTTGTGAGCAGGGAATGTCATTGTTTATTGTTGTATTGTACTTTCCCAAGCACTTAGTACAGCGCTTGAATAGAATTGAATTAAAAAAAGGCTCAGCCCCAATCAAGTCCAGAGCAGCAGTGTTAAACTACTGTGCAAGAGAAGGGGGATGAGTGAGAACTCCTAATTAGTTAATGTTGTTTCTGCTGGGCCTCTTTGAGACTTCTAAACCTGGTGTTTTGTTAGTTTGTATTTTTCCTATATTTGTTAAATGCTTACTCATTTATTCATTCATTCATTCAATCGTATTTATTGAGTGCTTACTGTTTGCACAGCACTGTACTAAGTGCTTGGGAAGTACAAGTTGGCAACATATAGAGACAGTCCCTACCCAACAACGGGCTCACAGTGTAGAAGGGGGAGACAGACAACAAAACAAAACATGTGGACAGGTGTCAAGTCATACTCTATGCTAGGCACTGTACTAAGCACTGGGGAAGACACATAGTAATCAGGTTGGACCTATGTCCCACAGTCTTAATCCCCAATTTACAGATGAAGTAACTGAGGCATAGAGAAGTTAAGTGACTTGCCCCAAGTCACACAGCAGACATGCAGCAGAGCTGGGATTAAAAGTCAGGTCTAACCCTGGTGTTATGGGGTAAGGGATGATGGGATAGACAGAAATTTTCCAGTGGCCTTCCATGATTTTCCAACTCTTTACAAGCAAGAGTGTTTTGATTTGTTTTAGACCTAAAAGATTCTTTCCTCTCCCAAAAGGTGCTCTGCTGAGCTTGTTTCCCACCAGGTCCCTTCCTTCAACGTGAGGCACCCCACCCCCCAGTCCTGCTTCCCCTCCAGCTGAGTGCCACTAAAGGTCTTCTTCCTACAACTTCAATCAAGATTGACACCTAAGAAATTTTAAACAGAACTGCTTATTGTGTGAACATGGTGCTTTACAACAATAGCCGCCACCTTTCTGCCTTACCAAATACAAAGAGAGGGAGGAAAAGTAAGAGAGAGAGGAATGAAGGAAAGAAGGGAGGAGGGAGGGTGGGAAGGATGGAAGGAGGGAGGGAAAGGAGGGAGAAAGAGACAACAGGAACTAATTGTTTTCCCTCTCCCTAGCTTTCCCTCCTATCCTTTCCCTGCCCTTCTTTTCCTCCTCTTCCTCTCCTTCTTTATTATTTCATAGTCATTACCTCCGCAATGAAGTAAGCTACCTTAAAATTAATTTTAAGCATGTTTAATTTGTGTGATTGGCTCTTCGTGCACTCTTTTAAGATTTTATTTTTGGTTTTTGGTGGGGAGGGCTCTTCTGCATGCTAAGGTTGCAGATCCCAGGACTACATGACGGGAGGCAAATTCACCCAAAGCATAGTCTTCTCTGTGGGAATCAATCACCTTGAGAAACTGTATGCACTTTTTCAAGGCACTTAGGGACCTCTAAGAAAGTTTTTGCCACAGGGCCCAGAAGAGTTAATGCAGTTATGTAAAAGTATGAAATGGTGAACTAGTTTCTTTCAGTGCAGGAACCAGACATTTTTGGAAGCTACACTGATTTTAGACCAAGGTGTTTTTGAGCTGAATCTTCATGAGGTGCCACCAAAAATTGTGGTTTCAATGCTGAAGCTCTAGTTTGAATAGATCCTTAGGAATTTTTAGCTCAAAGTGGGCAGGGAACATGTCTCCAATTCTGGTATGCTGTACTCAGTTAGTGCTCAATAAATACCATTAATTGATTCTAAATGTTGCTGAAATCACACAGAATTTACAGTTGTGGACAGAAAGAAGAGTTAGGTATCTCTTTGGGGGGTGGTACACTCTCATTACGCAGTGCTTCCCATTGACACCACTCCATTTCACCACAAAATAAACAGCAATGCAGTTCTGAGAGCTTCTTGAACATGTTTGAACATGAGAACTGCATTAAAGGACTTAGCAAATTCCAGGTGCAGGACTGAAACTGCTTTAGTCAAACTGACATTTTAGAGTAATCTAAAATTTCAAACCCACTGAGAAATATTTTTAATTGGAAAATCTCCACCAGTGAGCCATTACGGAAAAAGAAAAATCAGGAGTTTTCATCTTCAGCAAAGGAGAAATAAGGAAATGGAAAGCTTGCCAAGGTTGCCACACCAGGACTCTGAGGGCAATTTGAAAATTAGGAAGCTATATCTATTAAATTGCTGGTTTGCCTATTTTTCTGGTTCTTTTGATAATTACTTCTTGGTTTGCTCAGAACCTCACTGGGGTGGTTGCATACTTAAACAGGGACTGGATTTAATTTTGAGCTGCTTAAACTTACAGTGGTTTAACCAGAGTAGTTTGCAATGAAATGTTTGTTGACCACTAACTAACATGTATTTTGTTCATGCGGGGATAAACTGGATGTGGGTTGCCAGTCTTCAAACAATTCTAGCTAAGTGCTTCATTGTATTCTCTCTAAATAGTGGTGAAAGCACTGAGGTGGTCAGATGACTCTGAGGTTTGGAATATTCATTTAAATTCCCTCGGAAAGAGCCGCTGGCCAATGAGCAGAGAAATGGAGGCATTCCTGACACTTCCACTGAAGAAGCATCAAGGTCATATTACACCAAGGTCTCGTTTAAAATTTCTGCTTACTTAAAAAAGGTGCTTAAAATTGATCCATTGTTAAGGTACTTGAATTTGAGTATCCCTCAGACAGAGTATTCTGAAGGTGTGCAGATAACTTGCTGAAATATTCATTCTGCCTCTAATTCCAAGTGCCTGATCCTGCACACTACTGACTCAATCAATCAATCAATGGTATTTATTGTGCTACTCTCACAAGTGCTTCACACAATGCTCTGCACAGAGTAAGCACTTAATAAATATGATTGATTATTATGTGCAGAGCATTGTACTCTTTCCTCATTCCCCCAGTATGTCTGCCTCATCACTGTAAATCTGACATTGCTGGAAAACTCTACTTGTATACCATTTAATAAATAAAAAATAAATAATAGTGGTATTTGTTAAGCACTTACTTTGTGCCAGGCCCTGTACTAAGTTCTGGGGTGGATAATAGTAAATTGTGTTGAACACCATCCCTGTCTCACATGGGGCTCACAATCTTAATCCCCATTTTATAGATGAGGGAACTGAGGCACAGAGAAGTTAAGTGACTTGCCCAAAGCCACAGAGCAGAAACGTAGCAGAGGGGGAATTAGAACCTATGACCTTCTGACTCCCATGCCTATGCTCTATCCATACACCATGCTGTATTTGCTGTCTTCAATCAATCAATCAGTGGCATTTATTGAGTGCTTACTATGTGCAAAGCACTGCGCTAAGCACTTGAGAGAGTACAATACGATGGAGTTGGTAGACACCTTCCTCCTCCTTAATCTCCGCTGGGGTGTCTCAGCATTTTCATCTGGTTTTTTTTTAACACTTTAATTGTGTCATGTAAAAAGCTAAAGACAATTAATTGAATGCTCACTGAATGTTCACTGTGTTTGGTATAAGTGAGTTTAGTTTTCTAGATGGCCTCAAACGGTAGCTGAGACAGAAAAGTATCTCTATATTAAAGAAAACACCCTTATATTGCTAGCTTTTCTACAGAAAGTGTTGAGATACAATCTTGAGTGTTACGTTATGGTTTGTGTCTACAATTCGTCACATATATACTTACTAAATCACTTCATTTTTTCTATAGCTTTAGATTGTGAGCAAAGCACTTGATATAACACTTTTGATACATATGTCCTTGGTAAGTAAGTACTCAAAAAATACTTGTTGGGTTTCTGGCTGACTTGAGAACAAAAAAGTGGAGGTAATTACAAGTGAGATCAGAATACAAAAGTCACATTTTATCTCTTTCACTGGTCCTTAATATGACCAACTGAGGTGAAAATCTTTGTTCCCACTTCCACCCGGAAAAATAAGGCTCTCCCTTTGGCCTGGTGGAGTAACAGAGGAGCAGTAGTGGTGAGTTCTGTGACTGGGAGCTCAGCCAGATAGAATGGCAGGGAAGAGCATTTGGAGAAGAAAAGCAACATCTGATATTGGAGTACCTTCCCTAGCCCTTCTCATGAGCCCTTCTCATGAATGTCACTTACTCAGGATCTCGACTTCCACTGATGGTGACTTTTCCATCATTTTCCATTCCAGTGGCACTCTGCTTCGGCTGCTGCCTGTTATTACCCAACATCAAGCTTGCCTTCGTGGTAAATCATGTGAGTAAGTGAGTGAGTGAGTGAGTGAGTGAATAGTGACTCTGTGTGTGTGTGTGTGTGTGTGTGTGTGTGTGAGTGTGTGTGTGTGTGTACCTGATGTGCGTGTGTGTGTACCTGATGTGCATGTGTCTGGGTAGGGAGGTGTAAGTGATTGGGCTGTGACCCCTGTCTTGCTGTTGATTTCTTCCTGTCTCTCTTTCTCCCTCCTTTCCCTATCTATGGACTTGCCCCATCCCATTTCACAGGCCAAGAGTTATGACTGTTTAGTCTTTGAATCAACCACTTTAGCTCTCTGTGCCTCAAATTCTTATCCATCATATTGAAACTAACCTACTGGGCTATCTCTTATTATGAAAAACTGCTGTAAAGTGCTGAATAAGAATAATAAGACTGGGATGGTCTCCTCTGTGGATTTAAGTTGCAATTGGAGAATATATCTCCTTCCCTGCACCCAGCTCAAGGATGCTAAACATCCTTATCTTGACATACAAACGAAGGAATGTAGTATTTTCTGGGGTTAGGATTGTGGGTTGTGTACTGGACATGAGAGTGCAACAGTTCTGAGAGCAGATCCACTGCTGCTCTGCTCTGCCAACTGATCAATCGATTGTATTTATTTTGTAAATGAGAGAACAGAGGCACAGAGAAGTTAAGTGATTCGCCCAAGGTCACAGAACAGAGAAGTGGAGGAGCTTGAATTTGAACCCGGGTCCTTCTGACTTCCAGGTCTGTGCTCTATCCACTAGGGAACACTGCTTCTCTAGCATTTAAGAGAGGTCCTGCAGGGGAGAGCTGAGCAGGCAACTAGTCTCTCCTGAAAGCAGGTAAAATTACTTTATTAGAATCACGCCTTCATCAAGAGGCCTTCCCCAACCTCTTGTCCCCTACTCCCTCTCCTTTCTGTGTCACCTATGCACTTGAATCTGTATCCTTTAAGCACTTGATATGCACCCCAACCTTCAGCTCCACATCACATGTTATTTATACTTTATTTATTTATACTAATGTCTGTCTCCCACTCTAGACTATAATCTCCTTGTGAGCATGAAACTTGTCTATCAACTCTGTTGTACTGTACTCTCCCAAAAGAACAGTGCTCTCAATAAATACTATTATTGCTTTGATTAACTGAATAAAATTAATCTCCCATTGGAGAATAAAGGAGGGAGAGAAGAGAAGTTGTTTTCTTTGCCACAGTTTTTTCAGGATGTTTTACTGCACCCTCCTTTACTCAGATAAAAGAATAAGGCCCACTTTAAAATAACAAGGCATATTTTCAATAACAGCAAGAATTGGGAGGGGGTCACACTCTCCTTTCAAAATACAATAAGAAAAAAAGTGAAACTCAACCCCCCATATAATAATTCAGCTAATACTAGTCCTCCAACTGAAGGCTCTAGAATATGGAATTTTGGCTGGAAAACAGATGGGCACACATTTTTCGGGCATCTCCATTATGTCAAGTGGGCAAAGTAGGATCCAAACGATCCTCAATATTGCAGAATTCTCTAGTTAAGAGCAAGTCTGCACTCCCAGACAAGTTATGAGCCCCATACTCCAGATATTCTCAGCTGGTCATCATTCCAACTACAAATCATCATCATCATCATCAATCGTATTTATTGAGTGCTTACTATGTGCAGAGCACTGTACTAAGCGCTTGGGAAGTACAAATTGGCAACATATAGAGACAGTCCTTACCCAACAGTGGGCTCACAGTCTAAAAGGGGGAGACAGAGAACAAAACCAAACATACTAACAAAATAAAATAAATAGAATAGATATGTACAAGTAAAATAAAAAAATAAATAGAGTAATAAATATGTACAAATATATACATATATACAGGTGCTGTGGGGAAGGGAAGGAGGTAAGATGGGGGGATGGAGAGAGGGACAAGGGGGAGAGGAAGGAAGGGGCTCAGTCTGGGAAGGCCTCCTGGAGGAGGTGAGCTCTCAGCAGGGCCTTGAAAGGAGGAAGAGAGCTAGCTTGGCGAATGGGCAGAGGGAGGGCATTCCAGGCCCAGGGGATGACGTGGGCCGGGGGTCAATGGCGGGACAGGCGAGAACGAGGTATGGTGAGGAGATTAGCAGCAGAGGGTGTGGGCTGGGCTGTAGAAGGAGAGAAGGGAGGTGAGGTAGGAGGGGGTGAGGTGATGGAGAGCCTTGAAGCCAAGGGTGAGGAGTTTCTGCCTGATGCGCAGATTGATTGGTAGCCACTGGAGATTTTTGAGGAGGGGAGTAATATGCCCAGAGCGTTTCTGGACAAAGATAATCCGGGCAGTAGCATGAAGTATGGATTGAAGTGGAGAGAGACACGAGGATGGGAGATCAGAGAGAAGGCTGATGAAGTAGTCCCGACGGGATAGGATGAGAGCTTGAATTAGCAGGGTAGTGGTATGGATGGAGAGGAAAGGGCGGATCTTGGCAATGTTGTGGAGCTGAGACTGGCAGGTTTTGGTCACGGCTTGGATGTGAGGGGTGAATGAGAGAGCGGAGTCGAGGATGACACCAAGGTTGCGGGCTTGTGAGACGGGAAGGATGGTAGTGCCATCAACAGAGATGGGAAAGTCAGGGAGAGGGCAAGGTTTGGGAGGGAAGACAAGGAGTTCAGTCTTCGACATGTTGAGCTTTAGGTGGCGGGCAGATATCCAGATGGAGATGTCCTGAAGGCAGGAGGAGATGCGAGCCTGGGGAGAGGGGGAGAGAGCAGGGGCAGAGATGTAGATCTGGGTGTCATCAGCGTAGAGATGATAGTTGAAGCCGTGGGAGCGAATGAGGTCACCAAGGGAGTGCATGTAGATCAAGAACAGAAGGGGACCAAGCACTGAACCTTGGGGAACCCCCACAGTAAGAGGATGGGAGGGGGAGGAGGAGCCTGCAAAAGAGACTGAGAAAGAACGACCGGAGAGATAAGAGGAGAACCAGGAGAGGACGGAGTCTGTGAAGCCAAAGTCAGATAGTGTGTTGAGGAGAAGGGGGTGGTCCACAGTGTCGAAGGCAGCTGAGAGGTCGAGGAGAATTAGGACAGAGTATGAGCCGTTGGATTTGGCAAGGAGGAGGTCATTGGTGACCTTCGAGAGGGCAGTTTCTGTGGAATGTAGGGGACGGAAGCCAGACTGGAGGGGGTCGAGGAGAAAGTTGTTGTTGAGGAATTCTAGGTAGCGCATGTAGACAACTCGTTCATGGAGTTTGGAAAGGAATGGTAGGAGCAAATCAACTCCATACCCGTTAAACTCTTAAAATAAAACTTGAAGGCTACTGAGACCAGCAAGTTTATCAATTTTCAAGTATTCAGCCAGTGACCCATATATTGCAACTAACTGTGTTTGTCATAATTTACCAGTTTCAGGAATCATTTAAGCAGCTGAGATATCAGTTTTTGAGTTCTGTAGAACATGAAATCCACTACTATGAGAGAGGAAATTAGTTGAAAATTAAAAAAGTGGATATTTGAGGAGAAGCTCGGGCAGAGGGAAAAACAAAATGATTTATCAATCCCCTTGCATGTGATTTATAAAAAATATCCCAGACACTTGGACATGAAAACAAGGCATTCATTTTTGAGGAAGCATTCTGGTATTGTAAAAGGCTTCCAAAGATATTTTGAGTAACTTATTTAGATAGTTCCAAGCTTTATAAAAAAGATTAAAGAAAGGCAAATTTTATATCCAACTTTTTTCATCAAGGAAGAAAAGTCCTGAAATAGAAGTTCACTAATTCCTGGTTGGTTAGGAATCTTAGTATAGTACTCCGGGCCCAGTAAGTACTCAATAAACACAATTGATTGATGTTAATTTCTAATCATTGACCACTCTGTTGGGTTTTTGTTTTGATTTGTTTTTTGTCAAATTTGAAGTGTCCATCCATCCACTTCCAATTAGAAATCCTCTGGACAACAAACATTCTGTCCCATAAATCCTAGAGTAAGGTTTTTTTTGTCATAAACAAATTGGCTTTACCTCCCATTATTTGATCTGTCCCACATGTACTACTTGCAATTGACTATGTGGCAGGGAGAGAAGGAAGATAAGTAATCAGGGGACTTCCCCACAATGCCCCACTCCTCTGGTCTGACACCTGTTAGTGGCATTGGAGCCACAATGAGTGCATTTCTACGTCACCTTGTGCCAACCACTGGAAGTGAGTATCCTTAATGTGTTGGAAAGACTGCATTGAGTCAGTAAATATCTATGTGCCCTCACCTATATATCAATCCTGAGAGCTAATATGGAGGCCATATCATGATGGTGGGGGTTAGGCTCTGTCTAATTCCCATCTGTGCATTTTTTCCTAGTGTTTACCACAGTGCTCTGCACACATTAAGTGCTTAATACATTCTATTAGTACTTCCGCTTACTAAGAGGTCAAGGTCTCCCTGCCATATATATCCAAGGGTTGCTCAACCCATGGGAAGTAGCAGAGCCTAATGGAAAGAGACCAGGTCTGGTAGCCAGAAGACCTGGGCTGAATCCCGGCACTGCCACTTGCCTGCTCTGTGACCTTGGGCTAGTCACTTAACTTCTCTGTGCGTCAGTTTCCGCAACTGCACAATGGAGATTCGATACCTGTTCTCCCTCCTACTTGACTTTGAGCCCCATGTGGGACGGGGCTGTATCTGGCCTGATTAATTTATATCTACTCCAGCACTTAGAACAGTGCATGACACATAGCAAATCTTAAAAAAAATCATTAAAAAAACCTTATGAAAGAGTAGGATCCAGACCACCTTCTCATCTAGAATCAGAGATGCTCATAAACAGTGATGATGGTGGTGAAGAAAATCAACACTTATTCCCTTATTGCCAATGGCAAATCATTCAGGAGCTGTCTTGGTTTTAGAACTTCCCTCTTTGTATTCCAATCTTTTGCTCAAACAGAGCAAACCTTTTCCAGTAACTATTAGTAACAGTGCTCGGCACATAGTAAACACTTACCAAATACCGTAATTATTATTATTATTAGTGAGAAGCAGTGATGCCTACTGGATAGAACACTGGCCTTGGATGTCAGAAGGACCTGGGTTCTAATCCCAGCTCTGCCACTTGACTGTTGCATAACCTTGGGCAAATCACTTCACTTCTCTATGCCTCAGTTACCTCATCTATAAAATGGGGACTAAGACTATAAGACCCATGTGGGACATGGTCTGTGCCCAACCTGATTAGCTTATATCTACAGTACTGCTTAGTATGGTACCTAGCACATAGTAAGTGTTTAGCAAGTATCATAATGAATATTCTTAATTATAGCATTTATTAAGAGGCTGGTCTGTCTGCTCCAGCAGTTTCCCAACAATCCATTGTTCTTTTCAAATGTTGGAAACTGATTTACACATTTACAGATATAAATGAAGCACATTTTTATTAGTGCATATTTTGGTGTTTTGTTAAGCACTTACTATGTAAGCACTTACTAGAGAAGCAGCATGGCCTGGTAAGACATGGACTATATCCAACCTGATTAGCTTGTATCTACCCCAGTGCTTAGTATAGTGCCTGACCCATAAAGCATTTAACAGATACCATAAAAAAACCTATGTTCCAGGTACTGTACTAAGCACTGGGGTAATAATAATAATAATAATAATAATACGGTATTTGTTAAGTGCTTACTATATGCCAGGCACTGTACTAACTGCTGAAGATACAAGGTAATCAGATCCCACATGGGACTCACAGTCTAAGTAGGTGGGAGAAAAGGTATCAAATACCCATTTTGCAGATGAGGGAATTGACTTACAGAGTTGAGTGACTTGTCCAAAGTGACACCAGCAGACCAGTGGTGGAGCCAGGATTTAAACTCAGGACCTCTGACACCCAGCTCCGTGCTCTTTCTACTAGGTCATGCTGCTTTCCATATATCTGTATGGGATGTATTTGTAACTGTAACTGTAGAGTAGATATCTGCTATCTGTAACTGTGTCCTTCTGTCCTCTAAGGTTATAGCTGTCATTTATTTATTTATATTAATGCCTGTCTCCCCATCTAGACTAAGCTCATTGTGGGCAGGGAATGTGTCTGTTTATTGCTACAGTGCATTCATTAAATCATATTTACTGAGCACTGCAGAGCACTGCACTCTCCCAAGCACTTAGTGCAGTACTCTGTACACAGTAAGAACTCAGTAAATGCCACTGACTGACTTATTAACAGGGTTCCCTGTGCCCACTTTCAGTTCCCCATACTGCAGCTGCTTAGGTATTCATTCATTCATTCAATCGTATTTATTGAGCGCTTACTGTGTGCACAGCACTGTACGAAGTGCTTGGGAAGTACAAGTTGGCAACATATAGATATGGTCCCTACCCAACAGTGGGCTCACAGTCTAGAAGGGGGAGACAGAGAACAAAACAAAACGTATTAACAAAATAAAATAAGTAGACTAAATATGTACAAGTAAAATAAATAAGTAAATAGAGTAATAAATACGTGCAAACATATACATATATACAGGTGCTGTGGGGAAGGGAAGGTGGTAAGGCGGGGGGGATGGAGGGGGGAGGAGGGGAGAGGGGGAAGAGGGGCACTTACCATGAAACAAACACTGTGTTAAGCGCTGGGGTAGGTATTATGTTGCTACCCATTTTTTTTAGTTACTTGTTAAGTGCTTACAATGTGCCAGGCACTCTACTAAGCACTGGGCTATCTACTGGCTATCTACTAGGCTATTTTCTATCTACAAGCTACTCAAATTGTACATATCCCTGTCCTACATGGGGCTCACAGTCTCAATCCCCATTTTACAGATGAGGAAACTGAGGTAAGGAGGAGTTAAGTGACTTGCCTTGGGTCACACAGCGAACTCGTGGTGGAGGAGGTATTAGAAGCCAGGTCCATCTGACTCCCAGGCCCATGCCTATCCATTTCACCATGCTGCTTCTCAGATCAAAAGTAACTGCTGGTATGTATGGAATGATAGATTGTTTCTCACACAGAAGCATGTCAAGACTAATTATCAAGAACCTTGGGACAGGTCCCTCCTGATCTTAGGATCTCAGATCCTGCTGAGAAAAAAGGAGCTCAGTTACGACAAAGTGTGTCTCCTCCTTCCTCTACTTACAGAACACCCACCCACACACACACACCAAAAACAAACAAACAAACAACCATATATACCATTCCACCTCATCTCTACCTGGCTGAAGGATACCGGACCTTCCTCAGAACTTTTCAAAGCTGGTTCTACAAGGGGGCAAATAGACATTGGGAAATTTCTTTTTCAATGACAAGTCAAGTCCTGAAACTATAAGGTTTTTGTATAATTCATTTGATGGTTATCCCCAAAGTTTAGCATAGTGGAATTCTGAATATTGTTGAGCTATTGTCCTCAATATATGCTCTCTGAGGTCTGTAAAGTTCTTTGTTTGACTCTCTTATCTACCCACTTAACTGAGTTTCAATATTAATCATGAGGAATATTGAAGGAAAGCACTAGAAAGTGTTAAAGCCATTTGGTTTCCTGAATGTAAAGGAAGATTTATCATTCTCTGGTGAACTTGCCCCTCTCTATCTGCATACTATAAGAACAAGCTGGACTTGTGGTTTAGCTAAGTTTTAATAGCAAGGCTGTCACCTCACAATGAAGGCTCCATCCTTCAACCATCAAAAGTTTAAACAGGACAGCCCATAAAAGGATAAGTGATGAGGTTTCATTTGTTTAGAAACCAGTTTCACACCCTTGCCTCTTCTGAATCCAGAAGCCACTTAGAACAATTATTTTGTCATGTATTAAGCACTTACTCTGTGCTAAGCATTGACATATGTACAACGCTAATAGATTGGACACAGTTCCTCCACCATATGGGGCTCAGAATCTCTCTTATTCCAATTTTACAGATGAGGAAACCGAGACCCAGAGAAGTTAACTGATTTGCTTAAGGTCACTCAGAAGCTGAACTGGGACTTAAGTCCAGATCTCATACATTTAATTCATTCAATCATATTTACTGAGCACTTACTGCAGAGCACTGTACTAAGCACTTGGGAGAGCATGGTATAAAAATAAACAGATACATTCCCTGCCCACAATGAGCTTATAGTCTAGGGGGGAAGACATTAATTATACTTTCCAAGTGCTTAGTACAGTGCTCTGCACACAGTAAGCTCTCAATATGATTGAATGAATGAATATAAAGAAATAAATTAAAGATATCTACATAAGTGCTGTGGGGCTGGGCAGGGGGGAGAGCAAAAGGAACAAGTCAGGGAGGCACAGAAGGGCGTGGAAATGAGGTAAAGGGGGAAGGGAAGGCCTCTAGGAGGACATGTGCCTTTAGTAAAACTTTGAAGCAGGGGAGATAAATTGTCCATAGGATTTGAGGATGGAAGGCATTCCAGGCCCAAGACAGGATGTGGGTGAGGGGCCAGTGGTGAGATAGATGAGATTGAGGTACAATGAGAAGGTTGGCATTACAAGAGCAAAGTGTGAGGGCTGGGTTGTAGTAGGAGAGTGGCAAGGTGAGGTATGAGGGGACAAGGTGACTGAGTGTTTTAAAACCAATGGTGCGGAGTTTTGTGGGGTTTTTTTTTTAAGTGTAGGTGGATGGGGAACCACTGGAGTTTCTTGAGGAGTGGGGAAACATGTCCTGAACGTCTCTGCAGAAAAATAATCCGGGCAGCAGAGTGAAGTATGGTTTGGAGTGGGGAGTGACAGGAAGCTGGGAGGTCAGCGAGCAGGCCAATACAGTAGTAAAGGCAGGATAAGATGAGTGATTGGATTAACATGACAGCAGTTTGAATAGAAAACAAAGGGTGGATTTTAGTGATGTTGTGAAGGTGGGACTGACAGGATGTCCCAAATCCCATTATCATGCTCATTCACGTAGGCCAAATGGCACAAAATGGGAAGAGAGACATGCTGGGGAAAATATAGTTTTTAGATACCTTTGCACGGGGCAAGTGTTTCCTCTGGCATAAATAAAGATGCCGGCTACACAATAGGTATCCTTCAGGTAGATCCATAGGGCTAACGTTTTGATTCAGTGACTGTATCTCCTGTCATCACAGACATTTAGAAAGCTGGAACATATTCTGAATGCCAAACACTGTACTTAAGCACTAGGGGAAAAGTACTAGGGTGAAAATTTGGACAGTATTAATGGCCCACAGGGAGGTGAAAACTGAAGAGTAACAGAAAGGTGAGGTATATACAAAGCTATGAGATGGTATGTATGGAATGATCCAGGAGAGACTGAAAGGATGAACACAAACGAAGAAAACCAGGACTACAATACATACAATGAATCAATAATAATAAAATCATCATAATAATGTATTTGTTAAGTACTTACTATGTGCCAAGTACTGATCTTAGCACTGGGGTAGATACAAGATAATAAGGTTTCACATGGTACTCACATTCAAAGTAGAATGAAGATCAGGCACTTAATCTCCATTTTGCAGTGAGGAAGGGAACTGAGTCCCAGAGATGTTAACTGAATTGCCCAAAATCACACAGCAGGTAAATTGTGGAGCTGGGAGTGGACTCAGATTCTCTGACTACAGGATGGTGCTCTTCCCACTAGGCACACTGTATTACAGCTATGGGAGGGGTTTCCAAATACTTCACGGCTCCAGCAGGGCCATCCAAAGTCCAATCATCACAACATTCCAGACTTTCCAGGGCCTAAATGCCAGAAAATTTCAGCAGGACAAGACAGGGGCCGCAGTGGTCAGAATTGGGAGAGTGCCATCTTTTCCTCCAAAGGAGGAAGACCCACGGAGGTCCTGTGGCTTGCAGTGGTGTCTGAAAATGTGAAAGAAATGGGTGCTCAACTTAATTTTGAAAACACAGGGCTTTAAAATATATTTTGAAATGAGACATTAAAAAATTCATTGATGTATGTAAGCAGCTAGTATTTATTGAGAGTGACTGGGTGTGTTCTATTTACAGAAACAACAAGTTCTGTAAAGTTTAAAAGTACTGGGACAAAGGAGCAGGATTATAAAAGGATTAGCAATATTGAATACATTTTGTAAATCAAGGAGTGTGTTGCCATGTGAAAATGTTGAAAATCACAGGTTAATTATCAAGTGCTTTTTTTCTACCTTGAACATACTTAGTAATGCACTTCAGGCTTACTTTCCCAAATGCTTAGTATAGTGCTCAGTGGGCAATAAGTGGTCAATTAATCAATCAATCAATCGTATTCTGCCAGACAAAACTATTTCTCCCCCCTTATTGACACCCATGCCCATCATCTCCGTCAGCTCTTCCATACATTCAACTCCCTTCTCAGGCCCCGGGTTCCTCCCCCTCCTCCTTCCCTCACCCCCAACAATCTGGCCTCCTACTTCATTAATAAAATTAAATCCATCAGGGCCGACCTCCCCAAAGTCACTTCACCCCCTTCTCCAACCCCCCGGCTCTCAACACTCTCTGCTACACTCCCATCCTTCCCAGCAGTATCCTCAGAGGAGCTCTCCTCCCTCCTCTCAAGTGCTACTCTGGCCACCTGTGCTTCTGACCCCATTACCTCTCATCTCATGAAATCTCTTGCTCCGTCCCTTCTCCCCTCCTTAGCTTCCATCTTCAACCGCTCACTCTCCACTGGTTCCTTCCCCGCTGCCTTCAAACATGCCCATGTCTCTCCCATCCTAAAAAAAACCCTCTCTTGACCCCACCTCACCTTCTAGTTATTGCCCCATCTCCCTCCTACCATTCCTTTCCAAACTCCTTGAACGAGTTGTCTACACGTGCTGCCTCGAATTCCTCAACACCAACTCTCTCCTCTATCCCCTCCAGTCTGGCTTCCGTCCCCTACATTCCACGGAAACTGCTCTCTCAAAGGTCACCAATGACCTCCTGCTTGCCAAATCCAACGGCTCATACTCTATCCTAATTCTCCTAGACCTCTCAGCTGCCTTCGACACTGTGGACCACCCTCTACTCCTCAACACGTTATCCAACCTTGGCTTCACAGACTCCGTCCTCTCCTGGTTCTCCTCTTATCTCTCTGGTCGTTCATTTTCAGTCTCCTTTGCAGGCTCCTCCTCCCCCTCCCATCCCTTTACTGTGGGGGTTCCTCAAGGTTCAGTTCTTGGTCCCCTTCTGTTCTCGATCTACACTCACTCCCTTGGTGACCTCATTTGCTCCCACGGCTTCAAACTATCATTTCTATGCTGATGACACACAAATCTACATCTCTGCCCCTGCTCTCTCCCCCTCCCTCCAGGCTCGCATCTCCTACTGCCTTCAGAACATCTCCATCTGGATGTCTGCCCGCCACCTAAAACTCAACATGTCCAAGACTGAACTCCTTGTCTTCCCTCCCAAACCCTGCCCTCTCCCTGACTTTCCCATCACTGTTGACGGCACTACCATCCTTCCCGTGTCACAAGCCCGCAACCTTGCTGTCATCCTCGACTCCGCTCTCTCGTTCACCCCTCACATCCAAGCTGTCACCTAAACCTGCCGGTCTCAGCTCCACAACATCGTCAAGATCCGCCCTTTCCTCTCCATCCAAACCACTACCCTGCTCGTTCAAGCTCTCATCCTATCCCGTCTGGACTACTGCATCATCCTCCTCTCTGATCTCCCATCCACCTGTCTCTCCCTGCTTCAATTCATATTTCACGCCGCTACCCAGATTGTCTTTGTCCAGAAACGCTCTGGGCATGTTACTCCCCTCCTCAAAAATCTCCAGTGGCTACCAATCAATCTGCGCATCAGGCAGAAACTCCTCACCCTCGGCTTCAAGGCTGTCCATCACTTCGCCCCCTCCTACCTCACCTCCCTTCTCTCCTTCTACAGCCCAGCCCGCACCCTCCACTCCTCTGCCTCTAATCTACTCAACGTCCCTTGTTCTCGCCTGTCCCGCTGTCGACCCCCGGCCCACGTCATCCCCCTGGCCTGGAATGCCGTCCCTCCCAACATCCACCAAGCTAGCTCTCTTCCTCCTTTCAAGGCCCTACTGAGAGCTCACCTCCTCTAGGAGGCCTTCCCAGACGGAGCCTCCTCCTTCCTCTCCCCCTCACCCCCTTCTCCATCCCCCCGCCTTACCTCCTTCCCTTCCCCACAGCACCTGTATATATGTATATATGTTTGTACATATTTATTACTCTATTTATTTATTTTACTTGTACATATCTATTCTATTTATTTTATTTTGTTAATTCATTTGATTTTGTTCTCTGTCTCTCCCTTCTAGACTGTGATCCCACTGTTGGGTAGGGACTGTCTCTATATGTTGCCAACTTGTACTTCCCAAGTGCTTAGTACAGTGCTCTGCACACAGTAAGCGCTCAATAAATATGATTGATTGATTGATTGATTGATTGATTGTATTTATTGAGTGCTTACTATGCACACAGCACTGTTCACTGGTCAATAAATACCACTGATTGATCAGTTAATAAAGCAAACAATAGGCTTCCTTACTCTCACAGCACTTAGGGAAATATATTGATGAAATTGAACACTACCAAAATATTCAAAAAGTAAATGATGAATAGTTAAGCATCATTAATTTAAATGAGGTTTAAAGGACAGTTTAATCATTGATGGAACCAATTTTTGATCCAAACAGAACAAACCTACCCACCAACTCATTACAGTCCTAGAGTTAGGGGGCCTGACCCTGTATTGAGTATTTTCTAATTAAGATACTGGTAACTCAGTGTCAAAGTCTTCCCGTCAGGGAGGATATTTGAAATCCAACTCACAGTCTTTTATATTTCATTTGCACAGTGGCTTCTCTCCTGGAATCTGGGAATGGGATTGGAAACCTATATATTCTAATCAAGAAAAGCAATTCTTCCAAGAAAAATGGGTTTTTGCTAAAAATACATAAACTCATGGGGCAAGTGCATTTTCACATTTGTCATACTCAGAAGCAGAAGTCATAGCGTGGGGTTGAAGAAGAAGGATGAATTCGTCAAGGACATGGATTCTAATCCTGCCTCCACCACTTGTCTGCTGTGTGACCTTGGGTACTAAGTGACTTCACTTCACTTCTCTGTGCCTCAATTACCTCATTTGTAAAATGGGGATTAAGGTTGTGAGCCCCATGGGGGCCAGGGACTGTGTCCAACATGATTAGCTTGTATCTACTGCCACACCTACTTAGACACATAGAAAATGATTTACAAATATCACTGAAAACAACCTATTTCTTAACACACTCAATATGCTTAACCTGGGTATTGCTCCAAGCTCTTTCTATAGTCAATACAGCACTGCCTGAGGTAAAGAAATAAGATTTATTCATTCATTCAATCATATTTATTGAGTGCTAACTATGTGGACACACTGCACACAGCGCTTGGGAAGTACAAGTCGGCAACATATAGAGACAGTCCCTACCCAACAATGGGCTCAAAGTCTAGAAGTGGGAGACAAACAACAAAACAAAACATGTGGACAGGTGTCAAGTCATCAGAACAAATAGAAATACAGCTAGATGCACATCATTAACAAAATAAATGGAATAGTAAATGTGTACAAGTAAAATACATAGTAAAATACATAAATCTGTATGACTATAGCTGCTCACTCTGTTCTCTACCAAGTGTCTAGTCCAGGGCTTAGTGCTCAATAAATGCTATTTATTGATCGATTGATCGATTAGCCTGATGGCTATAGCCACGGGGAGGTGCTGAAGAGCAGGGCTTGAAGAGAGTCTCCTTTTGACAATACTAACTGCCCACTTTTCTTCCATCTGATGGAACGAAACTAGTGAAAGTAAAAATAAAGTCATATTGGGATGAGGTTTGTCGGGTATCTTTGGGATATGATCAAGCCAGACACCTTATGTCGGAGACAGGGAAACTGAGCAAGGCATCTCGGGTAGCAGTGAGATACAGGGTAATAACTGTGGTATTTTTTAAGTGTTTCTGCATTTCTGTTGATGGTTACTTTACATTCTGGCCATCAACCATTCCCTTCACATGACCCTCAATGTGACAGGATAATGCAATTAGCAGAGCCTTGGTTCCAGAACCACATTATTTGTGATCTGTCTTGGCATATGATGCTTTGTGTGGCATGTGGATGGCCCCGGACTGCTCTAAAAGCCAGATTTGAGAACAATGGTAATGTCCTACAACAGTTAATGGTAAATTCAGCTATTTTAATGAATAATATGCACCAATACATATTTCCAATGGGATTAAAATGTTCCAGAAATTGACTTTCACACTTTCATTGTTTCCATTTAAAATCAAATTCAAAGTTTTTCGAGAGGAGCAGAGTAGTTTTATTTATGAGTCTTGGGTTGAAGTTGGATGCTTCTCCCAAATTCGTGAAAAACTTTTTTTGTTGGCAGCATAAGTGTCAATTTTACAGATTTTTCTTTTTTATGGTATTTGTGAAGCACAGTTTACTGTGTGCCATGCACCGTATTAGGCACTGCTGTAAATAGAGGATAATCGGGTCCCCCATGGTGCTCAAAAGTAGGAGAGGGAACAGGTATTGCAGCCTCATTTTGTAGTTGAGGAAATTGAGAAGCAGAGAAGTTTAGTGACTTGCCCAGGGTCACACAGCTGGTAAGAGGTGGAGCTAGGATTTCTTTCTGCACTGCTTTATCTAGAATGCAACCATAAACAAACCCATGTATTCAAGAGAGGAACTGTTGTAAGTAGAAGAAAATGGCAAGCTTTATCCTAGGAAAGTTCAACTACACCTGTGTTTGAAACAAAAAATCTAATAGACCTTTTACCTATGGGACCACATTGCTTTTTGGGGAAATTGTTGATAATATCTACATTTACCGATGTCAGTTTAATACAGCTGGCCCTGGAAAGAGATATATATATATATATATATATATATATATATATATATATATATATATATATATACATCTATATCTGTATAGATACAGATATATATCAGTAGGGTGAGTCATAGCAAATGTGAAATTTATGTTTCAAATGTCCCAACACCAGGAAGAGGGAACAGCTTCAATAAAAATAGATGAAAACATGATTTGACAATCCAAGAAGGGACTGAATAGATTAATGAATTGGAAGTTTTGAATGGGATACTAGAGGAAAAGTTAGAGATGAAGAAAGTTAGGAAGGTCAGATGAACTATCCTGAGGCTTTACAATTAATTCCAAAGAGGACAACCAGCATACTGTTCCTCTGAGCATCCTGAGGTAGTGGTATTAGACTACTTAAATACTTAACTCAGTGCTCTAAAAAGAGTGGGTGTTTGCTAAACATTACTGATGATTGATGACAATGCAGAATAAACACAGTTCCCTTATAATGCAGGGATTACCTCAAACTGGGAAATATAATGCCCTACTGGAAAGAGTATTGGCCTGGGAGTCAGAGGGCCTGGGTTCCAATCCTACCTTTGTGGCTTGTCTGTTATGTGACCTTGGGCAAGTCACTTCACTTCTCTGTTTCTCAGTTACCTCATCTGTAAAGTGGGGATTAAGACTCTGAGACCCCTGAGGGCCTCACAGCTCCTCACAGCTGACTTGGACTGTGCCCAACATTCATTCATTCAATCGTATTTATTGAGCACTTACTGTGTGCAGAGCACTGTACTAAGCGCTTGGGAAGTATAAGGCGGCAATATAAAGACACTTCACTTCTCTGGCCCTCAGTTACCTCATCTGTAAAATGAGGATTTAGACTGTGAGCCCCCCATGGGACATCCGGATCATCTTGTAACCTCCCCAGTGCTTAGAACAGTGCTTTGCACATAGTAAGCGCTTAATAAATGCCATCATTATTATTATTATAAAGAAACAGTCCCTACCCAACAACGGGCTCACAGTCTAGAAGGGGAAACAGACAACAAAACATGTAGACAGGTGTCAAAACCGTCAGAATAAATAGAATTATAGCTATATGCACATATAACCATACAGTGTGACAGTTACAAAAATGAACCTGAAAACATCTTGCCCTTTTCCAACGATGTGTGGTAGTATTTATTCTGAAGGAAAACATCAGATGAAGTTACAGAGAAAGACAAAAGCTGAGCAAACATGGAAAATGAGGAGGCATTCTATCAGGTTAGAGAGAAATTCACAATTTTAAAGTCCCCCACAAATTATTTGCAGGTTTTAGCTAGTGCATTGATTCTAAGCTCCTCCTTTTGACTGTAAACTCCTTAAGGGTAAAGACAGTCTTTCACCTTGTTATTTGTTGATAATTAACTTTTAATTCCTATCTTTGTTCTTTCCCAGGATTTAATATACTATTCTGCACACAGTAAACACTTACATAATACTATTACTACTACTACTAGCACTACTAAAATGTACTAAATTCAGCAATGGCTTTTCAAGGGCTGGGGGAAGTTAAGGGGTTGGGGGACTTTGATATGAAGACTATTCTTCCTGAGTGGAGGCAACTGGTTCATCCAAAATTTTCAAATGAGGAAAAACTTAAGAAATGGAGGTGATTATGCTCCCAAATTGATGTTTACCTTTAAAGCTGATGTGTGATTTGCAAGGTATAGTAAACAGAATTTTTAGCGGATATTATTAAGCACTATGGGTACATTGCCAGAACGATGGCAGATAGAGAATGGGGTGTTCTGGGAGAGATGTATCCACAGCGTTGCTAAGGGTCAGAGATGACTTGACGGCATAAGACAATTATTAAATGTCAGCCTCTTTCTCTTTGCCCCCGAGATTCTCTCACAAATGGGAGAAAGAGCAAAAAGAAAAGGAAAAGGGGACAGAAAGCAGTGCCAATAGGGAGACAGACAGGCTCAAATCTGTGATAAATTCATTTAGCTGTCACAGTGGAACAAGAGAAGCAATCGGTTGCATTTATTGAGTGCTTAATGTCTGCAGGGCTCTGTACTAAGCACTTGGGAGAATGTAACAATATAACAGACACATTCCCTAAGCATAGCAGCCACCAGGAATATGGGACCATGGGTGGCCAGAGGCAGGTTCTGCTTTATTCAGCTCGTCTGCGAGGGTGGAATGCTGCTGCTAAGGGGGAATGGCTAGTGGGAACTATTCTTTAACATTAAGAAGAAAGACAAAGTTTTGCAAACATGTGCATTCAATTTAAAAATATATAATAAACAATTATTTACAGTTCATTTGAGATATTCACCCTGGAAATCTTCCCATTTATAATAACCATCTATTCATTGATGGTTAAAAGTATCCCTTTATTTTATTTCCATTTATTTTAATTTTTTATTTTTTTAACTTTTTTAGTTTTTTTGTTTCCATTTTTTTTTTTAATGGTATTCATTAAGCACTATGCGCCAGCCACTGTTTTAAGCACTGGGGTCGATAGAAGCTCACCAGGTTTGACCTAGTCCATATCCCATATGCAGCACATAGTCTTAACCCCCATTTTACTGATGAAATAATGGAGGCACGGAGAAATGACTTGCCCAAGGTCACAGAAGCAGACAACTGGCATAGCTGGGATTAGAAGCCAGATTTGCCTGACTTCCAAGTCTGTGCTCCATCCACTAAGCCACACTGCTTCTCAGGATTCCTGAAGCTTATCAAAAAGAGAATGGCTTTATAAAGAATGTTTCAAGTACCACAGGTTCATCTGTGAAGACAAGAGAATGCTTAGAGGAGTTCGGCTTGCAAATACGTTTAACCTGAGAAGTATCAATGAATTACAAGCCCTGAAACATTATGCCAATTCCCTGTAAAAACTGTGGGGTTGATTTGTTTTCTAAACACACACTGAAAAGCCCTGGGTAAGTGGCTGAAAGCCCAGCCATTACACATGTCACTCCTTTCCCATAAACCATTAAAAGTGCCTCTCTCTGACTGGAATAAAAATGTAAAAATCAAAGGTTACATACAAAATCAAAGGTTACAACATGAGTAACTTGCTTCTACACCATCACTTAGTGCAGTGCCTCATACATTGTAAATGCTTAACAAATACAGTAAAGAAAAATGCCATTCTTCTAGAACACTGTGACAAGGAATACTTGTACTGGGGTTTTCATCAAGCCCTTCACCAGGAATGTGCACACAACCGTTTACTTTAACACCATGTCAAGCTGTATCCAGAAAGCCCTGTGATACCTGAATAAATCAATCAATCAATCATATTTACTGAGTGCTTACTGTGTGCAGAGCACTGTACTAAGTGCTCGGGAAGTACAAGTTGGCAACATATAGAGACGGTCCCTACCCAACAGTGGGATCACAGTCTAGAAGATGGAGAAAGAGAACAAAACCAAACATATTAACAAAATAAAATAAATAGAATAGATATGTACAAGTAAAATAAATAAATAAATAGAGTAATAAATATGTACAAACATATATACATATATACAGGTTCTGTGGGGAAGGGAAGGAGGTAAGGCATGAGGGATGAAGAAGGGGGAGAGGAAGGAGGGGGCTCAGTCTGGGAAGGCCTCCTGGAGGAGGTGGGCTCTCAGTAGGGCCTTGAAGGGAGGGAGAGAGCTAGCTTGGCAGATGTGGGGAGGGAGGGCATTCCAGGCCAGGGGGAATGACGTGGGCCGGGGGTCAACGGTGGGACAGGTGAGAAAGAGGCACGGTGAGGAGATTAGTGGCAGGTGAGCGGAGGGTGTGGGTTGGGCTGTAGAAAGAAGGGAGGTGAGGTAGGAGGGGGCGAGGTGATGGAGAGCCTTGAAGCCGAGGGTGAGGAGTTTCTGCCTGATGCATAGGTTGATTGGTAGCCACTGAAGATTTTTGAGGAGGGGAGTAACATGCCCAGAGCGTTTCTGGACAAAGACAATCCGGGCAGCGATGTAAAATATGGGTTGAAGCGGGGAGAGACAAGAGGATGGGAGATCGGAGAGGAGGCTGATACAGTAGTCCAGACGGGATAGGATGAGAGCTTGAATAAGCAGGGTAGTGGTTTGGATGGAGAGGAAAGGGCGGATCTTGGCGATGTTGTGGAGCTGAGACCGGCAGGTTTAGGTGACAGCTTGGATGTGAGGGGTGAACGAGAGAGCGGAGTCGAGGATGACACCAAGGTTGTGGGCTTGTGACATGGGAGGGATGGTAGTGCCGTCAACAGTGATGGGAAAGTCAGGGAGAGGGCAGGGTTTGGGAGGGGAGACAAGGAGTTCAGTCTTGGACATGTTGAGTTTTAGGTGGTGGGAAGACATCCAGATGGAGATGTCCTGAAGGCAGGAGGAGATGTGAGCCTGGAGGGAGGGGGAGAGAGCAGGGGCAAAGATGTAGATTTGGGTGTCATCAGTGTAGAGATGATAGCTGAAGCCGTGGGAGCGAATGAGGCCACCAAGGAAGTGAGTGTAGAATAAAGTTCATCAATCCTGCTGTTATGTTCTGGAGAAAAGCAGAGTGAAAATGCACACTGAGGCCAAGCTGTATGTACCACACTAGATAAGCATGGATCTGCCTCAGTGATGGTTTTTCTCATGTTATAGAAACACAGTTTATCAACCAGCCGCTGTGGGCTCAGACCAAAATACAGACATCGTCTTTGCAGCACCTCCGATTCAGGAAAAATGCAAGGAGTAAAGGTGAGACATCCAATTTTTATCTGTGGCTTTTACAAAAGTATTCAACACAATTAACCTCATCTCTGAAGCAAATTTGACTGATTAGAAAAATGATCCAGATCCCTAGCGTTTTCCATGATTCTTTGATTGATGGAATCAAACCTAATGCTCTGTCTGACCTTATCTTCAATCCCATTAGAGTTAAGTAGAGCTGTTAAGCTGCTTACTACTATGCTACTACTCTTGAAGATGGAATGAGCGGTTTGGAAGCTAGATTCAGAATATGATTCTGAGCTGCTGAGGAACTCTTCCAATCCAGCAGACTGCAAGTATCTTTGTAATGTTTTCAGACAGTCAAACAGGAACTATTTATTGTATGCCAAAGACTTCTTTTGAAGCACCCACAGTACACAATAAAGTAAAGAGAATTCTGAACTGATTTGAACTGTCAAGATAGCAGTATGGACAGAAAATAAGCTTGAAGAAAACCAAGACTCTATGCAGGCACTTACATGATATAAAATATTCTCATTGGCAAACCAGAACTTTATGTTGTTAAAAGTTCTATGACCTAAAGACAGAGAAGTAGGAAGTAGTAACAGAATGTTCCACTCCCAGGCCAGTGTTCTTTACATTAAGGCCATGCTATTTTTCCCATTCCTTCTCACCTTTTCTAGAGCTCAAAACCTATTCTCTGACCTTAAACTGGAGGTTACCCCTCTCAGGGTCTCACCTGGAGAGTTTCCAGTACCCTACCAGTCTCAGCTATGGGAGGGAGAGTCAAGCAGAGGCATACCCATATCATTCCTAGCTTGGCCAGTGGCTAGTGAGTGGAAAGCAATCTGTCACAACTCAAAACTCACCTGTGCTGGGCAGCTGTGCAGGGGAGAGTCGAGGGAAGGGACTCAAGTTTACTGCACGGAAAGATGCAATGGTAAATCACTTCTGTATTTTTACCAAGAAAACACTATGGATCCACTACCAGAATGACTGCAGATGGAGAGAAGGGTGTTCTGGGAGAGATGTGTCCGTGATGTTGCTATGGATTGGAAATAACTCGACACTATAGGACAAGACAAGATGCTGGAGGTTCAGAAGGCTTAGAACGGTGCTCGGCATGTAGTTAGTACTTAACAAATACAGTAATTATTATAATGGGAAGATTACAGTGGCCTTCTTTCCGAATATCTTTTCACTAAGCACTCTTCTGGCTTGAAATCAAACAAGAGTAACATTCATGTATTTGTCTGACTTGGTAAACTTGCTCTAAGACTGAAAGTGAATATTTGCATCTGAGCTACGCTGACTTGGCTGATGAAATATATCTCATTCAGACTGAATTGGTATGTAGCTCTAGTTATTTCTAGTGAAGACTGTTTGGAGATCGCTTTAAAAAGCCTTATATATTTTAGGCCAAATATGCATAGGAACGAACACGGGATTGAAAGTTTAATGGAATCTTGCCAATAACTGATTGGGATAAACCCGATTTAATGGGGATTGTGTTGCAGGTCAGTGTATTTAACGTGTCAAGGCAAAACTAAGATTTTTCTGGAAATCAAATTCTCAGCACTTACTAAGGATGATACCATCATAACCCCAAGGAGATAGCAGTATTATACTCAAGCCAAATTTATCTCCCCTAAAAGTGTGTAAGCTTCTTGTGGGAAGGCATTATATCACACCATTCTTCTGTGCTTCCTAAACATCTAGTACTGTGCACGGCACCAAGTAGGTGCTCAGTAAAAGCTAATACTACTTCCAGTAGCTAAATTAGGGGGCTCGATAGCTCATGGACAGAAAGCAGAGGACAGATGAATTCCATCTTTAGTCATAACCATGGGCATTGTTTTCCTATGGCATTTGTTAATGCTTGTTCTGTGCCAAGCACTGTACTAAGCACTGGGGTATATACAAGTTTATCAAGTTAGCCCAGTCCCTCTACCACAGGGACTCACAGTCTAGAGGAGAGGGAAACAGATGTTGAATCCCCATTTTACAGATGAGGAAAGTGAGGCATGGGAGAAGTGACGTGACTTGCACGAGGTCGCACAGGAGGCAGGAGGCAGAGCTGGATTAGAACCTAGTCTTCTGGCTCACAGGCCCATTCTCTTTCTACTGGGCCATGTTTCTTCTTCTATGAACTAAAAAAGGTGGTGCTATATGAAATGTCATGGAAGAAAGAGGGGAAGACTATGATCTCAAACTCCTAAACTTGGAAGACTGAACATGACAGAAGGCCCATACTGGTTCCAATAGGCCAAGCTGCTTCCCCCACTTACACCCCAAATCAAATTCTCCCTTCCTCTCAAGCTAACTATCCACTGTTTTCATTGTTCCATAGACTGAGCAACTTGGGATCAGATACATGGCCAAGTCCTAGTGAATTAGTGGAGTGAATTAATGGCCGAAACAAGAATGGAAGTCAACCTATCCAGTGGTGTGTCAGCTAGATCGGAATGTCCCGTAATTGGGATGCAAAGTGAGGAGAGGAAATATGTATGGGAGACCTCTATGGACTTCAGCGACACCATATTTTCTGAGATGGCTGAGGATTAGCATTTGGTGGCAATGAAGGAAGGGAAAACAGGCTAAAAAAACCCAACCCTTACAACTTCATCAAATGTGAGTGTTTGTGTCGATCTTACACTGAGTTGTCTGTTCAAGAGGATCCAGGTCACCGTTGGGCTAGGGCTGGGAAAGTGGGTAGGGGTGGCTTCAGTGTCTATTTTCCTTGCCACTGTGACATCCAAGATGGGATGTATTTAGACAGAAGTTTCCAGCAGGGGCTGCTTCTCATCAGAACTACTGACAGCTGTTCCCTCCAGGAAGTGAGCTGGATACAAAGCATAGTTAGCCCAGGAAGTTAGGTAAACATGCACTTTCCAGCATGAACTTCTGAGCCTGAGAGTGCCTTGCATCTTGGGGCTCCCTTGCTGTCCTCCCTCTGGCCCCCAAACCCAATCCCGGCAGGATGGATGGACACACATGACTGTAGAAAAAGCAGCATCTTTTTTCACACTGCCTTCTGAGGAATCTGCAAGTTTCTAGGATCCACTTTTTTGTGGTATTTGTTAGGAGCTTACAATCAGCAATGATATTTATCGAATGCTTACTGTGTGCAGAGCACTGTACTAAGTGCTTGGAAGAATGAAACAGAATTAGCAAACGTGTTGTTTATATCCACACCAACGGTTAGTACAGTGCCTGGCACCTAGAAAACCCTTAACAAATACGATACTCCCGGCCCATGTTCTATCCATTCATTCATTCATTCAATCGTATTTATTAAGCGCTTACTGTGTGCAGGGCACTGTACCAAGCGCTTGGGAAGTCCAAGTTGGCAACATCTAAAGACGGTCCCTACCCAACACTGGGCTCACAGTCTAGAAGGGGGAGACAGACAACAAAACAACTCATATTAACAGAATAAATGGAATATGTAAATATGTACAAGTAAAATAAATAGGGTAATAAATCTGTACCAATGTCTATACAGGCGCTGTGGGGAGGGGAAGGAGGGAGGGCTGGGGGTAGGGGGAGAAGAAGGAGGGGGCTGAGTGTGGGAAGGCCTCCTGGAGGAGGTGAGCTCTCAGTAGGGCTTTGAAGGGAGGGAGAGATGGCGGCTGTGGGGAGGGAGGGCATTCCGGGGCAGGCGAGAAATGGCGTGATTATAAGGGAGGGGAAGCGGTACTTCACATCCTATTCTCCCTCCCTTCTGCATTTCACCCCACCTCCTTATGCCTTGCATTTTTCGACTATGTTATCATTGTCTGCTGTGTGACTTTGGGCAAGCCATTTAACTTTTCTGGCCTCAGTTCCCTCGTGTGTAAAATGGGAATGAAGACAGTGGGCTCCACGTGGGACAACGTGATCACCCTGTATCTCCCCGAGCACTTAGAACAGTGCTTGGCACAGAGTATACGCTTAACAAGCATTGTGGCTCCGTGGAAAGCACGGGCTTGGGAGTCAGAGGTCATGGGTTCTAATTCCGACTCTGCTGTGTGACTTTGGGCAACTCAAGTAACTTCTCTGAGCCTCAGCGATCTCATCTGTAAAATGAGGATTAAGACTGTGAGCCCCACGTGAGACAACCTGATCACTTTGTATCCCCCCCAGCGCTTAGGGCAGTTCTAGGACAGCTTAGCAAGTGCCATCGCTATCATTATCATTAACAAATGCCATCATTATTATTATTGTGAGAAAGCTCCAAGATTCGGCTTGGACTCAGCATCCCACACCCGGCGCACGGTTGTAGGACCCTAGAGGTTGCCGCCTCATTCTTCTTCCTATTCCCCTTTCTCCGTCGTCCTTCGTCCGGTCCTCGGGTCGCGCGCACCCCCCCCCCCCCCCCCACGCAAACTCCCAGTTGGTAACGCCCGCCGGCGCCTTCCGCCGGGCGCCCCGGCGGAGGTGGGATGGGCCATTCCCGCCGGCGGGGGGAGGAGAGGGGCTGGTCGCGGGCTGGGAATGGCTCGCACGACCCGAGAGGCCCCGGGGCGGGGCCCGGGTGGGAGGGGGAGGGCCCCCCGCTCCGTCATCAGCGGGATGCAGAAGACGTGAGCCCGGGGCGGTCGGCGAGCAGGTGGCTCCTCCTTCCCCACCCTGGCTCCTTTCTCACTGTCACTGCCCGGCCGTGCTCTGCCCTCCCCTCCCCTGACGCCCCCACAGAGACGGGCGCAGCTGGTACCCCTTCCCCGCCCCCGCTCGCTCACCGTGGCACAAGCGCCGGACCAAGCTCCCGTTGCGCGCGGCTCCGGGGACGCCCAGTTGGGCAAGTCCAGGAAGGTGGCGCTCATCACGGGCATCACAGGACAGGTAAGTGCCCCGGAGGACCGGCCCATCGCTGCCAGTGTGCCCTCTTCTCCTCCTCCGCCGCTGGCTGCTACTGCCCGTCCAGGAACAGCTTTCCTGCACGTCACGGAAGGTGTCGGCTTCCAGGGGGAGGGAGCGAACAAACGCCGGGGGGCGGGCCGGATGGATGGAGGGTTAAATGGATGGATGGATGGAAAGCCAGCTGCCCACCCCATCAGTGCTGTGCACGCTCCCCACCACGTGCAGGGCGGGTACACTCTGCAGGCCAGGTCTCAGCAGAGCAAACGGGGGCGGGGGGGGGGGGGGAAGGGCGGGGAGAACTGACACCTCCCACCCCTCTTTTCAAGTTTGCAGAACCGGGGGAAGCCGCAGGAAGGCATCAGAAGAAAGTAGCGCCGTGTGTTTGCAACGGACTTGGCTTAAAAACCCGTTTTTCTGAGTGGTGTTTCTAACCGCTCTAAAGGGGACCGTTTGGGAGCTCTTCGGAGAGGAGTCCCCAGCTGCTGCTCCTGGCTAATGTAATTAAGGCACGTGGGGACACCCGCTCGCATGAGGATTAGGAAAACGGGGTTGGAGAATTGAACATGGGAACACACATTATTGGCAGTGATGCTCTGGTTTTCGAGATGTTACGCGAAGGTGATTCAGCACTCAGAACCGCGGCACTTGTCACCTCTTTTCAGAATTTGAAGGCATTTGGCAGCCCCAGGGGTTACTGGGCGTCTTCAGTTAAAGATCTTGCTCTATTTTTCTATACAATGGACCATTCGCGTGCATGGGATTTTTCATGCGGAGTTCTCGGGGTAACAATGTTGACTCCAAGCCTACTGGAGCACGAGGAAGAATATTAAGGTGTGCAAGCCGAGAGGCTACAGATTAGGGGCAATATGGAAAATTGACCCCCTCTAATTTCCTAGCATCACGATAACTTTTTGAGTCATCACGCTATATACTTTGCCTACCCTAATTTACCCAAATTAAGGAGGCTAAAATTGAAGAATATGGGATTAAAAAAAATGTAAGTGCTTACTATGTGCCAGGCACTAGCCTGGGCGCTGGCACACACGCGGGATTCATTCATTCATTCAATCGTATTTATTGAGCGCTTACTGTGTGCAGAGCACTGTTCTAAGCGCTTGGGAAGTACAAGTTGGTAACATATAGAGACGGTTCCTACCCAGCAGCGGGCTTACAGTCTAGAAAAGGGAGACAGACAACAAAACAAGACATCTTAACAAAGTAAAATAAATAATAGAATAAATATGTACAAATAAATAGAGCAATAAATACGTACAAACATATATACATATATACAGGTGGTGTGGGGAGGGGAAGGAGGTAAGGTTGGGGGGATGGGGAGGAGGAGGGGGAGAGGAAGGAGGGGGTTCAGTCTGGAAAAGTCTGATTGGACACAGTTCCTGTTCCATGTAGGACACACAGAGTCCCCATTTTACAGGTGAGGTAAGTGACTGAGAAGTGATGTGACTTGCCCAAGATCATATAGCAGACATATGGCAGAGGAGGATTAGAACCCAGGTCCTCTGTCTCCCAGGCCCATGCCATTTCCACTAGGCCACACTGCTTTTTGGGACTGGGGGAAGGAAATTGGTCTGGAGGAAGTTAAAATGAAGAGGAAAAGAGAGGGGAGAGTGAAGCTAGACAACTTATGGCCATCACAGCCCCGTGCTCTCCCACCTCCTTTCTCTTTGGCCACTCCAGGTTGCCAGTATGTACAAAATATTCAGGTTGTACTGAGTGGATTTTTCACCCGAAATAGGCCAGGCTGGAGGTTCAACTGCTATCTTTCATGAAATCATGTGACATGAATCATTTCTGTCAAAGATTAGTTGACAATTTCTGCCATTTGGCACCCATGTATCCCTTTTAAATTAAGAGACTCGGTAAAAACAGTGGTGATGTCTCTTGGCTTGTTACTCGTGTGACCCAAGATCCCAAAATGCTAAGGTTTAGTATCTACAGTTCTCCCTAGTTGTGCGTCGTTTTCCATAGCATAAATGTTTCAAAGGTAACGAGGAAAAAAACCTGTCTGTACCTTATCTGCATGCAGGTTTTGCAGATTATCTCATCAAAAGAGTTTGAAGAGTTCCCCCTGTATGTATCTGGTGATGCGTATCATTGTGGGCCGAGGTGTTAAACTGCTTTGGAAGAACTTATTTCCACATCTCCTTCTTCTGTTTATCCTTTAAACTCTAGTGTTTCCCTGTCCCTTCCATCTTTGTAGCCAGTTATTTAGCTTTTGTCTCTGTTTTTTTCATAGGTGGGCTGAAACTAAAATGACATCATCTCAGTTGAGGCTGAGGTCCATGGTTAGTGAAGAAAACTGAAATTAAGTTGCTCCCGTCCTGTTTCAGGTGGCTCATTCATACTTCAGGGAAACTGATCTTATTATTGTACAGTTTCCAGGGCCTGAAGTTACAATTAGACCCAAACACTATTCTTTTGCCTGTATATAGTTGTTAGCCTAAGGGGAGATAAAGTCTTAAATTGGCTAGCTCCTCTGGGACCCAGTTTAAGGGTTGGTGATTGGGTATTGGAGGATAAACCCTAATAGCATTAGGATTAGCATTACCCTAATCCATGATATATGTACCATTTTGAAGCATTCAGTGAAGTCCAACTTGGCATAGCTGTAATTTGAAAAATAATAATAATAATGATAGTATTTGTTAAGCGCTCACTATGTGCCAAGCACTGTTCTAAGCACTGGGGTAGGTACAAGGTAATCAGGTTGTCCCACGTGGGGCTCACAGTCTTCATCCCCATTTTACAGATGAGGGAACTGAGGCTCAGAGAAGTTGTGACTTGCCCAGAGCTGGTATTAGAACCCATGACCTCTGACTCCCAAGCCCAGGCGCTATCCACTGAGCCATGCTGCTTTTAAGCTTGGAACAGTGGCAGATCAAGTGTTCGAGATTGAACGTGTTCCAAGCTGTTTCACATGTACACTCTAGGACACCTGACCCATCATTGTGTATCTTCTCACTAAGTGTTTTGGTTCAATGAGAACCTGTTGGGATATAGTACACAAAAAATTGTAAGACAGTGGTGTGCATGTGTGTTGCATTGAACTCTGAGTACTCCATGAGTTTTCCATAATGTGGAGGGTCCTCAAGTAAGCAGCCCCTTCATTACAGGAGATCTGGGTGTATTATTGTACAAATACTCAAACCTTAGAAGAGAGAGATTAGAGTCTTGTCTGTGTTTAATATTAGGAAAGCCCTTTGGGGGAATGGAGGCGTATACAAAGGTGAATAATTGCTCCTGGTAACTGGTTGTAGTGTGATTCTTCCCTCCTCTCTCAGCGTTTTGATTGTCTGTCACTCTCCCACTCTCCTAGTGCCTAATTATTATTAACTCAAATGTCAACGTTTGAAAAACGTTTAGTTTGCAAAGCAATGCACGAAACTCAGTGAAAAGTAGTAGTGTTCTTTTGAAGATGGCGCACTGGCATTAGAGTATGTTCATGAGGATGAGTGTTGTCAAGAGACACACTTTTATGCTACAGTTAAGACATGGCTTCCAGCCCCAAAGTGGCTCATGATCAAAGTCTGGAGAGGAGGGGAAACACTGACCCACAGAACAATGGGATTATGCTCCAAACAAGAAGTTAAAATTCAACAGTGAAAATATTCGTGAGAAACAGTTTGGCCTAAGCTTGTTGTAGGCAGGGAATATGTCTGTCAATTGTTGTAGTGGACTCTCCCAAGCATTTAGTGTAGGGTTTTGCCCAAAGTAAGTGCTCAGTGAATACAGTTGAATGAATAGTGGAAAGAGCATGGACCTGGGTTCTAATCCCTACGCCTCCATGTGCCTGCTGTGTAACCTTGGGTAAGTCACTTAACTTCTCGTGCCTCAGTTGCCTCATCTGTAAAAAAGGGACTAAAACTGAGTCCCAGGTGGGACAGGAACCATGTCTAACCTGATTATCACATTTGCATGTCTAGCCTCACCTTCCTTATTGAAGGTACTCAATAAATAATACCTGAGGTATCAGTGAATCCATTGTGTTTATTCCCTTCACCTTTGCAAATTAGAAGGTGGTTGGCTGGGAGTTCCTGCTGTTGTTATAGAATAGGATACCTTTCTGGGTTTTCTTTCAGTTCCAGACATTACTCTGCTCTATTTGCAGTAGGTCATTTTAATGTAGAGTACTGGTGCAATAATGCAGTGACGTAGTACAGAAGGATTAGAAAAGTAATGCTTTTTTTCTATCCACTTCTTTGATATAGAAAGCATCCTCCTTAAGCAGTTAGTGCTCTGTACACAGCAAGCACTGTAATTACAGTGGATTGTTGAGCATCCTTTGTGTGCAGAAAACTGAATTGCACGGAGATAGGTGCCTAAAATTATTTAAATGACATGCTGGAAGACTGCGAGTCCCATATGGAACAGGGACTGTGTCCAACATGATTAACTTCTGTCTACGTCAGGACTTAGAGCAGTGCTTGGCACATAGAAGTGCTTAACAAGTACCATAAACATTATTATTAATAACATATGATCAGGTTTACTCACATATGAGACTTTCAGTCCACGGATGTGTGAAAGTGGTTGGTAATATCTACCTAATTAGCAATCATTTAGTGATAATACTGTTCAGAAGGTGCAGCTGCACTTAGAATCAATCAATCAATCAATCGTATTTATTGAGCGCTTACTATGTGCAGAGCACTGTACTAAGCGCTTGGGAAGTACAAATTGGCATCACATAGAGACAGTCCCTACCCAACAGTGGGCTCACAGTCTAAAAGGGTGAGACAGAGAACAGAACCAAACATACCAACAAAATAAAATAAGTAGGATAGAAATGTACAAGTAAAATAAATAAATAAATAAATAAATAGAGTAATAAATATGTACAACCATATATACATATATACAGGTGCTGTGGGGAAGGGAAGGAGGTAAGACGGGGGGATGGAGAGGGGGGACGAGGGGGGAGAGGAAAGATGGGGCTCAGTCTGGGAAGGCCTCCTGGAGGAGGTGAGCTCTCAGCAGGGCCTTGAAGGGAGGAAGAGAGCTAGCTTGGCGGATGGGCAGAGGGAGGGCATTCCAGGCCCGGGGGATGACGTGGGCCGGGGGTCGATGGCGGGACAGGCGAGAGCGAGGTACAGTGAGGAGATTAGTGGTGGAGGAGCGGAGGGAGCGGGCTGGGCAGTAGAAGGAGAGAAGGGAGGTGAGGTAGGAGGGGGCGAGGTGATGGACAGCCTTGAAGCCCAGGGTGAGGAGTTTCTGCTTGATGCGCAGATTGATCGGTAGCCATTGGAGGTTTTTGAGGAGGGGAGTAATATGTCCAGAGCGTTTCTGGACAAAGATAATCCGGGCAGCAGCATGAAGTATGGATTGAAGTGGAGAGAGACACGAGGATGGGAGATCAGAGAGAAGGCTAGTGCAGTAGTCCAGACGGGATAGGATGAGAGCTTGAATTAGCAGGGTAGCGGTTTGGATGGAGAGGAAAGGGCGGATCTTGGCAATGTTGCGGAGCTGAGACCGGCAGGTTTTGGTGACGGCTTGGATGTGAGGGGTGAATGAGAGAGCGGAGTCGAGGATGACACCAAGGTTGCGGGCTTGTGAGACGGGAAGGATGGTAGTGCCGTCAACAGAGATGGGAAAGTCAGGGAGAGGACAAGGTTTGGGAGGGAAGACAAGGAGCTCAGTCTTCGACATGTTGAGCTTTAGGTGGCGGGCGGACATCCAGATGGAGATGTCCTGAAGGCAGGAGGAGATGCGAGCCTGGAGGGAGGGGGAGAGAGCAGGGGCAGAGATGTAGATCTGGGTGTCATCAGCGTAGAGATGATAGTTGAAGCCGTGGGAGCGAATGAGGTCACCAAATGAGTGAGTGTATATTGAGAACAGAAGGGGACCAAGCACTGAACCTTGGGGAACCCCCACAGTAAGAGGATGGGAGGGGGAGGAGGAGCCTGCAAAAGAGACTGAGAAAGAACGACCGGAGAGATAAGAGGAGAACCAGGAGAGGACGGAGTCTGTGAAGCCAAGGTCAGATAGCGTGTTGAGGAGAAGGGGGTGGTCCACAGTGTCAAAGGCAGCTGAGAGGTCGAGGAGGATTAGGACAGAGTATGAGCCGTTGGATTTGGCAAGCAGGAGGTCATTAGTGACCTTTGAGAGGGCAGTTTCCGTGGAATGAAGGGGACGGAAGCCAGACTGGAGGGGGTCGAGGAGAGAGTTGTTGTTGAGGAATTCTAGGCAGCGCGTGTAGACAACTCGTTCAAGGAGTTTGGAAAGGAATGGTAGGAGGGATATGGGACGATAACTAGAAGGTGAGGTGGGGTCAAGAGAGGGTTTTTTTAGGATGGGAGAGACGTGGGCATGTTTGAAGGCAGAGGGGAAGGAACCAGTGGAGAGTGAGCGGTTGAAGATGGAAGTTAAGGAGGGGAGAAGGGATGGAGCGAGAGATTTCATAAGATGAGAGGGAATGGGGTCAGAAGCACAGGTGGCCGGAGTAGCACTTGAGAGGAGGGAGGAGAGTTCCTCTGAGGATACCGCTGGGAAGGATGGGAGAGTAGCAGAGAGTGTTGAGAGCTGGGGGGTTGGAGAAAGGGGGGAAGAGACTTTGGGGAGGTCGGACCTGATGGATTTAATTTTGTTAATGAAATAGGAGGCCAGATCGTTGGGGGTGAGGGAAGGAGGAGGGGGAGGAACCGGGGGCCTGAGAAGGGAGTTGAATGTACGGAAGAGCTGGCGGGGGTGATGGGCATGGGTGTCAATAAGGGAGGAGAAATAGTTTTGTCTGGCAGAAGAGAGGGCTGAGTTAAGGCAGGAAAGGATAAACTTGAAGTGAACGAGGTTGGCATGGTGTTTAGACTTTCGCCAGCAGCGTTCAGCAGCTCGAGCATAAGAGCGAAGGAGGCGGACGGTGGCAGTGATCCAGGGCTGTGGGTTAGTGGTGCGAGAGCGGCGAAGGGAAAGGGGAGCGAGCGAGTCTAGCTGAGTAGAAAGGGTAGAGTTGAGAGCAGTAATCTGATCATCAAGACTGGGTAGAGAGGAGAGGGGCGGCGAGGTGGGGTGTGAGGCGCTCCGAAAGATGGGTGGGGTCCAGAGAGCGGAGATCTCTGTGAGGGAGTAATACGGATTTACAGGGGAAAGGAGTGTGAGTGAGGAGGCAGGTGAGAAGATTATGATCAGAGAGAGGGATCACAGAGTTGGTGAGGGTGGACACAGTGCAGCGGTAGGAGATGATGAGGTCGAGGGTATGACCAAGTTGGTGAGTGGGTGAGGTGGGGTGGAGGAAGAGGTTGGCAGCGTCAAGGAGAGATAGAAGGCGGGCGGCAGAGGAGTCGTTAGGGATATCCATGTGGATATTGAAGTCTCCGAGGATCAGAGTGGGCATGGAGAAGGAGAGAAGGAATGTGAGGAAGGGGTCAAAGTCGTTAAAGAAGTTGGAAGTGGGGCCCGGAGGGCGGTAGATGACGGCTACAAGAATCTGGAGGGGGTGGTAGAGGCGAATAATGTGGGCTTCAAAGGAAGGGAAGGAAAGGGAAGGGGGAGGAGGGATAGTGCGAAAGCGACATTGGGGGGGCGAGAAGGAAACCGACACCTCCTCCTTTTCCGGTGAGTCTGGGGGAGTGGGAGAAGAAGAGGCCTGCACTGCAGAGAGCAGCAGAAGAGACCGTGTCGTCCGTCGACAGCCGTGTTTCAGTTAGGGCGAGGAGGAGTAGAGAACTGGAAAGGAAAAGGTCCAGGATGAAAGGGATCTTACTTGAAACGGAGCGGGGGTTCCAGAGGCCACACTTGGCATCAGCTGTCGAGGGTGGGGAGGGAGGGGGAAGGGTGCGAGGGGTGGGGAGGGTTTGGATTGGGATGAGTTGGCGGGGGCCTGGGCGGGGAGAGTGGGAAGGGGGGTGGCGATGGGAAAGGAGAACTGGGATGGGGTGGGGACGGGGAGAAGGGGAGGAGGGGGGCCGGGAGGGAGAAGCAGAGGACCTGCGCTGGTACAGAGGAATCCTTGGTAGGGGGTGAGGGGGAGTGGTCTTGGTGGGTGAGAGGGAGGGAAACAGCTGGGTGGGAGAGGGGAAGGGGAAGGTGAGGAATGGGAATGGCAGTTGGGAGTAAGGGAACTGAAAGTTCATGGTGAGGTCAGTAGGGCGAGTGACAGTACCGCGGGGGGTTAACAATTGAGATGCAGAAGCAATAAAACAGTAGCAATGATAAAAGTAGGCGATGGCATCACAGGGTGTAGTTGAGCAATCAATATGCTATGGCAATAATAGAATTGGCAGACAATGATGCCACAGAGAGCAGATACAAACTATTAAGAGCTGGAGTAGGGTGGGCCAGTTAAGGGGGGTCAGGGAGCAGAGATACCTGGGGAGGGGAGCGAACAGTCAACTAGCATGGGAGGGCTGAGGAGGTGTGAATGAGGTTGTCGTTAATGTAACATGTAACATGGTGCTAACATGGTGCTAACAAGGTGCTAACAAGGGCTTTTTACCTGGGGGCGGGGGGAGAGTCAGTCAGGACCGGACCGGGAAGGTGGGGGGCGATGAGGGGCACTTTACGGAAGGCCTCCGAAGTGGGGGGGGTGGAAGCAGGGGGGGCGTCCGTGTGATAAGCTATTTAGTAGGCTAGCATTTTTATTCAATCAATCAATCAATCAGAGGTGTAATCTTGGTTTAATCCTTGTGACTAATTAATATGCAATAATTAATATATTATTATATTATATATTTATAATATATAATATATTATATATAATACATTATATAGTATATAATATAATATATTATATATTATTAATATATAATAAGAAACAGATGTTTTGGATTACAGACAGTGGGTTCATCTCTGCAGGTTGGACTTGTTTCTCTAGACTGTAAGCTCATGGGCAGGGAATATATCTTAAATTATTTAGTATTCATTCATTGAATCGTATTGAGCGCTTACTATGTGTGGAGCACTATACTAAGCACTTGGGAGAGTACAGTACAGCAATAAACAGACACATTCCATGCCCACAGCAAGCTTACAGTCTAGGGAGCGAAGTCTCTCCCAAGTGCTTCATACAGTGCTCTGCATACAGTAAGTTCTCCATCAGTACAACAGATTTTTTTTGCCTGTCCTTTGCCAATAACTGTTTTTAGTATTTAGTACATTGCTCTGTACTAAGGTCACACTCTGTAAATGTAAATCATATTGAGCATTTACTGTGGGCAGAGCACTGTTATCAGTGCTGGGGAGAGTACACTATAAAAATAATCGTATTTGTTAAGTGCTTACTATGTGTCAAGCACTGTTCTAAGCAGACACGTTCCCTGCCCCTCCAATGATTGACTAGGAGGATGACCTTTATTGTAGGTTTTATTTCTTTTTTTTAATGTTTTCTCACTTTGCAAGTGAAGTTTAGAGGAGAAACCCAACCCAGAATTGCAACTCTCTGCCCTTTTTCCAGGGGCCTCAGCAAGTGTTCTTAAGTTTTTGTTGTAGCTAATTGATCGCTTCAAATTGTTTGCAAACTCCTGTTTTGTATGCCAACCCTAATTGTGTTTTGGTAAATAATTGAACAAAGGAACAATTGATTTGTTTATGTATTTGCTCCTTGTGTTGTGACACTTTGGAGAACCAGATTTAAGAAAGTCTCTGGAACACTACCCAAAACATCTTTGGAGTTTACCTCTAAAAGATTGGTTTTGTCTGGTTCCCATCTGCCCTTGCAAGCCATTCCTTTGAAAGTTCTCTATCTGTTCACCTTTTGCAGGCTGAATGGTTTTCTGCTTTGACGTTTGATTCTTCTCAACTCTTGAAACTGGAATTAAATTTCCATCAGTTGTTCACAGTGGTGAAATAAACTGCCCTAAACTGACCCCTTCCATCCCATTCCCCTTTTTTATAAAGCATTTATAACTTCTCCAATCACAAGCAAGAATCCTCAGAATGATCTTTTCATCTCAGCTACCATTCAATCAATCAGTGGTATATATTGAGCACTCACTGTGTGAAAATCACTGTGCTAAGTGGTTGGGAGAGTACAATAGAGTTGGGAAGACATCTCTGCCTGGTTGGGAGAGTACAGTAGAGTTGGGAAGACACAATCCCTGCCCTCAGGAGCTCTGTGTCAAGCACTTAGTACAGTGCTCTGCACACAGTAAGCGCTCAATAAATATGATTGAATGAATGAATGAGTGGATGTGCCTCCAATTTATTTTTAATTTTGCTGCCTTTTCCTAGTCCGGAAGATCTGCCTTTACAACTTTAATCATCCCTCCCTATCGAACAATCAGTGATATTTATTGAACATTTAATATGTGCAGAACACTGTGCTAAGTGCTTGGGAGAGTACAGTACAACAGATAATGATCTTACAATCTGTCACAGGATGCCTGCTGTGTGACCTTTGGGTTGCTTGGCGTCTCTGTGCCTTGGTTTCCTTATGTGTAGAAGGTGGATTCAGTACCTGTTCTCCCTCATATTTAGACACCGAACCCCATGTGGGACAGGGACTGTGTGCTACCATCATCATCATCATCATGATCATCAATCATATTTATTGAGCACTTACTATGTGCAGAGCACTGTACTAAGCACTTGAGAAGTACAAATTGGCAACATATAGAGACAGTCCGTACCCAACAGTGGGCTCACAGTCTAAAAGGGGGAGACAGAGAACGAAACCAAACATACTAACAAAATAAAATAAATAGAATAGATATGTACAAATAAAATAAATAAATAAATAAATAAATAGAGTAATAAATATGTACAAACATATATACATATATACAGGTGCTGTGGGGAAGGGAAGGAGGTAAGATGGGATGGAGAGAGGGACAAGGGGGAGAGGAAGGAAGGGGCTCAGTCTGGGAAGGCCTACTGGAGGAGGTGAGCTCTCAGCAGGGCCTTGAAGGGAGGAAGAGAGCTAGCTTGGCGGATGGGCAGAGGGAGGGCATTCCAGGCCCGGGGGATGACGTGAGCCGGGAGTCGATGGCGGGACAGGCGAGAGCGAGGTACGGTGAGGAGATTAGTGGCAGAGGAGCGGAGGGTGCGGGCTGGGCTGTAGAAGGAGAGAAGGGAGGTGAGGTAGGAGGCGGCGAGCCTTGAAGCCCAGGGTGAGAAGTTTCTGCCCAATGCGCAGATTGATTGGTAGCCACTGGAGATTTTTGAGGAGGGGAGTAATATGCCCAGAGCGTTTCTGGACAAAGATAATCTGGGCAGCAGCATGAAGTATGGATTGAAGTGGAGAGAGACACGAGGATGGGAGATCAGAGAGAAGGCTGATGAAGTAGTCCAGACGGGATAGGATGAGAACTTGAATGAGCAGGGTAGCGGTATGGATGGAGAGGAAAGGGCGGATCTTGGCAATGTTGCGGAGCTGAGACCGGCAGGTTTTGGTGATGGCTTGGATGTGAGGGGTGAATGAGAGAGCGGAGTCGAGGATGACACCAAGGTTGCGGGCTTGTGAGACGGGAAGGATGGTAGCGCCATCAACAGAGATGGGAAAGTCAGGGAGAGGGCAAGGTTTGGGAGGGAAGACAAGGAGTTCAGTCTTCGACATGTTGAGCTTTAGGTGGCGGGCAGATATCCAGATGGAGATGACCTGAAGGCAGGAGGAGATGCGAGCCTGGAGAGAGGGGGAGAGAGCAGGGGCAGAGGTGTAGATCTGGGTGTCATCAGCGTAGAGATGATAGTTGAAGCCGTGGGAGCGAATGAGGTCAGCAAGGGAGTGTGTGTAGATCGAGAACAGCAGGGGACCAAGCACTGAACCTTGGGGAACCCCCACAGTAAGAGGATGGGAGGGGGAGGAGGAGCCTGCAAAAGAGACTGAGAAAGAATGACCAGAGAGGTAAGAGGAGAACCAGGAGAGGACGGAGTCTGTGAAGCCAAGGTCAGATAGCATGTTGAGAAGAAGGGGGTGGTCCACAGTGTCAAAGGCCGCTGAGAGGTCGAGGAGGATTAGGACAGAGTATGAGCCGTTGGATTTGGCAAGCAGGAGGTCATTGGTGACCTTTGAGAGGGCAGTTTCCGTGGAATGTAGGGGACGGAAGCCAGACTGGAGGGGGTCGAGGAGAGAATTGTTGTTGAGGAATTCTAGGCAGCACGTGTACACAACTCGTTCAAGGACTTTGGAAAGGAATGGTAGGAGGGATATGGGGCGATAACTAAAAGGTGAGGTGGGGTCAAGAGAGGGTTTTTTTAGGATGGGAGAGACATAGGCATGTTTGAAGGCAGAGGGGAAGGAACCAGTGGAGAGTGAGCAGTTGAAGATGGAAGTTAAGGAGGGAAGAAGGGATGGAGCGAGAGATTTCATGAGCTGAGAGGGAATGGGGTCAGAAGCACAGGTGGCCGGAGTAGCACTTGAGAGGAGGGAGGAGAGCTCCTCTGAGGATACTGCTGGGAAGGATGGGAGTGTAGCAGAGAGTGTTGAGAGCCGGGGGGTTGGAGAAAGCGGGGAAGAGACTTTGGGGAGGTCGGACCTGATGGATTTAATTTTGTTAATGAAGTAGGAGGCCAGATCGTTGGGGGTGAGGGAAGGAGGAGGGGGAGGAACCGGGGGCCTGAGAAGGGAGTTGAGTGTACGGAAGAGCTGGCGGGGGTGATGGGCATGGGTGTTAATAAGGGAGGAGAAATAGTTTTGTCTCGCAGAAGAGAGGGCTGATTTAGGGCAGGAAAGGATAAACTTGAAGTGAACAAGGTTGGCATGGTGTTTAGACTTTCGCCAGCAGTTTTTGGCAGCTCGAGCATAAGAGCGAAGAAGGCGGACAGTGGCAGTGATCCAGGGCTGTGGGTTAGTGGTGCGAGAGTGGCGAAGGGAAAGGGGAGCGAGTGAGTCTAGCTGAGTAGAATTATACATAATTATTAGGTACCAGATTATCTTGTATATACTACAGTGTTTAGAACAGTGCCTGGACTGTAGTAAATGCTTATCAAATGCAATAATAATAATAGCAATAATAACAATCCTCTAGACTGGAAGCTCGTGGTCAGGGAACTTGTCTGTCAACTCTTTTGTACTGTAATCTCCCATGCACTAATTACAATGCTCTGTACACAGTAAGTGCTCAAAAAATACCATTGATTGATAATTTGAGGATAAAATGAAATAGTTGATATCTATAATTCCTGATCATATCAATCTTCTATACAACTTCTTACTGATCCTAAAAACTTTTTACTGATCCTTCCCATACTGCCCCTCCCCGCCATTTTACCTTCACTGTTATTCCTCACACTTACTTCTCCATGCTTATATTTGACTATGCTATCCCAAGTCTTAAAGCCTCCAGTGATTTCTGATTGACATGTGAAGGAATCCTTATCCTAATTTTTAGAGCTGTCATCTAAGAATATCTCACTTCAGCTGCTCCGTAGTTCCCTCTAAACTAATTTATATTCTGGTCTCCCCCATGTCCTTACTCCTGGCTAAGAGCCTTCATAAGCCAGAACCCATACCTTGCACCCTTGCTTCCAGACAGCCAGATTCTGGTTTTGTATTCATTGAAAATAATTCTTGAAACATGATCCTTTTTGCTTAATTTTGAGCAGAATGATGATTCCTCCTAACCTGCCCTCCCTGGGTATCCTATTACTGAAATAAAGTAGATTTGGCGTCTTAGAAAGAAGGGTTGTAAATCCAGTTTTGCAAGAGACAGTTTGGTTTTCAGCTAGTTATTCTTCAGTTGTATTTATTGAGCACATACTGTGTGCAGTGCACCGTACTGTTTGGGAGAGTGCAGTAAACAGACATATTCCCTGCTCTCAGTGAGTTTACAGTCGAAATTTCTTGTCCATATAGCTGTTGTATTGTACTCTACCAAGCATTTAACACAGTGCTCTGCATCCAGTAAAAACCATTGATTCATCGATTGTCCAGGACCAAGAAGGTATCAGGTGTTTTAATACCTGGCAGACTTATTTGCAAGTTCACTCTCCCTCCATCGTAGCTTTCCCACAAGGTTCAGTTGCACAGGCATGGTGTTTGTGTTAATATTCTTGTCATATCTTCTTATCATCTTTTAGACTGTGAGCCCACTGTTGGGTAGGGACTGTCTCTATATGTTGCCAATTTGTACTTCCCAAGCGCTTAGTACAGTGCTCTGCACATAGTAAACGCTCAACAAATACGATTGATGATGATGATATGTAAGTGTTTACTGTGTGCCAGACACTATATAGGTGCTGGGGTAGTTACAAGGCAGTCAGGTTGAACCCACAGGGGTTCAGTCTTAATTTCCATTTTCACAGAGGAGGTAACTGAGGCACAGAGAAGGTAAGTGATTTGCCCATGGTCACACATCATACAAGTGACGGAGCCGGAATTAGAACCCAGGTCCTCTGACTCCCAAGCAGGTGATCTTTTGATTGCTATGAACCTGCAAGGACAGCACAATGGCTCTAGCTTTTAGTTGGGCAGCAAGAGGCATAAGGGTCCTTTAGAGAAACACTTAGATTTTGGGCCAATTCTGGCAAAGTGGCCATATGATGGCATCAATTCGTGGCCAGCTTCGGGCAAAGAAGTGTGGCGTGGGCAGTGCCATGTACACTTAGGAGTTGAGTTTTTTCAAGTGTCAAACGCAGCCACCCTAATCCTGGAGTCCAAGGAGTCCTGGAGCAAAATGAGCCAGAAAACTTGTAATGAACAATTCTCATCATTGTGGGCGGGTGACATTTCTGCTAACTGTTATATTCTCTGCCAAGCACTTAGTACAGTTCTCTGCACACAGTAAGGACATAATAAACACCATTGATAAGCCAATTGATTGTGCTGTATGAAAAAGTCAAAGCTGTTGTTGACCTGTTTGGCTGAAAATATACTAAAGGACCTTGAATTTAACTTTTACTTTTCCAAAATGCTTTGAATGTTGCACTTGAATCAGGATGAGCTCAGAAGATTCCTTTTGTACCAGCCTGTGGTTACTGTATTTGGAATTCTGACAAGTTTTACAAGATTTTCAAATGTTGTTTTAATTTTGCAGTTCAGCTACTTATATAAATCCTCTCATTGAAGTGTATCTTAAATGTGATGCCAATTTGTACTTCCCAAGCGCTTAGTACAGTGCTCTGCACATAGTAAGCGCTCAATAAATACGATTGATTGATTGATTGATTGATTAAAGTGTTATCATATTTTGGTAATGGTTCACGCTTGATTTGGGTTCTTGATGGAGGCAAGAAAAGTTTGGGCCTGGGAGTCAGAGAACCTGGGTTCTAATCCCAGCTCTGCTACTTTCCTGCTGTGTTACCTGAGATAAATCCTTTCACTTTTCTATGCATCAGTTTACCTCATCTGTAAAGTGGGAATTCAGTCCCCATTCTCCTTCTTACTTTGACTGTGAGCCCTATGTGGGACAGTGATTGTATCTGGCCTGATTATCATACATTTATGCCACTGCTTAGCTTAGTGTTTGAGGAGCAGCATGGCTTTAGTGAGAGAGCACGGGCCTGAGAGTCAGAAGGACCTGTTTCTAATCCCAGCTTCAGCAGTGTCATCTCTGTGACTTTGGGCAAGTCACTTAACTTCTCTGGGCTTCAGTTCCCTCATCTGTAAAATGGAGGTTGAGTGTGAGCCTCATGTGGGACAGGAACTTTGTCCAACCTGATAAACTTGTATCTACCCCAGCTCTAAGAACAGTGCTTGACACATAGTAAACGCATAACACGTACCATAATTATTATTGTAATCACTTAATTAACAACTCAATTAATCTTATTAACCATGAGATAATTTGCCAAAATTCTTTGAGACAGAATCATAATCTAGTAGCCCTTTTCCTTTAAGTAATCATCCATTGTTTGTATATTTTTAAATGCTCTCAAAAATCCTCCATTTCCATTTTTCAAATCTCAAGTGGCAAGAGATCGAAGTACTTTATTGTAGGTATTAAACCATGTCAGTGACACAGTCACTTAATTCAGTTGTATATATTGAGCACTTAACTGGGTGCAGAGCACTGTACTGAGTCCTTGGGAGAGTACAATAGAACAGTAAACAGACACATTCCCTGCCCTCAATGAGCTTACAATCTAGAGAGGGCGACAGACATTAGTATAAGTAAAGCAATTACAAATGTGTACATAAGTGCTGTGGGTCTGGTGGCAGGGTCAGGTTGTGGGACATAAATGGAAAGCAAGTCAGGGCAATGCAGAAGGGTAAGGGGAAGAGGAAAGGAAGGCTTAATCAGTGACTCATTTAATCAATCAATCAATCAACCAATCGTATTTATTGAGCGCTTACTGTGTGCAGAGCACTGTACTAAGCGCTTGGGAAGTACAAATTGGCCACATATAGAGACAGTCCCTACCCAACATTGGGCTCACAGTCTAAAAGGGGGAGACAGAGAACAAAACCAAACATACTAACAAAATAAAATAGATATGTACAAGTAAAATAAATAAATAAATAAATAAATCGAGTAATAAATATGTACAAACATATATACATATATACAGGTGTTGTGGGGAAGGGAAGGAGGTAAAATGAGGGGGATGGAGAGGCAGGCGGGGAGAGGAAGGAAAGGGCTCAGTCTGGGAAGGCCTCCTGGTTGAGATGAGCTCTCAGTAGGGCCTTGAAGGGAGGAAGAGAGCTAGCTTGGTGGATGGGCAGAGGGAGGGCATTCCAGGCCCCGGGGAGGACGTGGGCTGGGGGTCGATGGTGGGACTGGCGAGAACGAGGCACGGTGAGTAGATTAGCGGCAGAGGAGCAGAGGGTGTGGGGTGGGCTGTAGAAGGAGAGAAGAGAGGTGAGGTAGGAGGGGGCGAGGTGATGGAGAGCCTTGAAGCCCAGGGTGAGGAGTTTCTGCCTGATTCACAGATTGATTGGTAGCCACTGGAGATTTCTGAGGAGGGGAGTAACACGCCCAGAGCGTCTCTGGACAAAGATAATCCGGGCAGCAGCATGAAGTATGGATTGAAGCGGGGAGAGACATGAGGATGGGAGATCAGAGAGAAGGCTGATACAGTAGTCCAGACTGGATAGGATGAGAGCTTGAACGAGCAGGGTAGCGGCTTGGATGGAGAGGAAAGGGCGGATCTTGGCAATGTTGTGGAGCTGAGACCAGCAGGTTTTGGTGACGGCTTGGATGTGAGGGGTGAACAAGAGAGCGGAGTCGAGGGTGACACCAAGGTTGCAGGCTTGTGAGACGGAAAGGATGGTAGTGCCGTCAACAGAGATAGTCAGGGAGAGGGCAGGGTTTGGGAGGGAAGACAAGGAGTTAACTGGAAGCCACATATGTGGCTCTTGCTTATTGCAGTGGTTGAGCACTACAGCATTTACACAATCGTAAAACCGGAGTAGGTTTGCTCTTCAGTACTTGAGAAACCTGAGGGTTATGTTCCTTAGAGCAAAGTGAACCACTCCCATTGTTCCCTAACAATTGTTTTCCATGTTGATTTTTATTTTTTTCGAACAAAAGCGCACATTTTCCTCTTTTCAATGTTTTTTTTTAAATCTTGCACAACCTTTCTTTTCCAATTGGTTGCTTTATCAGCAGTTTATAAATTGAGGCGTTCATTCTATTATGAATTTGTGGTATTGGAATTGGTATTGGAATTCCTAAAAAAACCCTCTCTTGACCCCACCTCACCTTCTAGTTATCGCCCCATATCCCTCCTACCATTCCTTTCCAAACTCCTTGAACGAGCTGTCTACACTCGCTGCCTAGAATTCCTCAACAACAACTCTCTCCTCGACCCCCTCCAATCTGGCTTCCGTCCCCTACATTCCACGGAAACTGCCCTCTCAAATGTCACCAGTGACCTCCTGCTTGCCAAATCCAAGGGCTCATACTCTATCCTAATCCTCCTCAACCTCTCAGCTGCCTTTGACACTGTGGACCACCCCCTTCTTCTCAACATGCTATCTGACCTTGGCTTCACAGACTCCATCCTCTCCTGGTTCTCCTCTTACCTCTCCGGTCGTTCTTTCTCAGTCTCTTTTGCAGGCTCCTCCTCCCCCTCCCATCCTCTTACTGTTGGGGGTTCCCCAAGGTTCACTGCTTGGTCCCCTTCTGTTCTCGATCTACACGCACTCCCTTGGTGACCTCATTCGCTCCCACGGCTTCAACTATCATCTCTAGGCTGATGACACCCAGATCTACATCTCTGCCCCTGCTCTCTCCCCCCTTCTCCAGGCTCGCATCTCCTCCTGCCTTCAGGACATCTCCATTTGGATGTCTGCCCGCCACCTAAAGCTCAACATGTCGAAGACTGAACTCCTTGTCTTCCCTCCCAACCCTTGCCCTCTCCCTGACTTTCCCATCTCTGTTGACGGCACTACCATCCTTCCCGTCTCACAAGCCCGCAACCTTGGTGTCATCCTCGACTCCGCTCTCTCATTCACCCCTCACATCCAAGCCGTCACCAAAACCTGCCGGTCACAGCTCCACAACATTGCCAAGATCCGCCCTTTCCTCTCCATCCCAACCGCTACCCTGCTCATTCAAGCCCTCATCCTATCCCTTCTGGACTACTGCATCAGCCTTTTCTCTGATCTCCCATCCTCGTGTCTCTCTCCACTTCAATCCATACTTCATGCTGCTGTCCGGATTATCTGTGTCCAGAAACGCTCTGGGCATATTACTCCCCTCCTCAAAAATCTCCAGTGGCTACCAATCAATCTGCGCATCAGGCAGAAACTCCTCACCCTGGGCTTCAAGGCTGTCCATCACCTCGCCCCCTCCTACCTCACCTCCCTTCTCTCCTTCTACAGCCCACCCCACACCCTCTGCTCCTCTGCCACTAATCTCCTCACCGTACCTCGTTCTCGCCTGTCCCATCATAGACCCCCGGCCCAGGTCATCCCCTGGGCCTGGAATGCCCTCCCTCTGCCCATCTGCCAAGCTAGCTCTCTTCCTCCCTTCAAGGCCCTACTGAGAGCTCACCTCCTCCAGGAGGCCTTCCCAGACTGAGCCCCTTCCTTCCTCTCCCCTCGTACCCCTCTCCATCCCCCCATCTTACCTCCTTCCCTTCCCCACAGCACCTGTATATATGTACATATGTTTGTACATATTTATTGCTCTATTTATTTATTTATTTATTTTACTCTACTAAACGCCTATGAGAGTACAATCCAACAGATTGGATAGGCACATTCCCTGTTTGTGATGAGCTTTCTCTGAGTCCTTCCCTTTCCCTGTACATTCTGAACCCTTCTGGCCCTCTCTTTTTATGTTTTCTTTTTCTCCCTCTTTCTATCTTGCTACGTCTATTATCATTTGTTGCCATTAGGGACCATGGGAATCCACTTTAGCTATGGAAATGTGAACCAGGCCTCTTCCGACGTCTTGTGCCTCCGAGTTCCAGTGTGAACCATGATGGATTCAATGACATCTGCTGGGGTACTGGTGAAGTGGAAGGTGAGGGATGTCCAGATAGAATTTCTGACCCCAAAAGAGCTTGAGGAGCCTCTTTGATAGCCATTCCTTGATCAAAGAGAGTTCCCAAGAATATATTTTGCTACCCTACAGAACCCCAGGCTCCCCGTGGGAGGGAGGACATACTTTTATTTTCATCCTAGGGGCTGACTCTACCTCAGCAGCCCAGACCTGCTCACTGATCCTGTCAGACTATATTTTCTTTTATGCTAACTGACATAAAGATGACTTTATTAAGTTGGGATTAGAAAGAGCCAAGTCTTTATTAGCAATTTGACCAAAAGTTCAGGCTCCCAAAATATATTTTGGCATTACTTACCTAGATGTCTCAGCCCTGTTCTCCCTAATGTAGCCAGATAATTGAGACCCATGCGTCATGCCTATGCAATGCAAACTCTAGAAACTGTGGAGAAATTTACCAAACACATGCCTTACGTGTCAGTCAGGGCATCAGGTTTATTAGGTCATCAGATCATGTAATCAGTTTTCAATCTTTTGGGAAATGGGATCTAGAGAGAGTAGGGATGATTGAAACTACCCCCACCTCTAGATTGTAAACTTACTCTGGGCAAGAAACATGTCTGCCAGCTTTGTGTATTGCACTCTCCCAAGCACTTAGTACAGTACCCTGCACAATAAGAATAATAGTAATAATAATAATGATGGCAATTATTAAGCTTTTACTATGTGCAAAGCACTGTTCTAAGCACTGGAGAGGTTACAAGGTGATCAGGTTGTCCCACGGGGTCTCACAGTCTTACCCCACTTTACAGATGAGGGAACTGAGGCACAGAGAAGTTAAGTGACTTGACCAAAGTCACACAGCTGACAATTGGCAGAGCAGGGATTTGAACCCACGACATCTGACTCCAAAGCCTGTGCTCCTTCCACTGAGCCATGCTGCTTCACAAAATAAGTGCTCAATAAATACCATTGATTGAATACTCATAATTAACCCAATCCAACTCTTAAGTCAGTCCCCTGGCAAACCTGTTCTACTTTGCAGTCAATTAGCAGTCAACTTATTCTGGATTTCTACATTAGCTGCTTATGATATATGAAATGGTATTTGTTAAGTATTTACTTTGTGCTAGGCAATCTAGTGCTGGAGAAGATACGAACTGATCAGATTGGACACAGTCCATGTCCCACATAGGACTCACAGCCTTAATTCCCTTTTTACAGATGAGGGAACTGAGGCAGAGAGAAGTTGTGACTTCATTAACAGGCAAGCGACAGAGCCACAATTAAAACCCAAATCCTTCTGACTCCTAGGCCCAAGCTCTGTGTTGTAAGCCATGCTGTTTCTCAGCTTCTGCTGGTTTGGCTGACAGGCAGAGGAGCAATCTTCAAGGGACTGCCAGAAATGAGGAAGAGAACCTGAAGTGAGATTTTGCTTAATTGAGAATTGTCTCTACTTACTTTTGTAACTTGGCTGGTAAATACCTGCAAAGTACCTGCGTTGCACTCTAGAGAACTAAGACCATCTTTCAAAATCCCCAACACATGAGAAGCAGTGTGGTCTAGTGGATGGAGCATGCGCCTGGGGGTCAGAAGGACCTGAGTTCAAATCCTGCCCTCTCCACTTGTCTGCTGTGTGACCTTGGGTGAGTTACTTAACTTCTCAGTGCTTGTTACCTCATCTATAAAATGGGTATTAATATTGTGAGCCTTGTGTGGGACATGGACTTTGTCCAAAGTGATTGCCCCAGCACTTAGTACAGTGCATGGAATGTACTAATCAGTTAACAAATTCCAAAAAATCCTCAAAACAAGAAACCCTAGCTTCACATCACTGAAAAGGGAAGGGTTTAATATTGTCACACTCTTATGAAGCTCATGGTGGAAAGGGATGAAGAAGGCTTTAGAGGGTCAGCAGGAAAAAGTGAGTGATTCTAATCTGTCGTCCTTAAAGATAGGATTTTGAACAGTGAAAATATCAGAGTCTTTATCCAGACATGACAGTATGCAGTAGGATTACTATATGAATTCAGACATACAATGCACGATAGACTGAGTGACAATAATGTAATTATTTTAAACTGCAGAACTGAGGAATGGATTTCTGTTGCTTACAGCCTACCAACGTGCCTTGTGAAAGAGGCAGACATTAGGTAACAATACTGCATTATGTATTAGATTATAAGTTGCTTTACCACAAATTCTGTGAGATTTATTTTTGCCTTCATGCCAGATTAGAGGTTCATCACTCTTTTTTCATTTTGTGTGAGCAGAATGTATTGTATAATCATTTAGATACATTTCAGCTTCATCAGCTGTCATTTTGAAATTTTTTTCATCCGTTACTGCATTTGCTAATTTTTTTTGTATTGACTTTTAAAGGTCATGTCTTTAGAACTAAATTCAGTAACTTAGCAACATGAAGCTTCGGTGTAGTGGAAAAAAGCCTGAGTGTTGAAGGGCTTGGGTTATAGTCCTAGCTCTCCCGCTAGCTTACTTAATGTTCCTCATCTTCCTCAGTTTCCTCAACTGTACATAAGTTTGAGCTTCTAGGTTGTAAGCTTGTAATGGGCAGAGAACGTGTCTGACTACTATTATATTCTCCCATGTGCTTAGTGCAGTGCTCTGAACAGTGAACACTCAATAAATATAAATACCATTGACTGATATCACCTTTACCTATCTCATAGGGATGCTGTGAGGACAAATTGGGATCATTTATGTGAAAGTTGTATGGTAAGAGTGCTGTACAGTCTAACAACCTACAGTGCGTACTTCACTCTGCCGCCCGGGTCGTTTTTTTGAAACATCATAGAATATGTCTGTCATCGCTCCTCAGAAACGTCCAATGGTTACCCATTCTTGTTTGCCTGTTAGAAACCCCTGACCAGTAACTTCAAAGCCCTTCATCAGCTCCCTTCCTCTGTGGATAGAAGACCTATCCACTGCCGTCTCCCACTACACCCCAGCCCATCCTCTTCGTTTCCCCCAAGCTAACCTATTCACTGTGCACTCCTGCCTCGTGCCCTTGCTCATGTGTATGGGACCCCACCAACCCACACTTCAAATCCAGTGAATACTGGATACCCAACACTATACTAGAAGATTGGGGTTGAAAAATTTCAAAGATATCAATCCTTCCGTTGTTGAGTTGGTAATTTGTACATATCTTCTACCTAAGCCAACTAGCCAGAAAAATCTGCCAAAATATATGGGCATGGCTTTCGAGTTAATATTTGAGGAAGTCACCGTCTTAGTGAGCCTCATGAAGATCTCAAATGTGATTGCATGCCTGCAAAGAACTGCAGTTTAGATATTTAGGGATCCCTACTGATTAAGGAAATGCCACAGGAGTTCTTGAAGGTCTTTAGTCAGTTAGCTATGTTTTTCAGGACTCCTCTCTGGTTAGTGAAGTAAGTGCTTAATAAATACTATTCATTGATTGCAACATCTACATTTAGTAACCTAAGAAATTTGAGATCAAAAGTGTGAAAAAAATACAGTACCCCTTATGAGAGATACATTTATCCAAGATGTGTTTCACCCTCTTAATTTTGGAAGATGTTTTGTCTTAGCGTTTTTTTAACTTGAAGTTTCCAAGCACCTGGATGTGGAAACGGGGAAGCAGTGAGGAGAAGAGAGAGGAGGATCTGTGTTGTGTAGTTGTTGTACATTTTCGGAGATGATGCTTCATGCATAAAGATAGTATCCACATATGATTGTGCTGTGTAATATTGGACAAGCAATCTTTAGTTGGAGCTAAGCTGCATTTCAAAACATTCATTCAAATCTTGGACTGGAGTTGCAGAAAGTAGAATACAAACTGCATTCCTCAATGGGCGTATGACTGATTGCCTCCATTTCCCAGTAGCCATTGCAACCTCATGGAAAGAGTTTGCCTCAGTTTCTGGGGGTGAAGTTAAGCCTTTATAAAGGGCTCCACAGACCTAAAATTCCTCTTCTCCTGCCTCCTGTTCTCTTGTGGGTGGCTTTCAGTGCCCTTGTCTAGAACTAGTCCTGACTTGGGCAGATAAATAAGGGTTCTACAAAACCAAAACCCTTTGGTTATGCCTATGGTGTAATTCTTTGTGTCTCCTTTTACATTTCACTTCATTGTAAATCTTTTGAATAAAATATAATTTGCTGGCAATTACTGGATTTGGAAATTCTCTCTCAGGCCTGTTTGCAGAGTGCCTTTTAGCTTTTCAAAGGACTCATAGAGATTTCTAGTTCAGATGCAAGACAAATCTAGTATTTACTTTTATTCCTTTGGAATGCAGTGATAGTTGATGGGTTTTTCTTTTGTTCTTCATGTGGGGTATTTTATCAAAGAGGTCATTGTCCCACAGTGTAGTAAGGAAAAGTTTAATCAGGCAAGGTGTTCTAATGAGCTGCATTTGAATTTGGTGAGGCAGCAATGTTGAGGGCACCTTTTGTACCCCTGTTCTATATTCAGTGAGCAATGTCTGCCCATAAATAACCCTGCTCAAACACTCGTGGTATTGTTACCCTACTCTATCAGTGATTGAATAACCATAGGCACTCATCAGTGGGACCTCCAGTCAGAGGACCTGGATTCTCATCCTGGTTCCACCACTTGTCTGATTTGTGACCTTGTGCAAGTCATTTAACTTCTCTTTGCTGTAGTTACCTCATCTGTAATATGGGGATTAAGTCCACCTCCCTCTGATTTAGACTGAAGTCCATGTGGGACAGGGACTGTGTCCAACCTGATTATCTTCTATCTACCCAGCGCTAAGTACAGTGTCTGGCTTATAAGTGCTTAACTAGTACCATTAAGAATATCCTATTGACTGGCCACGGAAATTCACACTACCTAACCTGAGCTGCAATCCTGCTTAGGCCTGATTGACCTAACAAGGAGAATTAAGTTAGTAAAGACACCGAAGTGTATATTTTTCTTGCCCAGAGAGGGGCCATTATTACAAGACATTTCTCATATATTTGTATTTCTAGTAAACAAAAACGGACATTTTGTAGTATTCATTTCGTAATATAAATAAATTCGTAGCTCACTTGAGACACTTGTGGTCAGTGGTTTAGTGATAATTATTCACATTCAAATCTTTTCCATGAGAGTGCACATTGCCTTCCAATTTTCACTGTAGTCCAGGAGAATGCTAGAAAAAAACCTGGAAATATAGAAAATATGTATATGAAAATAAAAGTTTTAAGGAATTGTTGCCAACCCTATGTAGAAGCATTTAGAGACCAGACAATCCTGCATAAAAATTTCTCCAAACTCACTGGTAATGTTGAATTGATATTCTTTCTTTTGGCTAAGAGACAATAAGGCTAGTCCAAAACACCGCTGTTTGTTTCAGCATGAATTGGTGGCTTTGCCTTTGCTGTATTAGCTACTGGCACTTGATGTCAAACTGATGAAAATTCACAGAAGCCATTGGAGAATGATGACTGGCTCCTCTTTTACATTTCAACCAACTCCCTCCTCGACCCCCTCGTATCTGGCTTCTGTGCCCTACATTCCACAAAAACTGACCTCTCAAAGATCACCAATGACCTCCTGCTTGCCAAATCCAACGGCTCATACTCAATCCTAATCTTCCTCGACCTCTCAGCTGCCTTCGACTCTGTGGACCACCCCCTTCTCCTCAATACACTATCAAACCTTGGCTTCACAGACTCCATCCTCTCCTCGTTCTCCTCTTATCTCTCTGGTCATTCAATCTCAGTCTCATTTGCGGGCTCCTCCTTCCCTTCCCATCCCCTTACTGTAGGGGTTCCTCAGGGTTCAGTTCTTGGTCCCCTTCTGTTCTCGATTTACACTCACTCCCTTGGTGACCTCATTCGCTTCCATGGCTTCAACTATCATCTCTACACTGATGACACCCAAATCTACATCTCTGCCCCTGCTCTCTCTCTCTCCCTCCAGGCTCGCATCTCCTCCTGCCTTTAGAACATCTCTATGTGGATGTCTGCCCACCACCTAAAACTCAACATGTCCAAGACTGAACTCCTTGTCTCCCCCTTCTAGACTGTGAGCCCACTACTGGGTAGGGACCGTCTCTATATGTTGCCAACTTGTATTTCCCAAGCGCTTAGTACAGTGCTCTGCACACAGTAAGCGCTCAATAAATACGATTGAATGAATGAATTCAACCAGTAGGATTTATTGAGCACTTATCAGGTCCAGCGCACTGTATTAAGTGCTTTGTACAGTTCAATACAATAGAGTTTTCAGTCATATTTATTGAGTGCTTACTGTGTGCAGAGCACTGTACTAAGTGCTTGGAAGAATATATTATATCAATAAACAGACATATTTCTTTTCCAAACAAGTTTACTGTCGCGAGGATGAGCTTATGTCCCTGCCCTCAGGCAGTGTATAGTCTAGTGTGGAGGTCAGACATCAGTATAAATTGCAGATAGGCAAATATCAGATTATAAAGATATGGAAATAAGTGCTATGGGGTGGAGGGGAGGTATCAAAGAATTTAAGCAGTACAGTACATAGGCTGCTCAAATGGGAGGGTGAGTAGAATTGAGAAATGAAGGTAGTCAGGGAAGGCCTCTTGGAGGTGGTATGATTTTAGGACTTTGGAGATGGGGAGAGTGATCATCTGTCATATAGAGGAGGAGGGGGTTACAGGCTGGAGGTGGAGAATTCATTCATTCAGTTGTTTTTATTTGGTGTTTACTGTGTGCAGAGCACTATACTAAGCGCTTGGGAAAGTACAGTATAACAATAAATGGTGACATTCCCTGCCCACATGCTCACAGTCTAGAGATGGGGAATTGGGAATGAGCAAGAGGTCTGCAGTAAAACAGATGAGATTGAGGTACAGTGAGTAGGTTGACATTAGAGGAATCAAGCTGTGGTAGGAAATTTAGCAAGGTTAGGTAGGAATGGGAGAGATGAGAGAATGCTTTAAAGCCAATGGTTAAGCAGCCATTGGAGGTCTCAGAGGAGTAGGGAGAGTGGACTAATTGGTTATATAGAAAAGTGATCCAGGCGACAGATTCATGAACGTAATAGAAGCAGGGAAGGAACTTGCTATGATGCCACCTCAGTGCTTATTACAGTGTTTGGCACATAATTAATACCTTCAGTTGTTACTGTATTATGATGATGAGTGTGCAGTTTAAGAATGCACACACTGAAAGTGAGCAACAGTGCCTTTGGAAAAAATAGTCAGATATTTCTTAGTTTTAAAACGTTTAGAATGGGAGGAAATTAATATCATTCATTTGCTTTCCATCTGTTTCTTGTTGGTGGTCTGAAAATCAGGCCCTTTTTCTATTCTTTTTAGGGTAATGCCAGATTTTTAAATTTTAAATGCTCTTTTCAACTCTGCGGTTAATGCTGAATATTTGTTTTTATTGTATTAGAGCTTACTGCAAAATCATCATCTGAAATTTTGTTGTAATAATCAGCATGAGCAAGATAAATTTAAAGAACATGCCAGGAAATATGTGTTTTCATAGAAAGCTCCCAACATCAATTGCCGAAGGATTTTTGTGTGGAGTGTGATTTGGCTATCAGTTTTGTTACATACTCAAAGTGCTTATGTTGTTTTTTAGTACTTGAAAGCTGTTCAAATGTAACAAAAACAAGGAATGAAAACCTTATGCAGACAAAAGTTGCCTGTTTACCCTTCAGTTGAATAGTAGAACATAAGAAAGCAAAATTCAGTCATTGAAATGGATTGGCTTGCTTCCGTCATTTGATAAAGGAGGGAAAGTGTCTTTTATTCTCTTGCCTGTCTCTCCTCATATCCTTATTTTTTTTTACCTTTCGTCAGTCTACTCTTGGGTGGTCAAATGATGCCTTGTATAGAAAGACTTTTTTTAAGAAAAAAAAACAAACACATTTTCAACATCTGAACAGTCGATTAACAGGAATCATTCCAAAGAACTGAATATTCTTAACAAGTAAATATGCATAATATTAAAAGAAGCTGATAAGATGTGCAAAAGTGTATCCATTTCCCTTCCCTAGCATATTTAACTAACATTCCCACTCACTTTTGAACAGTTTTTAAGATACCTAGTGCTCAGATACCATTTTTAGACTGTGAGCCCACTGTTGGGTAGGGACTGTCTCTATATGTTGCCAACTTGTACTTCCCAAGCACTTAGTACAGTGCTGTGCACACAGTAAGCACTCAATAAATATGATTGAATGAATGAATGAATTTATTACAATAATACAGTCCTCCCACTCTGCAAAATCAAACATATTTGAGCACTTACCATGTGTAAAACACTGTACTAAGTGCTTAGGAAAGTACAATATAACAGTATAACAGATATCCCCTACTCACAACAAGCTTACAGTCCAGAGGGGGAGACAGACATTAATATAAATAAATCATGGATATGTACATAAGTGCTGTGGGGCTGGGAGGGAGGAGGAACGAAAAGAACAATCAAGGTGACACAGAAGGAAATGGAAGGAAAGGAAAAGAGGGATTAGTCAGGGAAGGCCAATTCGGAGAGATGTGCCTTCATTAAGGCTTTGAAGGTGGGGAGAGGAATTGTCTGTCAGATATGATTCCATTGATTGAGTCCACAAATACTAAAATTATGCTAGCATTTCTTTCCCAATATTTCCCTTAGCTGCTTTTTGCATACAGATGACATCCATCTGGGTTTAAACCCACATTTCATGATCAAATCTACATCCTTCCCCTGCTCTCTCTCCCTCCCTTCAGGCTTGTGTCTCCTTCTGCCTTCAAGACATCTCCATTTGGATGTCTGCCCGCCATCTGAAACTCAGTATGTCCAAGACTGAACTCCTTATCTTCCCTCCCAAACCCTACCCTCTCCCTGACTTTCCCATCGCTATTGACAGCACTACTATCCTTCCCGTCTCACAAGCCTTGGTAGCATCTTGGTAGCATCCTCGACTCCTCAAAAATCTCCAGTGGCTACCAATCAATCAGCGCGTCAGGCAGAAACTCCTCACCCTGGGCTTCAAGGCTCTCCATCACCTCGCCCCCTCCTACCTCACCTCCCTTCTCTCCTTCTACAGCCCAGCCCGCACCCTCCACTCCTCCGCCGCTGATCTCCTCACCGTACCGCGTTCTCGCCTGTCCCGCCATAGACCCCCGGCCCACGTCATCCCCTGGGCCTGGAATGCCCTCCCTCTGCCCATCCGCCAAGCTAGCTCTCTTCCTCCCTTCAAGGCCCTGCTGAGAGCTCACCTCCTCCAAGAGGCCTTCTCAGACTGAGCCCCTTCCTTCTTCTCCCCCTCGTCCCCCTCTCCATCCCCCCATCTTACCTCCTTCCCTTCCGCACAGCACCTGTATATATGTATATATGTTTGTACATATTTATTACTCTATTTATTTATTTATTTATTTTACTTGTGCATATCTATCCTATTTATTTTATTTTGTTAGTATGTTTGGTTTTGTTCTCTGTCTCCCCCTTTTAGACTATGAGCCCACTGTTGGGTAGGGACTGTCTCTATATGTTGCCAATTCGTACTTCCCAAGCACTTAGTACAGTGCTCTGCACATAGTAAGCGCTCAATAAATACGATTGATTGATTGATTGATTGACTCCGTTCTCTCGTTCACCCCTCACATCCAATCCATCACCAAAACCTGCCAGTCTCAGCTCCGCAACACTGCCAAGATCTGCACTTTCCCCTCCATCCAAACTGCTACCCTGCTGGTTCAATCTCTCATCCTATCCCAACTGGATTACTGCATCAGCCTCCTCTCTGATCTCCTGTCCTCCTGTCTCTCCCCACTTCAATCTATACTTCATGCTGCTTTCTGAGAAGCAGCGTGGCTCAGTGGAAAGAGCCCGGGCTTTGGAGTCAGAGGTCAGGGGTTTGAACCCCGGCTCTGCCACATGTCTGCTGTGTGACCTTGGGCAAGTCACTTAACTTCTCTGAGCCCCAGTTACCTCATCTGTAAAATGGGAATTGACTGTGAGCCCCACATGGGACAACCTGATCATCTTGTATCCCCCCCCAGCGCTTAGAACAGTGATTTGCACATAGTAAGCGCTTAACAAATGCCATTATTATTATTATTATTATTATTATTATTCCTGGATCATCTTTGTGCGGAAACGCTCTGGGCATGTTACTCCCTTCCTCCAAAATCTCCAGTGGCTACCAGTCAACCTGTGCATCAAGCAAAAACTCCTCATTCTCAGCGTCAAGGCTCTCCATCACCTCACCCCCTCGTACCTCACCTCCCTTCTTTCCTTCTGCAGCCCAGCCCGCACCCTCCGCTTCTCTGCCACTAACCTCCTTACTGCCTCATTCTTGCCTGTCCTGCTGTCGACCCCCAGCCCACGTCCTCCCCCGACCTGGAATGCCCTCTCTCTGCACATCCTCCAAACTAGCTCAGTTCCTCCCTTCAAAGCCCTACTGAGAGCTCACCTCCTCCAGGAGGCCTTCCCAGACGGAGCCCCCTCCTTGCTCTCCCCCTGGTCCCCATCCCCATCCCCCTGACCTTACCTCCTTCCCTTCCCCACAGCACCTGTATAGATGTTTGTACAGATTTATTACTCTATTTATTTTACTTGTACATATTTACTATTCTATTTATTTTATTTTGTTAATATGTTTTGTTTTGTTGTCTGTCTCCCCCTTCTAGACTGTGAGCCCACTATTGGGTAGGGACCATGTCTATATGTTGCCAACTTGTACTTCCCAAGCACTTAGTACAGTGCTCTGCACACAGTAAGTGCTCACTAAATATGATCGTATTTCAATCAATCAAGCTCAATATCTAACACCACCAAAGTTCAGGTCTGTCCTGTCATTTTCCCTTTGCTATTGCTGTTTCCTTTGCCTGGGTTGTCTTACTACTTAAAGTATGCCAGAACACACATCCTCCAGAAAACTTTCCCTGACTAATCACCACTATCCCAAGTCGCGTCCGCCCAAGTCATTCTTAGACCATACTTATCTACACTAGTTCCTAAGTGCTGTTGTCCAGCATTGATGCATATAGATCAATGTTAATATTGGTGGTATACATTCATATATGTGCCCTACTTTAGCCATCTATTTCTCAATCCCAGGGTTTTGCTGTTTCCACTTGTATCATTTTTTCTTCATTGTGCTTCACAAGTAACCACCTTGCAAGTAATTTGTGCCTGCTTGACTCCTCTAGCATGCAGTAAACTCCTTGAGAAAAGGGAACCTGTCTTTTGCTACTGTTGTACCATTCCACCTTGTCACTTTCCCACCCTGTTTAGCATTTGACAGTGCTATAAAGGTATCCCAATGTTGACAGAGTCTGGAGAACACAGTGTGGCCTAGTGGAAAGAGCTCGTGCCTGGGAGTTAGTTAGGGTGCCTGGGTTCTAATCCTGGGCAGGTCACTTAGCCTCTCTGCAACTCAATTCCCTCATCTGCAAAATGGGGATTCAATCATGTTCTCCCACCTACATAGATAGTGAGCCCCATATGGGATCTGATTATCTTGTATCTATCTCTGTGCTTAGTACAGTGCTAGATACAGAGTAAGCATTAAACAAATACCACAATTATTATTATCTGTTGATTTGTCAGAAAGTCCTTTACATGAATTAGGAGTTTCTAGTTAATATCTCTCATGCCAATTTTCCTGAACAGGTCTGACTCGGATGATTCATTAGTAGCCATGTGTAGAAAAAAGGGAATAGTAGCTAGAATAAGGGATAGCATAATATTGTTCAATTAACTTTGGTTAATCCAACTTACTTGAGTAATTGAATGATCAGAAAAGACTCTCATCTAGATTGGTGGGGTCACATTAAAAGATATTTTAGATGAGAAATTTGGTATTCAAATGGCTAAAATGGCTCAGAATTCTGCTGTATTGGTGTTGGATGACTTAATAGACAGAACGTGCTTTACACTTCGTGGCTGCCATTTGAATTTAACTGGCAGTCCTAAATGAAATGAGTTTAGAGGTCTGAACAGAGTACCTAGTGAACAATAATCCATGTTATCAAAACACCATATGCATATACAAAACTGTCGGCTTCTGCTCAAGAGACACTCGGGTCTGGGCAATTATGGAGGCAGAATTACTTCATACACCCCAGAGAGTGATTTTTCCAGGTGAAGATTGAGGTCATTCACAAGGCAACAGGGAAAAGCACACATTGTGCTAGCCTATTCTTGGCCTATGACAGCAGTTTCTAGATTACCACTGAAGGCTCGTTATTCAAGCTGGACAGACAGTATATAGTTCAAACATTTTAAGATTTACACTTTTTAATTGAACTAAAATTAATATAGTGTATGTTTTCAATACAGAACACTTATTAGGTGGGCCTGAAGTGGAAACCCTTTCAATTTAGAAAATGAAAAGCAATTAGGAAAATAATCTACTTTTACTTAAAATCCTTTGTGGGAAAAAGAGTAGAATATAGCTTCTTATCTTTGTTCTTCTTTGAGGGAGGAAGGGGATTGCCCCCAGCATAGCACATAAAATTCAATTATAGTAAAAAGCATAAAGTATTTTCTTCACTGTTAGTCATGAATTAAATTTATCAATTAAAGATATTGTTTCATTTTTCTGTAATTGAATTTGCCCTTGCAGATTGATAACCAGAACTCATAGGTAATATACGGTTGATTCAATATATTGTTATGAATATAAGAGAAGCAAGAGAAGCAGCGTAGCTTGAGAGTTGGAGGTCGTAAGTTCTAATTCCGGGTCCTTCAGCTATGTGACTTTGGGCAAGTCACTTAACTTCTCTGAGTCTCAGTTACCTCATCTGGAAAATGGGTATTAAGACTGTGAGCCCCAGGTGGGACAACCAGATTATCTTGTATCAACCCAGTGCTTAGAACAGCATATAGTAAGCGCTTAACAAATACCAAAATTATTATTATTATTATTATTATTATTATTATTATTATTCACTCCATAACCTAGTGCAGTTACCCCAAACCTTCTGGCCTTGGTTTGCTTTACCATTTGGACCATTCAAACTAATTCAAGGTTAGTACTTGAAGCAGTATCAGTCACACATTGGTTAATTTGACCCTGACACCAACCTTGTGTTGCAAAGTGTAACTGTGAAATTGATTTCCCCTGTTTTTCCTTTTGAAATAAAGGTGTTTCATGTTCTAAGATGCTCTGCCTTTCTGAAAATCTTCTAAGTTTCTTAATGGTTCTCATGGTGAAAATGATTTCAGTTTAGCTTAATGTTCTGCTCTTTAGCTTGGCTAACCAACTAGTGGTATAAAATATTTATTCCAGTTGGATGGTAAAGAGGAAGAAAGTATTTTCAAAGCCATTGTAAGGGTGTCCTTGGAGAGTGGACTCCCTGTTTTCCTGAGTACCTAATAACTGAGCTCACTCAGTGCCTTTTAAACATGAGCCCCTTCCTTCCTCTCCCCCTCGTCCCCCTCTCCATCCCCCCCATCTTACCTCCTTCCCTTCCCCACAGCACCTGTATATATGTATATATGTGTGTACATATTTATTACCCTATTTATTTATTTTACTTGTACATATCTATTCTATTTATTTTATTTTGTTAGTATGTTTGGGGTTTTTTTGTTTTTTTTGTGTGTGTGTGTTTTCTCTGTCTCCCACTTTTAGACTGTGAGCCCAATGTTGGGTAGGGACTGTCTCTATATGTTGCCAATTTGTACTTCCCAAGCGCTTAGTACAGTGCTCTGCACATAGTAAGCGCTCAATAAATATGATTGGTTGATTGATTGATTGATTGTTTTCTGATTTTCAATGAATCTCTGAAAGATTCTTTGGTACCTTCAGCTGCAGTTGTGGATAAAGTGCTCAGACTCTCACTCTTCAGGATCAGTCTATTTATATTTCTATTTTATGGTTGTGGTTCCTTCAGGAAATTGCAGAGCATGGATTCTCTAAAATATAGTATTATACTGAACAATGTTTTGATTGTGAAAAGAATAGACATTATAGAAAAATCATAGTGTACAGTTGGCCTTTAAAAATGATGACAATGGTCAGACTGCATCCATACATGTGAGCGTTTCCGATAGTGAATCTCTTTGACATATTCACATTTTGTCCATAAAAATGCAGTAGGGTACTTTTTCTGACCCTATACAATTCAGGTGAAAATTGCTCAGACACTGATGATAAAGAGGGGAAAGATTGTCCTTTCCCTAACAGAATATACTCTTGAATTGAATGAGAGAAGCAGTATGATCTAGTGTCGAACTTGGGTCTGGGAATCAGAGGAACCTGGGTTCTAATCCTGACTCTGCCACTTGTCTGCTGTGTGACCTTGGGCGAGTCACTTCACTGCTCAGAAACTGTTACTTTATCTGTATAATGGGGATTAATACTCTGAGCCATATGTGGGACAAAGACTGCTTGGATTTACCCCAGTGCTTAGTACAATACCTAGCAAGTAGTAAGTACTTAACATACCATACAAAATTGTTTTTGCAATAGTGGTTTGCAGTGAACCATTCATACGCTCATACCTGTTCCTCTGTGCCCAGTTCAGAGATTCAGAGACAGGTGGTAGGGAGGACAGGTGTAGCCTGAAGACATAGAACCAAATATCATTGAGAACACAGCAGCAGCCATCAAACAATGGTATTTATTGAGCACTTACTGTATGTAGAGCACTGTACTAAGAGCTTTGGAGTGTACAATATATCAGAGTGGGTAGACCTGTTCCCTACCCATGAGGAGCTTACAGTCTAAAAGAAACCACTGTGTCACTACTTTGACCACTGCTGTGTAGACACCACTATGGCCTCACCCATTTTGTGAAACATAATTAAGCAGGATGCTCAGAGTTGCTTATTTAGTGAAGGTGGGGTGTCTTTGCCACATTTTTGAAGTTCATGGGAAGAGTAAAAATCATTAAAGATAAACCACACAGTAGTACAACACAATTGCAGTACTTTTAATGGTACAAGTATAGTATCGAAGCACTACCTCGAATTCCTCAACACCAACTCTCTCCTCGACCCCCTCCAGTCTGGCTTCCATCCCCTACATTCCATGGAAACTGTCCTCTCAAAGGTCACCAATGACCTCCTGCTTACCAAATCCAACGGCTCATACTCTGTCCTCATCCTCCTCGACCTCTCAGCTGCCTTCAACACTGTGGACTACCCCCTTCACCTCAACACGCTATCCAACCTTGGCTTCACAGATTCTGTCCTCTCCTGGTTCTCCTCCTATCTCTCCGGTCGTTCATTCTCAGTCTCTTTTGCAGGCTCCTCCTCCACCTCCCATCCCCTTACTGTGGGGGTTCCCCAAGGTTCAGTTCTTGGTCCCCTTCTGTTCTTGATCTATACTCACTCCCTTGGTGACCTCATTCGCTTTCATGGCTTCAACTGTCATCTCTACACTGATGACAACCAGATCTACATCTCTGCCCCTGCTCTCTCCCCCTCCTCCAGGCTGGCATCTCCTCCTGCCTTCAGGACATCTCCATCTGGATGTCTGCCCGCCACCTAAAACTCAGCATGTCCAAGACTGAATTCCTTGTCTTCCCTCCCAAATCCCGCCCTCTCCCTGACTTTCCCATCACTGTTGACGGCACTACCATCCTTCCCATCTCACAAGCCCGCAACCTTGGTGTCATCCTCGACTCTGCTTTTTCATTCACCCCACACATCCAAGCCATCACCAAAACCTGCCGGTCTTAGCTCCGCAACATTGTCAAGATCCACCCTTTCCTCTCCATCCAAACCCTGCTTATTCAAGCTCTCATCCTATCCCGTGTGGACTACTGCATCAGCCTCCTCTCTGCTCTCCCATCCTCGTGTCTCTCCTGACTTGAATCCATACTTCACGCTGCTGCCCGGATTGTCTTTGTCCAGAAACGCTCTGGGCATGATACTCCCCTCCTCAAAAATCTCCAGTGGCTACCAATCAATCTGTGCATCAGGCAGAAACTCCTCACCCTTGGCATCAAGGCTCTCCATCACCTTGCTGCCTCCTACCTCACCTCCCTTCTCTCCTTCTACAGCCCAGCCTGTACCCTCTGCTCCTCTGCTGCTAATCTCCTCACCGTGCCTCGTTCTCGCGTGTTCCGCCAGCCCACGTCATCCCCTGGCCTGGTATGCCCTCCCTCCCCACATCCTCCAAGCTAGCTCTCTTCCTCCCTTCAAGGCCCTACTGAGAGCTCACCTCCTCCAGACTGAGACCCCTCCTTCCTCTCCCCCTCGTCCCCCTCTCCATCCCCACCGTCTTACCTCCTTCCCTTCCCCACAGCACCAATATATATGTATATATGTTTGTACATATTTATTACTCTATTTATTTATTTATTTTACTTGTACATATCTATTCTATTTATTTTATTTTGTTAATATGTTTGGTTTTGTCCTCTGTCTCCCCCTTATAGACTGTGAGCTCACTGTTGGGTAGGGACTGTCTCTATATGTTGCCAACTTGTACTTCCCAAGCACTTAGTACAGTGCTCTGCACACAGTAAGCACTCAGTAATTGATTGATCTGAATAAGATTTCCAGTTAGAGAATTTTTTTCTCCAAAATCACCATCAGACAAGCTTACTATAAGATGATCAATCAGTCATAATTATTGAGTGCTTACAGTGTCCAGAGCACTGTACTAAGCACTTGGAAGAGTAATATATAACAATATAACAAACAAATTATGATGACATGATTTATTACGCATCTACTTACATCCTCAGAAGTGGTGTTTATTGAGCAACAACTGTGTGCAGAGCACTGTACTAGATGCTTGGGCTAGTACTATACCAACAGAGTTGGTAGACAGATTCCCTGACCACAAGGAGCTTATAATCTGCCAAGTATTGTACTTAAGAGCTGGAGTAGAGAAGTGGTGTGGTCTAGTGGATAGAACGTGGTATTGGGAGTCAGAAGGACTTATGTTCCAATCCCAGCTCTGCCACTTGTCTGCTCTGTGATGTTATGATAGACTGGTTTTTCCAATTTCCAAGTCATTTCACTTCTCTTTGCTTCAGTTACATCACCTGTAAAATGGGGAATAAGACTATGAGCCCCATATGGGACATGGACTGTGTCCAACCTGATTAGTTTGTATCTACCCCAGCACGTAGTACAGTGCCTGGCAAGTGGTAAGGGCCTAACAAATACTATTAAAAAAATAATCAAATCAGTCACAGGCCCTGTCCCACAGGAGGCTCCCAGTGTAAAGGTATATTATACTTTTGTAGTTAAGATCCATGAGAGTCACTTCGAAGACAGACAACACTGGCGGTGATCTATTTGAGCACCTTCTGTTTGTAGAGTATTATACTAGGTGCTTGGGAAACCTGCAAAAGAAATCATAAAAGGAACTACTGCCCTTGAGGAATTTAAAATCCAGTGGACGATTCAAGAAACAAATACCGAATAGACAAGAATTAAATTAAGCAATAAAATGCAAATGAATTCACAAGTAAATAAGGAACTACATGTAAGTAGATAAATATATGTGTTGAAATGAATAATGGTGTGGCAGGACTAGAAGGATAGAAGATTAATTAGGGGATTGTTTTTGGAGACCTGGAAGACAGCATTGTACTTAATGGGTAGAAAGGATTTCTGGTTTTTCCAGTTCCCATCCCTGCTCCTCTTCCCATTTGCTGCCCTGTGGGGTGTCCAGTAGCCCCCAGATTCAGGCAGGCTAGTGATAGGATGAGGGGCAGCAGAATAGAGTTTGCAGGACACTCGGGCAGACTGCTAGACTAAATGGGAGGCCTCTACAAAAATGCAGTTTCATTGAAAAAAAAATATGCCTTGCCTGCTCCAACACTGTCTAGTACTTTGGAATCTTGTTGAGCTGAATTGGGGCAAAATGTATCAAGATCATATACTTATTTTAGCTGGGTCACAGATGGGGTATCTTTAAACCTAAGAAATTTAGATCAACCTGATGTTGTGTATTTTTCTCATAGAAATGCCATTTTAACTTAAAAGTGGATATCTCCCCTCTAGACTGAAAACTCCTAGTGCACAGGGAACATGTCTACCAAATCTGTTATATTGTACTTTCCCAAGTACTTAGTACAATGCTCTGCACACAGTAAGTGCTTAGTAAATGTGATTGATTGTTTGTTACCTTTTATAAATCAGAAAATATGACACATTTTTTCCCCTTTCCTCCCATATGCTCTTCGCAGCCTTTATATTGGTTTCTTTATTAGGGGTTGAAAATGTCAATATAGGAGCGTTTTTTCACAATTTAAACAATATTTTACTTAAACACCGAGCTTTTGGTAATATGTTTTCTTTTGAAAAATAAGCAACAGTTGCCTCTTTAATGTCAGTTGACTGCCTTCGGCCCCCAACCACTGCAATTCTCTGTGTGCGCTGGCTAAAGTGAATCCAAGTAGATGCTAAAAAAGATCATTAAAGGCCCCAGAAGTCTCCCTCTGAAAGCCAAAGACTAATGATTCATTTTCCCCTAGAGTGTGGAAGGCAGATTTCTGCCTTAGAAGAAACAGAGAACTTCTTAAAACATATAAAATAGCATGGAAGCGATAATCATTAAAATTTCTTAAAGTCATCATTTTCTTGTGTTGCAACTCTCTGATTTATTTCCACATCACCTGATTGTTTGCCCTTGTTTTGACAGCATTATGTGTCAAAGAACATCTCTCCTTGCTTATCACTAACGGCATTCTGGCAGCCTTTACTGTGGAAGCTTAACTGCCATCTTTATTCCCTTCTGCCTTGACCCAGAAACTGACATTTACACCCTGCCCAGAAATGCTAGTTAGAAATTACGATTGATTTTTAGACTGGCAATACAGAGTTAATTTTATTTACAAGTCTCTTTCCTCTGGAACAATTACTGGTTGTAAAACCCATTACCTGGATGGTAGCAGTTACTTTTTTAAAATTTATCCCACCATATTTGTCAGAATTAAGTAAAAGATCAACAAAAATTGATACAGGTTTTCTTAGTTCTAAAATTACCTTAAATGTCATTGTTCATTTTTACACTAAATCTCTTTTTATCAATGAGTCCATGGTATTTATTTATCACTGTATGCAAAGGACTATATTACGCACTTTGAAGCAAAGGACTATATTAAGCATGTTGCAGCATACAGTACAACAGGATAGGTAGATATATTAACTTCAAAATGTCCAAGGCTAGGAAGGTGTTCCATTAATTTCTTGAGTTAATTCCCAATTCATTCAATCATTCAATCAGATTTACTGAGCACTCACTGTGTGCAGAGCACTGTACTAAGCACTTGGAAAGTACAATTCATTAACAAAGAGATACAATCCCTTCCCTCAATGGATGAATGAAAATCAGTGAAATATCTTGGTACTTTGAACTTCTTCCTTTGTTATGATGGAGAGTGAGGTATTTAGGGATGTCTTTACTAGTTTCTCTCCTCACCCCAAAGTATTTTGACAATATTTTGTGTAGTGCTTTCACTTTTATGGAATTAGGAGGACTTTGTCAGTGGTATTTGCATGCTTATTCTAGAAAGATCACTGTACTAAATGCTTCATCTCTGTTGGGATAACAGAATGTAAAATTTTCCAGTTACGTAGGGAATTCATTTTCACTGCTTGGCTCCACCAGATACTGGATATTGGAATAATCAGGAAGTAAATTCATATGAGCTCCTGGGCAGGGACTGTCTACCAACTCTGTCATACTGTACTCTCCCAAGCACTTGGTACAGTGCTGTGCATAAAGTAAGCACTCAAATACGATTGACTAATTGATTTTTAACCCTACTTGTTCAACTAGCAGATGAAAGGAGGCAGAGGAAAATGAACAATTTAGGGAATTGGGGAGAGAAGTCCAAAGCTCCTGAAGCTGAATCAGTAGTGCCAACTTGAATTGGTCTTTCACCCATCTACTAGTGTATCTTGTGGAAGTGTTTCATTTCACCCAATTCCATCTGCTGCTGCATTGTAAAAGAGCCCTCACTGAACCTCTCCGTCTTTAAAGCCCTCAATTTCTCAATTGAGGAAATTTCTCAATTTCCTCCTCCTAGAACAAAACCAAACATGTTAACAAAATAAAATAAATAGAATAGATATGTACAAGTAAAGTAAATAAATAAATAGAGTAATAAATATGTACAAACATATATACATATATACAGGTGATGTGGGGAAGGGAATGAGGTAAGATGGGGGAATGGAGAGGGGGTCAAGAGGGAAAGGAAGGAAGGGGCTCAGTCTGGGAAGGCCTCCTGGAGGAGGTGAGCTCTCAGTAGGGCCTTGAAGGGAGGAAGAGAGCTAGCTTGGCGGATGGGCAGAGGGAGGGCATTCCAGGCCCGGGGGATGACCTGGGCCGGGGGTCGACGGCGGGACAGGTGAGAACGAGGCACGGTGAGGAGATTAGCGGCAGAGGAGCGGAGGGTGTGGGGTGGGCTGTAGAAGGAGAGAAGGGAGGTGAGGTAGGAGGGGGCGAGATGATGGAGAGCCTTGAAGCCGAGAGTGAGGAGTTTCTACCTGATGCGCAGATTGATTGGTAGTCACTGGAGATTTTTGAGAAGGGGGGTAACATGCCCAGAGCATTTCTGGACAAAGACAATCCGGGCAGCAGCATGAAGTATGGATTGAAGTGGAGAGAGACACGAGGATGGGAGATCAGAGAGAAGGCTGATGCAGTAGTCCAGATGGGATAGGATGAGAGCTTGAACGAGCAGGGTAGCGGTATGGATGGAGAGGAAAGAGCAGATCTTGGCAATGTTGTGGAGCTGAGACCGGCAGGTTTTGGTGACGGCTTGGAAGTGAGGGGTGAATGAGAGAGCGGAGTCGAGGATGACACCAAGGTTGCGGGCTTGTGAGACGGGAAGGATGGTAGTGCTGTCAACAGAGATGAGAAAGTCAGGGAGAGGGCGGGGTTTGATAGGGAAGACAAGGAGTTCAGTCTTGGACATGTTTAGTTTTAGGTGGCGGGCAGACATCCAGATGGAGATGTCCTGAAGGCAGGAGGAGATGCAAGCCTGGAGGGAGGGGGAGAGAGCAGGGGCAGAGATGTAGATCTGGGTGTCATCAGCGTAGAGATGATAGTTGAAGCCATGGGAGCAAATGAGGTCACCAAGGGAGTGCGTGTAGATGGAGAACAGAAGGGGACCAAGCACTGAACCTTGGGGAACCCCCACAGTAGGGGATGGGAGGGGGAGGAGGAGCCTGCAAAAGAGACTGAGAATGAACAACCAGGGCGATAAGAGGAGAACCAGGAGAGGACGGAGTCTGTGAAGCCAAGGTCAGATAGCGTGTTGAGGAGAAGGAGGTGGTCCACAGTGCCGAAGGCAGCTGAGAGGTCGAGGAGGATTAGGATGGAGTATGAGCCATTGGATTTGGCAAGGAGGAGGTCATTGGTGACCTTTGAGAGGGCAGTTTCTGTGGAATGTAGGGGACGGAAGCCAGACTGGAGGGGGTCAATCAATCAATCAATCAATCGTATTTATTGAGCGCTTACTATGTGCAGAGTACTGTACTAAGCGCTTGGGAAGCACAAATTGGCAACATATAGAGACAGTCCCTACCCAACAGTGGGCTCACAGTCTAAAAGGGGGAGACAGAGAACAAAACCAAACGTACTAACAAAATAAAATAAATAGAATAGATATGTACAAGCAAAATAAATAAATAAATAAATAGAGTAATAAATATGTACAAACATATATACATATATACAGGTGCTGTGGGGAAGGGAAGGAGGTAAGAAGGGGGGATGGAGAGGGGGATGAGGGGGAGAGGAAGGAAGGGGCTCAGTATGGGAAGGCCTCTTGGAGGAGGTGAGCTCTCAGCAGGGCCTTGAAGGGAGGAAGAGAGCTAGCTTGGCGGATGGGCAGAGGGAGGGCATTCCAGGCCCGGGGGATGACGTGGGCCAGGGGTCTATGGCGGGACAGGTGAGAACGAGGTACAGTGAGGAGATTAGCGGCGGAGGAGCGGAGGGTGCGGGCTGGGCTGTAGAAGGAGAGAAGGGAGGTGAGGTAGGAGGGGGCGAGGTGATGGAGAGCCTTGAAGCCCAGGGTGAGGAGTTTCTGCCCGATGCGCAGATTGATTGGTAGCCACTGGAGATTTTTGAGGAGGGGAGTAATATGCCCAGAGCGTTTCTGGACAAAGATAATCCAGGCAGCAGCATGAAGTATGGATTGAAGTGGAGAGAGACACGAGGATGGGAGATCAGAGAGAAGGCTGATGCAGTAGTCCAGACGGGATAGGATGAGGGCTTGAATGAGCAGGGTAGCGGTTGGGATGGAGAGGAAAGGGCGGATCTTGGCAATGTTGTGGAGTTGAGACTGGCAGGTTTTGGTGACGGCTTGGATGTGAGGGGTGAATGAGAGAGCGGAGTCGAGGATGACACCAAGGTTGCGGGCTTGTGAGACGGGAAGGATGGTAGTGCCGTCAACAGAGATGGGGAAGTCAGGGAGGGGGCGAGATTTGGCAGGGAAGACAAGGAGTTCAGTCTTCGACATGTTGAGCTTTAGGTGGCGGGCAGACATCCAGATGGAGATGTCCTGAAGACAGGAGGAGATGCGAGCCTGGAGAGAGGGGGAGAGAGCAGGGGCAGAGATTTGGATCTGGGTGTCATCAGCGTAGAGATGATAGTTGAAGCCGTGGGAGCGAATGAGGTCACCAAGGGAGTGCGTGTAGATTGAGAACAGAAGGGGACCAAGCACTGAACCTTGGGGAACCCCCACAGTAAGAGGATGGGAGGGGGAGGAGGAGCCTGCAAAAGAGACTGAGAAAGAATGACCAGAGAGATAAGAGGAGAACCAGGAGAGGATGGAGTCTGTGAAGCCAATGTCAGATAGCGTGTTGAGGAGAAGGGGGTGGTCTACAGTGTCAAAGGCAGCTGAGAGGTTGAGGAGGACTAGGACAGAGTATGAGCCGTTGGATTTGGCAAGCAGGAGGTCATTGGTGACCTTTGAGAGGGGAGTTTCCGTGGAATGAAGGGGACGGAAGCCAGACTGGAGGGGGTCGAGGAGAGAATTGTTGTTGAGGAATTCTAGGCAGCACGTGTACACAACTCGTTCAAGGACTTTGGAAAGGAATGGTAGGAGGGATATGGGACGATAACTAGAAGGTGAGGTGGGGTCAAGAGAGGGTTTTTTTAGGATGGGAGAGACATGGGCATGTTTGAAGGCAGAGGGGAAGGAACCAGTGGAGAGTGAGCAGTTGAAGATGGAAGTTAAGGAGGGGAGAAGGGGTAGAGCGAGAGATATTATGAGATGAGAGGGAATGGGGTCAGAAGGACAGGTGGCCGGAGTAGCACTTGAGAGGAGGGAAGAGAGCTCCTCTGAGGATACTGCTGGGAAGGATGGGAGAGTAGTAGAGAGTGTTGAGAGCCGGGGGGTTGGAGAAAGGGGGAAGTGACTTTGGGGAGGTCGGACCTGTTGGATTTAATTTTGTTAATGAAGTAGGAGGCCAGATCGTTGGGGGTGAGGGAAGGAGGAGGGGGAGGAACCGGGGGTCTGAGAAGGGAGTTGAATGTACGGAAGAGCTGGCGGGGGTGGTGGGCATGGGTGTCAATGAGGGAGGAGAAATAGTTTTGTCTGGCAGTAGAGAGGGCTGAGTTAAGGCAGGAAAGGATAAACTTGAAGTGAACGAGGTTGGCATGATGTTTAGACTTTCGCCAGCAGCGTATTTTTTGCCATCACAAAGTAATTGTCATCTGCTCTCTGTGATATCATCATCTGCTTATTTTATTATTGCCATAGCCTGTTAATTGTTAACTACCCTCTGTGATGTCATCACCCACTTATATCACTGCTACTGCGTTATTGCTGCTTCATTTCAGTTGTTAACTTCCCTCTATGCTGTCATTTTCCTTGCTGACCTCACCATGAACTATTAATTCCCCTGCTCCCAACTGCCATTCCCATTGCTCACCTTCCCCTTCCCCTCAGCCACCCAGCTCTTTCCTTCCCTTCCCCTCGCCCGCCCCTCACCCCCTACCCAGGATCCCTCTGTACCAGTGCCAACCCTCAACCTTAAACCCCTCCCTCCCAGCCCCCTCCCTCCCCTCCTTCCTCCCCCCACCCCTACCACTGCATTATCTCCACCCTCACCAATTCTGAAATTCCTCTCCCTGATCATAACCTCACCTTCCTCCTCACTCACACTCATCTCCCTGTAAATCTATATCACTACCTCACAGAGACTTCCACTCTCTCGACCCCATCCATCTTTCTGAGCATCTCAAACCCTACCTTGCCTCCCTTTCCTCTGTACCCAATCATGATGATCAGATTACTGCCCTCAACTCTACCCTCTCTACACAGCTCGACTCACTCACTCCACTTTCCCTTCACTGCTCTCGTACCACTAACCCATTGCCCTGGATCACTGCCACTGTCCACCTCCTTCGCTCTTATGCTCAAGCTGCTGAACGCTTCTGGCGAAAACCTAAACACCAAGCCAACCTCGTTCACTTCAAGTTTATCCTGTCCTGCCTTAACTCTGCCATCTCCTCTGCCAGACAAAACTATCTCTCCTCCCTTATTAACACCCATGCCCATCATTCCTGTTAGCTCTTCCATACATTTAACTCCCTTCTCAGGCCCCCTGTTCCTCCCCATCCTCCTTCCCTCACCCGCAATGATGTGGCCTCCTACTTCATTAGTAAAATTAACTCCGTCAGGTCTGACCTCCCCAAAGTCACTCCTCCCCCTTCTCCAACCCCCCGCTCTCAACCCTCTCCATTACTCTCCCATCCTACCCAGCAGTATCTTCAGATGAGATCTCCTCCCTCCTTTCAAGTGCTACTCCGGCCACCTGTGCTTCTGACCCTATTCCCTCTCACCTTATGAAATCTCTCGCCCCTTCCCTCCTCCCCTCCTTAACTCCCATCCTCAACCACTCACTCTCCACTGGTTCCTTCCCCTCTGCCTTCAAACATGCCCACGTCTCACCCCCATCCTAAAAAAAACCCTCTCTTGACCCCACCTCCCCCAGGAGGAGGACGTGGCCAGTCTCAGCTCCGCAACACTGCCAAGATCCGCCATTTCCCTTCCATCCAAACCGCTACCTTGCTGGTTCAATCTCTCATTCTATCCCAACTGGATTACTGCATCAGCCTCCTCTCTGATCTCCCATCCTCCTGTCTCTCCCCACTTCAGCCTATACTTCATGCTGCTGCCAAGATCATCTTTGTGCAGAAACGCTCTGGGCATGTTACTCCCCTCCTCAAAAATCTCCAGTGGCTACCAGTCAACCTACATATCAGGCAGAAACTCCTCACTCTCAGCTTCAAGGTTCTCCATCACCTCACCCCCTCCTACCTCACCTCCCTTCTTTCCTTCTACAGCCCAGCCAGCACCCGCCCTCCACTCTTCTGCTGCTAACCTCCTCACTGTGCCTTCTTCCCGCCTGTACCACCGTCGACCCCTAGCCCACGTCCTCCCCCTGGCCTGGAATGCCCTCCCTCCGCACAACCAACAAGCTAGCTCTCTTCCTCCCTTCAAAGCCCTATTGAGAGCTCACCTCCTACAGGAGGCCTTCCCAAACTGAGTCCCCTCTTTCCTCTCCTCCTCCCCTTCTCCCGGCCCTATTTTCTTCCCCTCCCCACAGCACCTGTATATATGTTTGTACAGATTTATTACTCCATTTATTTTACTTGTGCATATTTACTATTCTAGTTATTTTGTTAATGATGTGCATCTAGCTGTATTTCTATTTGTTCTGATGACTTGACACCTGTCCACGTGTTTTGTTTTGTTGTCTGTCTCCCCTCTCTAGGCAGTGAGCCTGTTGTTGGGTAGAGACCATCTCTATATGTTGCCAACGTGTACTTCCCAAGCGCTTAGTACAGTGCTCTGCACACAGTAAGCATTCAAGAAATACAATTGAATGAATGAATGAATTTATGTGTGGTCCCCAAAAGCACGTTTTCCGGCTTTTACCCCATAATTGAAGTCCATATATACACACCCTAGTGTAGGAGACATTGCCAGAAGGTGAGCATTTAGTTAGTAAAAAAGAAAATAAAACTGGGTACAGGAAGGACACCGCAAGCATTGTGAGTTCTTTCACACCTCCCTGTCCTTTCAAAAGGAGACCATTTACCACTGCAAGGAAACGTCCTGCCCTGGGAAGCTTCAGCTCCTGTTGGCAACAATAAAACAGTAATCTTGAGTGGAAAAGGGCAGCTGTCCCACCCCTCCTCCTGATCCCACCAGGAAATCACTAGCCGGGATCATTGAGGAATAGGGCAAAAACGTGACAAATGGGAAACAGTACCAGCCAAGGGATGAACTTCAGGTAGAAGAGAAGGAAGGAAACTGGAACTTGATGTTATTTCTAGGGCTTTTTAAAATTGTAGATCTCTTAAACTAAGGAGTATATTATAGTGAGTATTCTGTAGCTGTAGATCTACTAATAAAATATATTTAAAACCATAAATAGTATATGGAAATGTTACCTTAAATTAGCAGATTTGTACCCAGTAAGCACTCAATTAATACCATTGATTGATTTGTTTTCCTAGAAGGTTGTCTATTGTTGATAAATAGAATTTCAGGTGACTTACCATTCGACATCTTTCTGAAGACTTGCATAAATGTAATTTTAACAGTTGGTTTTTATGTATTAACTGTACTTGTCTTTCCTCTTCAAGTATCTTCACAGAGACTGAGAGTTTCAAGTAGCTAGACAGAGTGACTATCAATAGTCAGTTAACCAAGTGAAGGTATTTGAGTGCAGAGCACTGTGCTAAGCATTAAAGTTAATTTATGGTATGTGTAAGTGCATACTAAGTGCTGAGTTAAACTGTACAAGGCTCATGGCCTTAATCCCTATTTTACAGGTGAGGGAATTGGGGCACAGAGAAATGAAGTAACTTGCCCTGCATCACACAGCAAACAAGCTGCAAGCAAATATTAGAACCCAGGTCCTCCGACTCCCAGACCCATGATCTTTCCATTAAGCCGTGCTGCTTCTCAATAATTACTGATGTGTTTCTCATTAGTAACTCCACCCACATTTTGAGGTATTTGGTATTTGGTAATTATGATGTATATAACCTTTGGGGAAAAATTAAAGATTGAAAACAGTTATTGAAGTACAGTGCTACTAGATGAAATTTGTTAAATATTCAGAACCCTTTTCTTGCCACGTGGTTCTTTCGTTTCCTGGTACTATTTGAAACACACCACCTGTGTTTCTGGAACCAAAATGATTGGTACTTACGTAAATTGTGTGCTATGAAAAAGCGGAGTTTTAAATTATCCAAATGGCAACTAAATATTCTGTAGATTTAAGAATTCCTTACTGGATATCGTGCACGCGCGCGCGCGTGCGCGTGTGTGTGTGTGTGTGTGTGCGTGTGTACACAAGTAAATGATGGAATTAAAAAATCACTTCCTTTGTTTAGAAAGGTTAGAATGTATATTAATGCTGTTTCAGAAGAAATTAGTGAATTTATTACAAATAAAACTGAAGTCCTGAAATGCATATGAAGGAAGGCTAAGCCTATCATTCAGGAAGTATCTTAGAATCTATAACTCTTAAACAAGAATATTCCAACAAAACTGCACATTTGGAATAGCTTAACAATTTCTTCTTAGCTCTCATTAGTTGCAGTAAACATGGCACCTAGCTGTGCTTTTCACTTGAGTGGTTTCAATAGAATCATGTTGATACAGTACCTTTATCTTCTTAGAGAAGCAAAATCATTTTGGTTCTGTCATAGTGCCAGCTCCATTATCTTTATAGTTGTCCAGCTGTGAGTGGGAAGCCCTGGTTTCCATCTCACAGCCTTTTGTGATGGACTCCTCATTGCTCATTGCTTGTCTCTAACAAGACATAATATAAGTGTCCATTGGGTCGTTAAGAGTGAGGGCTTCTGGGTCGAACTAAGGGGCTACCTTTGCTTTGTTTGGACCATTAACTCTATGAAATCTGCCAGCCTCTACCAAACCTCATTCGACTTGCTCGCTATCATAAGATTCTCCACCTAATTTTCCCTAGCACTCAATGGAAAGATGTCTCAATATTTCCCTTAGAACTATCTAAAATAAATTTTTTTATTTCAATTTTTCCTTTTGTTTCTGCATCTTGCCCTGTTGCAAATAACTAAAGAAGCCACCTCACAAGAATACGTTGCTAAAATGCTAAAACTGGCTCTACCAGTGGAAAGAGGAGAGGCTTTGGAGTCAGAAGTCATGGGTTCAAATTCTGTATCAAATTCTGGCTCTGCCACTTGTCAGCTGTGTGACTTTAGGCAAGTCACTTAACTTCTCTGGGCCTCATTTACCTCATCTGTAAAGTGGGGATTAAGAGTATGAGCCTCCTGTGGGACAATCTGATAATTGTGTAACCTCCCCAGTGCTTAGAACAATGCTTTGCACATAATAAGTCCTTAATAAATGCAATTATTATTATTATTATTATTATTCCTTAGCACTGGGACCAAAGAGAGAGTGTTTTTCGAAACCAAACTTTATATTGGTTTAGTATTGTAACGTGGAGAAAATCAATTTATATTTTGTCTTCCATAATTGAAAAGCTATATTGGCCTGTATTTACCCCAGCGCTTAGAACAGTACCTGACATATCCCTGTAATTCCTGTTTCATATGCCTTTCTTTTCAATGACAGAAAAATATACCATTCCATAATCACAAAAAATGTGAGTTTCATGTTGGGACAGGCAATAGCAGAGTCACTTTCATTTTCTAATCTTTCAGTCTCCTATTTGTAAAATTCCAAGGATTTCCCCAAGAGTTGTGAATAAAGGACAAGTGCATAACTGGAAATTAATTGAAGAAGTCTTACTGGTCCAACCAGAATTCCCACTGGAAAGATTTTCAGCCTTTCAAGTAACCACTTTCCCATGAACTGAGTGGCTTAAATACTTCTACCCAGCACAAACAGAATGCATCACAAGTTTACTATTTTTCACCAACTTGTTTCTTTGCAAATGTTTAATTTGTCCCCCATTAAAGCAGCAACATTTCTTGACTAATGGGATTAAAATATTTAAACCCAGAAATAAAATTTAGGGATGTGTTTTTGAAGCACAGTGTTTGATACGGTTATTTTGGAATAATGTCTGCATACCAGCTGAATTTAATTAGCAAGTTTATTTCCAGAGGTGCTCCTTGAAGACTGAAGATTAACCACAAAAAATCTTTTTTACTTTATTTTTTTTCATAAAAGTTGGGCAAAAAAAATATACCCATGTGATGTTGTCTTGTGATAGAGCCAGACAAGCATATTTCAGAGGAGCCTTTTTTAACGTTGCACTGCTGGTAACAGTTGAGAGTGAGGAAAACATTGTTTCTGAAATGCTTATACTGGCGGAGTTTCCTTACAGAATTTTGTGTCTTTATTTTCCAGAGGCACACGATATTGCTTTGGTATACCAAAGAATTGGGCCTTGGCAAATAGAAAGATGAATATACACTTAGCAAGGAGGAGGTCGTGACTGAAGCAAGTGGGAAGCAAAGAAACATTTTAAGCCCTCGACTAAAGAGACTTTCCTAAACAAGCTATGCATTCATTCCTGAGTCTCCATCCTGGCCCTTTTGCTTGTTTTCACCAGGATTACTTGCTTATCAAAGCACTTTATCAGTGGGGAAGGGATGTGGATTAACCACTTCACTCAGTTTTAACTTCCCAGCTAGCAGTCTGTCAGCAAACACCTGTTTTTCAATACGTTCACTACAAACTGCTGAGCAAATCCTGAGGTCTCCACCAAAACAGCTTTGTTTTAGGAAGGTTGTTCGAGCTTGGAGTTTTTTTAACCTTCAGTGGAAAAAAAAAGCTAATCAGAGCTTGAAGCTTTTATTTATAAGGGGTCTTTACCCCAGATAAGCCTTTTTCTTTTGTTTTTGAGGTTCAAGTTTTAATTTAAAGGTCTGGCTTTCAAGGGCAGATATTCTATAATCCTTCTGTGGCCATGAATGACAGAAAGTTAATCATTTTAAGCACTGGTCTATTGTTCATATTCAGCAGCTTCTCATATGGCTGCCTTATTGCATACTGCTTCCTAGTGTCTAGAAAACATTCTTCATTTTCATTCATTTCTCTTGGGATCTTTGCAAGGTTTACAAAAATTTGAATGGGAAACGGTAAATTTGGGGGAGAGGGGAAATTTTTCATTGAAATGCTGGGATTATTTTGGGGTTGTAAATAGGGTATGTATGGTGTAGACAAAAATAGTAGTTCTGGGCTCAGGGTATTAGTAGTAATGGTATTTATTAAATGCGTGGTGTGTGCAGAACACTGTAGTACATGCTGGTACACAATGCAAGTGGGAATTAGATCTGGACCCTGTCCCTGGAGGGGCTTAAGATCTCTGAAGAAGAACAAGAGAAAGATAAAAGGAGGTCACACCCAGGACTGCTTTGGGGAGAGATGGTGCCAAGACTCTCCTTTCAGACCTTGAACCTCACTCCTGGTCAGAGTGGGACCCAAGCTGCTCCCCCTTCCTCTCCGTTGTCTAAAATATTTAGTCGACTAAAATAGATGAACCCTAAACACCTGAGGTTCCAGAAGATTTTCCTTAACTGATCAGTATGTAATTGGCATGAAAATAGAAATAAGAAATACTTTCTGTTGTACCAGGGAATCATCAGTAAAGATTGGTTTAAACCCCCAAACAAGGGTCTGTATTTATGAAATGACTGATTCTGCTAGATCAGAGAGGCAGCGTGGCCTAGTGGCCAGAGTTTGAGCTTGGGAGTCAGAGGATGTGTGTGCTAAACCGGCTCTGCTGCTTTTTTGCTGTGTGACCTTTGTCTTAACTTCTCTGTGCTTGTTACCTCATCTGTGAAATGGGGGTTAAGATTGTGAGCCCCATGTGGGGCAGGGACTGTGTCCAACCTGATTACCTTGTACCTACTACTTCAGTGCTTGGCATATAGTTAGAACTTAATAAATACTATTATTCACAACTAATAATAAATTAACAAACAAGAAATAATTTAAAAAATAGCTTCACAGATCCCTGATCTGCCACTTGTTGGCTGTGTAACCTTGGACAAATCACTTAACTTTTCTGTGCCTCAGTTGCCTCATCTGTGAAATGAAGATTAAAACTGTGAGCCCATGCATTGGACTGCTTCCAACCTGAATGATTTGTATCTACCCCAATGTTTAGTACAGTGCCTGGCAAATATAATCAACTTATCAAATACCATAAAAAAAATAAATCAGTTGTATTAAGTGCTTACTTCATCATCAGTGGTATTTATTGAGTACTTATTATCTACACTGTAAATACAATACAAGTAGATAGACATGTTCCCTTCCCACAATGAGCTACAGCCTACTGTCTAGAAGGGGAGACACATTAAATTATGGATATGTACATAAGGGCTATGGGGCTGAGGGTGGGGTGAATAAAGTGTACAAATCCAAGGTCAAGAAGGGAGAGGGAGCTGGGAAATGAAGGTTTGGTCAAGCCTTCAAAAATTTCTATAACTGAAACTTTTGTTAAGAAATGTGCTACTTCTTCTGGACAGTATAAGGGGGGAGAGAGAGAGAGAGAGACAGAGAGAGACAGAGAGAGACAGAGAGAGAGAGAGAGAGAGAGAGAGAGAGAGAGAGAGAGAGAGAGAGAGAGAGAGAAAGCATGGCTCAGTGGAAGGAGCATGGGTTTTGGAGTCAGAGGTCATGGATTCAAATCCCGGATCTGCCACTTGTCAGCTCTGTGACTTTGGGCAAGTCATTTAACTTCCCAGTTCCTCAGTTCCTTCATCTGTAAAATGAGGGTTAAGACTGTGAGCCCCACGTGGGACAACCTGATTACCTTGTAACCTCCCCAGCGCTTAGAACAGTGCTTTGCATATAGTAAGTGCTTAATAAATGCCATCATTATTAATATTATTATATATTAGTGGTGGCATAAGTTAAACGCATACTGTGTACCAAGCACTGTTCTAAGCACTGGGGTAGATACAAGGTAATCAGGTTGTCTCACGTGGGGCTCACAAGTTTCATCCCCATTTTACAGATGAGGGAACTGAGGCAGAGAGAAGTTAAATGATATGCCTTGAGTCATCCAGCTGACAAGTGACAGAGGCGGAATTGGAGCCCATGGCCTCTGACTCCAAAGCTTGTTCGCTTTCCACAAGCCACGTTACTTCTCCAATGTGTGTGTGTGTTTATATATATCTATAGATATGTAATAATAATAATGGTGCTAGTTAAGAGCTTATTATGTGCCAGACAGTGTTCTAAGCACACTGGTGTCTTGTCTTATGCTGTCAAGTTGTCTCTGGTCCATACCTGTGGAGAATGCTCTACAAATAGATTTACATTGTATCCACTCACTTCTCTTCCAGAAAGCCCCATTCTCCATCTACAATCTATTTGGTCATATATCCATAGAGTTTTCTCAGTAAAAATATGGAAGTGGTTACCATTGCCCTCTGCCATGCAGTAAACTTGAGTCTCTGCCCTTGACTCTCTCCCATGCTGCTGCTGCCCAGCGCAGATGTTTTTTTTTGATACAAGTTAATCAGGTTGGACACAGTCCCTGTCCCATATGGGGCTCACAGTTTTTTACATGTATTTTAGTTAGAAAGCGATATCAATATTAAGGAACATTTTTCTGACACTGTGAACCTGTCCAGAAACAGGGTAAGAAAAAATGAATTATCCACCTATGCGCATGTGTGTTAGGCAGAGCACTGGACATGATGAGTACTACATGCAAGTTTTTGTAATGCAAGCATATGCAAAAATATAGTCCCTGCAGTCTGAGAGAACTAGAATTAGATTGTTCAAGGAAGTCTTGAAGCTCTTAAATGCAGTGGCAGTTCATCTAGCACCTACAGCAGTCCTTATTAAAATCCACTACCAATCTAGTTGGTGTAATTATTCTCATTGATGGCATGAAATGTGCAATGTCCTTCTTGATCCTAGTATATCTTGATCCTAGGAACCATCACAAACATAATTAGGCACTGTATACAATGAATGTAGTCATCAGTATTTACTAGTCTCTGCTATGAAAACATAGTTCAGCTCAAGGAAATTAGTGAGTGGATACAATGTAAAATCTATTTGTAGAGCATTCTCCACAGGTACTGGACAAGAAAGCTTTATCTCACAGAGCTACCAGACCCCACTGTGCTTTTTGTAGACTTTGCTTATCATTAATAGAAAGCAGTATGTGTTCATCCTGCAAAATCATTTCCTTATTTAAAGTGATCATCTTTCCTTTACTGAGTAATGCTTCCTCTTTTATTACAAGAATTGATGACTCAGCCTTTGTAAAGTCTTAAAGGCACATCCCTTCCAAATGACCTTTTGTCCTGTGCTACTAAGATGCATTGTTTAGTCGACTGAGCTAAAGGTACGGGTACAAGGGGATGTCCTAGGAATTTTTTGTTATTGTTAATTAAATTCAGAACCATATCACTTTCTATTTAAACCTTAAATGAAAGTTTGGTAAAATTGACATAGATTTTCGGCTAAAGTAGAGAAATGAAATAAAATGATATAATGCAGCGTGGCTCAGTGGAAAGAGGACGGGCTTTGGAGTCAGAGGTCATGGGTTCAAATCCCATCTCCGGCAATTGTCAGCTGTGTGACTGTGGGCAAGTCACTTAACTTCTCTTTGCCTCAGTTACCTCATCTATAAAGTGGGGATTAAGACTGTGAGCCCCCCGAGGGACAACCTTATCACCTTGTAACCTCCCCAGCACTTAGAACAGTAAGCTTTGCACATAGTAAGCGCTTAATAAATGCCATCATATTATTATTATTAATGCATTTTAACTCAACCTACCTTCACAAACTCAGGAAAACTTAAAAAGATGAATTCAAATTTGTCTCTTCCTTTACTAAAATATTGCTTGTTCCTTTCATCCTCTTAGAAAGTTTCATACTCATGTCTAACTAAATAATCTGCACCACATTTCTGTCTAAGCTGAAATGAATTTGTACATTGCCATTTGCAGATTAATGTATGAGGCAACTGAAAAGACTGTAATCTAAATAATGTGAGAAATTATTATTTAGCCATTCATGCTTCATTCAGTTGCCTAATCCAAAGTAGTGATAGACTGGTTTGCGTGTGTGTGTGTGTGCGTGTGCGCGTGCATTTGTGTGCGTGTGTGCATACATTTGTGCATGTGTGTGTGCGTGCATGTGTAGAAGTTAATATTTTCCCTCAAATTCCCAAGTTGAGGGGACTAGACCTATCCAAACTAGGATGGAGATACAAGTTATCTGGAAATCCATTTTTAGTAAAAGAAAAAAAAAAGATCCTGAATATCATCATTTCTGCATTGTTTTGGGGATATTTTTAGGAAATCCATAGTAATTTATGGAAGGAACAAGCTGCCAGGACTATCCAAGTTCACTAGTTATTTAGCCAGTCTGCTGATATTGGCTTCTATCCGTATTAACCATTTCTGGAAAAGCACAAGAAAGTTAATCAATTAAAAACTCACTACTCAAGTGAACCATTCACACTTATGTTGGGTATGCAACAATTCTTCTTGCAATCATTGTTTGCAAGAGTAAAGAACGTATTTTGTAAGTATAGAAAAGCAAATGTGGAACAGTTAAAATTGACCTCAGTTTTCCACCTGCTATAAACTCCGTAGATTCCAGCTGTGGCTTTTCAGCCAGGGATTTTTAAGACCACTTTTCCTCTCTGCCAACAAAAAAAAACTGCAGTGGAGTAAGTTATAAACTGTCATCCATTTTAATGTTCAGTGTGACTTTCATTTCGTTAAACCCAAGATGGATACTGCACATACTTGGTTAGGACTGGGGAAGTAACGCTGAATGGCTTCCGAAAGAGCAAAATGCAGCCCAATAAATGGAGACGGTTGGGGTTTGACACCCTTGAATATGTAGTGTCAGAATGAGTAACTGAGACTTGGCAAACCTAATAAAATAAAAGAATACTTAACTTTTCTATACCTCAGTCTCAACTGCAGAATGGGGATTCAATACTTGTTCTCCCACGTACTTAGACTGTGAACACTTAGTGGGTCAAGGACTGATCCAGCCAGATAAATTTGCATCAACCCTAGTGCCTAGAACACTGCTCGTTACATAGTAGGTGCTTAACAAATACCATAAAAAAAAAGAAATGGGAAATCGTATGACCAAGCACATCAGTAGAATCTTAAAGCAAGCCAGAAGGTATACCTTTGACTTACCTTTAGCTTCTGAATGTTCCATTTGTATGGGTAGCAGAAATTTGCTGTGAACTGTTGAGAATGATCCCACATGACAAGTTCTAAGGAGTTTTAAAATAAATTTAATATGCATTGAGCAAGTGAGCTATAGCAAGGACCCAATCTTCAGGAAATTCAATGGATTATGGTGATTAAGCACAGCAAGAAAATGTTGATTACCCGAATGAGGAAAAAAAAACTACGAAGAATTAGTGATTTTCCACTATGAGATCTGTGGGATCTGCTGAGCATCCCATTCATGTAAATTAATGATAATTATGGTATTGGCTAAGCACTTACTTTGTGTCAAGCAGTGTGTTAAGAACTGGGACAAATGCAAATTAATCAGGTTGAATGCAGCCCCAAAACCAGAGAGGTTGAACAGTCTAAGTAGGAGGGAGAACAGGTATTGAACCCCCATTTTACAGTTGAGGAATTGAGACAAAAAGAAGTGAAGTGATTTGGCCAAATTCACACAGCAGACAAGTGGTGGAATTGGGATTAGAACCCATGTCCTCTAATTTCCAGGCTTGTGCTTTTTCCACTAGGCCATGCTGCTTCTCCTGTTAACATTCAGCCCAGTGAGTTCATCTCCCATACTTGGATCTCTTAGGTCTCAATATGAACTCCATCTTCTGGGTTGCCATTTCCAAACTGCTGACACCACCTTGAAAGATGTATTAAAATTTGCCAGTTAGCATCTTGTTCTGGCCAACTTTACAGCTTTGCATACTCAAGCGAAAGTGGTCTTTGCAAGGCCAAATGACTCGATTTAGATTAGCATATTTTGGACACATAATCAGGAGGACTATTATGGAGAGGACACTAATACTAGGAAAAGGCAAGGGAACACTAATACCAGGAAAAGTCAAGGGAAAACAAGGAGAGTCAGTTCAGCAGCTAGATGGATAATGAGCGGAACAACAATAACAGAAGAACCATTAGGTTACGGATCATGGCAGAAGACAGGACGTTCTGGAGAAAATATATCCATAGAGTTGCTATTAATCAGAAGTGACTCATTGGCACTTAATAATAATAATACTGGCCATCAGTTGTAGGCATTGCCTCTTGATCACTGCTAACAGTGTTTTTCCTGGAGAGAAGGTTGAGACAAGTGAAGGATAGGTCCAAGACAGTTACTATTCAAAGAAAAGTGTTGTGTTATCTTCCCTGATGTAAATAAATTCATGTGTTATATAGGGTCAATGGGAAAACTCCAAATGAGCTTGGTAAAAGTCTCAGTTTCTTAGTTCATTGTGCAGTATTCTAACAACTTTGATTGTTTTTGAGGAAGTTTTTTTGGATTGTTATGAAAATTGCAAATGATATTGCACAAAACAGATCAGGAAAATTCAATTGTGAACTGTGTATGTATGGGCTTACAAATATATATTTTTACCCTAACTTCAGTGTAGTCATTTACCTATCATTTACCATTTACCAGATCTTTGCAAGTTTTAGAAAGCCCTTTCAATTTACCAAATCATCCTTGTTTAGATACTATTTCTATCTCTCTGACATTGAGATATATTTGAAAAGGCAAGCTATTGTATGTGCCATCCTGGCTCTGTTGAATTAGAAGTGTTTCAGTATCATTATGCAATATCTAATTTTCAATCTTTACTGGCTTTAATGTTGATCAAATCTTTGCCATTTGGATTCCAATAGTTGTGATTATGTTAGTCCTATAATTCAGACTTAGTCTTTTTTAAGAGATTAATTAAAGGAAACACAGGGGCATATGTCCTTTTATTTGTATAATTAGAGCTAGCATTCTAAGTCAAGTTTTGTATTGCCTTTTGGTCTTTAGAACAACGCAGCAGCAGCAGCAGCAGCAGCAGCAGCAGCAGCAGCAGGAGCAGCAGCAGGAGCAGCAGCAGCAGCAGCAGGAGCAGCAGCAGCAGCAGCAGGAGCAGCAGCAGCAGCAGCTATTTAGTTCCCTCTAGGTACAGTGACTGTATGATGCACTTAGGGTGTACAAAACAAAGAATCATATATTCCCTGCCAACAGGGACCGTATATTTTGAAGTAGATGGAAAATAAATTGTCAAAAAAAGGGTTGCAGACTAGTTCAGAAGAAATGGAGAAAATACAGAGGAAAGGCAGGAAAGCAGAAGAGATAAAGATAATCAACATCACACCTTTTGCCACCTTTATTTTGAACACAATACCATTGTTGTTGAATATAAACTCCATTCATTGCCACTGTTGACTCAGTATTGTGGGGTTGAGAGCATTGAAAACTATACTGTATGTCTCCAAACTTTAGGGACCGTAAACCTTGTGATCATACAGAAATATATATTTACTATTGAAAATAAACTCTTCAGTCCAGGAAGAATCTATGTAGGATAATATCCTATTATGAAATATAGGCAATATGTAACGTTTATTAAAAAACAAAATATGAATGTTCAAATGTTAGGTCCTTGTGAAAATACTTTAGGCTTTGGTGGGTGGGGGAAGGGGTGCAAGGGAGCTGTTTAAGGAAAAAAATTTCCAGGGTTCTTTGAAAGAAAAATAATAATTTTGACACTGGAAAATTTGAAGTTAGATAAAACCTGTCATGTTTGCAAAACCTGCACTTTTTTTCCTTTTGGTTTGATTTAGAATTGCTTTGGGATATGGGACACTTTTATGTGTCCCCTTGTTTTCACCTAATTTGGATTTGGTTTATTTTTTATTAAAGATAATAGGGAATAAGAGGATAATAGGAAAAAAGAAGATTTCCCTTTGATGGAATGTGCTTGAAACACAATTTCGATAAACAGAACATAACCCAAATGTAAATTTCCCTAGTGTAAAGAATTCCTCTTGTCCTGTCACCCATGTAGAACTGTGGCTATATTGCACAACTGTTCTATTTCATAATGTCAGATGTGCTTTTAGGCTTTCTCTGTTCTTTTCCAATCTGCATTGGTATTTCACTTAAAAGTACATTTGACTAGTAATCAGTCCAACTTAGGTTTGTCATCTTTTCACAAGGATGTAGCCATTATGCTAGGATAACATAGTCTTTTCCATGAAGAAGCATTCTAAGCATTTAAACAGGTTTCAGAATGTCCCCAAATTATCTGTTGTAAGCAATGCCTGCAGGATAGTCCCTGTAAAATGAACTGCATCAGCCTACTCTCCTTGTGTGTTGTGCTTCTTTGCTTTGTGGGAAGCACTCTGCCTGTTTTCAGGCCAGCACTTTGAGGCCTGCTATTTTCTAGCTTTGAGGTGCCATGTCCACAAATATCTTTCTGCACACATTTTGTAATATTTTGGCTTCCTGCCAACTTTACTGGGGAGCACTTTGCTAAATTTTGCTAGTGTTTTAACCTTAAAAGTGGTTCATAGTGAAAATCCCCATCCAAATACTGTTCTCAGCTTTGGGAACCTCTCAAGGCACAGAATAAACCTTAAATTGCCTCCCTGACAGGTTTACATCTGCCCTTCATTTCTCTCCATAGCTATTTTCTAATCATCGTCTCAAAATTTTTCTTCGAGGACAGTGTTGGCCCTGTTCAGTATCTTACATTGGTGAATCGACACAGCACAATGGCAGTAGGTAAAGTGGGCTAATTAATTCAGAGCTCTAAGTCAAGGTTTTTCACCTTTTTTTTGAAGCAGGCCCCCTGTTAACACAAGGTTTCACCTGGAATGTCTTTTATGATACATGAAATACCTTTTATTCCTTTTCATATCCAGCAGACAGTTATTCTCCCCATCTGCAAAGCCGTATTGAAGGCACTTCTCTTCCAAGAGTAGTTCCCTTACTAAGCGCTCTTTTCCTTTTCTTCCACTTCCTTCTGCGTCACCCCAACCTCCCAGCCCCACAGCACTTATGTACATATCTGTAATTTATTTAGTTACATTAATGTCTGTTTCCCTCTCTAAACTGTGAGCTCATTGTGGGCAGGGAATGTGTCTGCCAACCCTGTTGTGTGGTACTCTCCCAAATGCCTAGTATAGTGCTCTGCACACAGTAAGTGCTCAATAAATATGATTGATTGATTACAAAAAAAGTAGAAAAATTAATGTAATCCAGATCCAACAACAAACTGCTCACGCAACCAAAAAAAAATCCACACACATACTAATATCAGTGGTGAGGATAATGATGAGCTTTGAAACACAGTATCTCATTAAAGAAGTATTTTTGAACAACAAGTAATATTGGGCAGAGCAATTATTTAGTATCATTACTTTTATATTTTCATTTTAACTACATGTAACTCCAGGAACTCAACACCTTTTACTTTGTAAAATAAAAATATTAGAAGTCAAATCCCATGAATACCCCTAAAGAAAGAGTAATTTAATTCCTAACCTGCACAAATCAAAATAAAATGAAGGTGTATTTAGGAATAGAGGGATTTTCTGTCACTCCCCCAACCAGTATCCAAGGAGCATTTTCAGGGAAAATGTTAAACACATAACTTAGCCTAACTCTACATATCAAGCAAATGGTAATTGCTTAATAAGGTAATCATTTACTTACATGATTAGTAAATAAAGATTTGTTGCTATTAATACCTCAGACACAAAGTGGTGAGATTGATTCATTTATTTCAAATAATCATCAAGTAGATGATGTAGTCTACAAATTAGATTATCGTAATATAGCACAGGTTCTTAAAGCACAGAGTTATTTCTGTGTTCATAGAGCAATAATGCAAGTCTTATTGGAGTCGATTTAAGTGAAAACGTACAGCTAACTAAACTTCTATTCTTCCCTTAATGTTTGTTTCCTGTTTCACACTGTCAGTTAAGGTGTTTGAAAATATCAGAAGTTACTCTAATGTTCTCTGAATTAATGGAACTCAACTCTTGCTATTTTATTTACATAGTTATATACTCGGAGAAATAGCTATATTTAAAAGATAAAGCAGATGTTATTCATTGAGGTCACTCGTACAAATTTCATATCGCAGACTGAGCCCCCTCCTTCCCAGACTAAGCCCTGGCCTTCCCAGACTGAGCCCCCTGCTTTCTCACCCCCTCCTTCCCCTCACCATCCCCGCCCCCCCGGCCTTACCTCCTTCCCCTCCCCACAGCACCTGTATATATGTTTGTACATATTTTTTACTCTATTTATTTTACTTGTACATATTTACTATTCTATTTACTTAATTTTGTTAATATGTTTTGTTTTGTTGTCTGTCTTCCCCTTCTAGACTGTGAGCCCGCTGTAGGGACCGTCTCTTTATGTTGCCAACTTGTACTTTCCAAGCACTTAGTACAGTGCTTTGCAGACAGTAAGCGCTCAATAAATATGATTGAATGAATGAATGAATATCAAGAATAGCTTTGTTCAGTCATATGTACTTTATTGATGTAAAACAAGAAAACAATTTAGATATTATAAAGTTCACTGACCTTTTCATCCAGGATATGAAAAAATAGAAACTGTTAGTAAACATGCTATCTGTTTAGCTTGTAGTCTTTTATAATACATGCAGTTACTAATGAAAATAGTGGATCACATATCTGGAAATTTCACTGAAGCCAGTGTGAACTGATTACACATCAATTAGATGTGAAGAACCAACCTTCTGTTATGTTCCATAAATAAGATTTTAAGAAGTATACAGTAAAACATATTTTTGGCCATAAGATCTTTGTTACATTATGTCTATTTCCAAACACTGGTGAATTAATTACAACTATTAATTCATTCATTATAATGACCTTCCAAGGTACAGAATAATCCCTGTTCATAAATCAACCCAAGCAGTGTCAGTGGTATTTATTGAGTGCTTACTGTGTACAGAAATGTCACTAAGCAGTTGGAAGAGTACAATACAACAGAGTTGGTATACACAATCATTGCCCTTAAGGATCTTACGGTCTTACAGAAAAATCGAGTATTCAAAAAATCACGTGGTATTTTAGCAGGAAACACTCATATCTCCCAGTGGGCTTTTAACTTGAGGTTTCTGAGTTCTTAGGCAGGGACAAGAGCAGTTGGGCAAGTCCCCAGCATATGCCTGGGAATCAAAAGGACTTGTGTTGTGTTGTAATAACAAGTCCTCTGCCACCTGCCTGCTGAGTGACCCTGGGCAAATCACTTACCTTCTCTGAGCCTCAGTTACCTCATCTGTAAAAGGAGCATTAAGACTTTGAGCCCCATGTGGAGCAAGGATTGTGTCCAACCTGATTAACTTGTTTAAAACAGCATTTAGTACAGTGCCTGGAACATAGTAAGCACTTACAAATACCATAAATAGCTGGGTAAATCCAGCTATTTTAGGGCTTGGTTGTAGAATGTTGGCTAATGGTGAGCCGGAAATAAGTCTGCTAACCCTGTTGTACTATACTCTTCCAAGAACTTAATACAGTGTTCTGCACTCAATAAATACCACTGATTGATTGTTTGAACTGCTGGTTGTATAAAGTGTAACTGTCTTTGTCCAGATAGAATATTGAAGAAGATTGTAGATTGAAAAGCAACAGAGTAGAAGAAACTCAAAGGGAAATGTACTCATTACTAATTCTCAATGCAGCTGTCCAAAAAGTAGCTCCTGGACACCTGCTGAGTGGCTGAGTGTTTGGCTGGCTGTGAAAGTGAGCGGGAGGGGAGAAGACAGAGGTTTGATGATGAATAATTCTTACCCTTTGCTCAAGGCCTTTCTCTTTGTCCCTGAGGGCTCACATGGCTTCATTTACTACCTCTATGAAGTTGGTTCCTCAACCCCCCTACTTCTCCCCTTTAATCAATCAATTAATGGTATTTATTGAGCCTTACTATGTGCAGAGCACTTGGGAGCTTATAGCCATCAATCAATCAATGGCATTTATTGAGCACTTACTATGTGCTAAGCACTTGGGACTGTGCAGTCATCTCACGGTGTCTCCTGCCTTTTGAAGACATCCTGCTGACACCTAAAACTCAATGTGGCTAAGATTGAACTGTTTCCATTAGCTATTTCTCTAATTCTGAAGTACTTGGATCTGTACTCCTTAGACACTTGAATACTCCAGCACATAAGTATGGCACATAAGTACAATCCTTATACTCTGCTACTTCCCCCATTTGTAACTTATTTTCATATCTGCCCCTCTAGACTCTTAGCTCCTTGTAGGCAGGGCCTATGCCTACCACTCTATTGCATTGTACCCTACCATACATTCATTGCACAGTAAGTGGTCAATAAATACCACTGATTGAATAAAATTTCCCACTGTGGGCCAGCTTCTGAGAGTTCTTGCCTTCTATGACTACAGAACTGCTTCTTGCTGTGCTCCTGCAGAGGTGAACTTTGATGACCTGCCAGCAGGAATAGCATTGGCTTTCCTTCTTCTCTGGTCTGGTTGCTTTCTTTACTGGGCAATTCCAAATTCTTGCCTGGTTAGGGAGCCCAACAAGAAACAACTCAGCAGATGTAAGAGTTGTGCAGTATTATCTTAATGATCATTTGAAGCCCCTCAATCCTTGATCGAAAAGTCTGGCCTTTAGAAAATGTTTTCATCTTCTTTGGAATAGTTCATTTTTCTAAGAACAAAACAAATCAAGATTTCTACAGTGAAGCTTTCTGACCCAGACCGTCAATTTTACTATATTTCAGGCGTTTCCTCTTAAACAAATGTAAAGATGAATTTATCTGATTAGTAAAACCAAGTAGCCCAAGACAGTGATCAGATAAATTACTCCCTTCAGGGAAAGAATGAATTTCTTTGTTAACTTATTTCCCGGTGGGTGAAAAAGTGATGTTCTAAACTCTAAGACTGAATGGAGTTATTTGACAGAGTCCAGAAATGTGTATTTCATTAAGTGAAGTATTCTCAACACAAATTTGACCTTTAATAACCAACTATGCCAACCTTATATACATAGAAGTGGATGTACTCATAATTGGAAACGATACATCTTTCGTTTGGCTTTCACAAACGTAGACTCATTTGTGTATACATGCATAGATATATCAATCAATCTTCTTTATTGAGCATGCAGTGTGTGCAGGGAACTGTACTAAGTGCTCAACAATACAATAATATAACAGGCATGTTCCCTGTCTACAACAAGCCACTTGCCTGTGGTGCAAACTTGGGCGAGTTATAAACTTTTCTGTGCCCCAATTTCCTCATCTGGAGTGTTTGGAGGAATGGGGTGACACGTCCTGAACATTTTTATAGAAAAATAATCCGGACAGCTGAGTGAAGTGTGGACTGGAATGGGAAGAGACCGAAGGCTGGGAGGCCTTCCCAGACTGAGATCCTCCTTTCTCTCCCCCTCCTCCCCCTCCCCATCCCCTGCACCTTACCTCCTTCCCCTCCCCACAACACCTGTATATATGTATATATGTATGTACATATTTATGACTCTATTTATTTGTTTATTTTATTTGTACATATTTATTCTATTTATTTTATTTTGTTAATATGTTTTGTTTTGTTCTTTGTCTCCCCCTTCTAGACAGTGAGCCCACTATTGGGTAGGGACCGTCTCTATATGTTGCCAACCTGTACTTCCCAAGCACTTAGTACAGTGCTCTGCACACAGTAAGCACTCAATAAATACGATTGAATGAATGAATGTACCTCAATCTTGTCTAATCTCACCACTGACCCCTAGCTCACATCCTCTGTCTGTCCTGGAACTCCCTCCCCCTTCATGTCTAACAATCTATCACTCTCTACACCTTCAAAACCCATATAAAAGCACATTTCCAAGAAGTCTTCTCAGATTAAACCCTTTATATTCCTATCTGCCTTCCCCTCTGCTTCACCTATTCATTTGGCTCTGTACCCCTTAAACATTTTGATACCCACCCTAGTCCCAAAATGCTAATGTAAATATTCTTATACTCAGCTATGTCCCCTACCCCTAATTTATTTGAATATCTAACTCCTCTTGTAGACTGTAAACCCCACATGGGCAGAGATCACACCTACCAACTCTGTGGCATTGTTCTTTCCCAGTCATTTAGTACAATGCTGTGCACGCAATAAACTCTCATTAAATACCATGAATTGAATTATTTATTGAGCGCTTACTGTATGCAAAGTACTAAAGTGCAAGGACAATCTTGCTTAAATTGATCTGTGCAAACAATAACGTGGAAGCTGATGTTAGAAAATGATTTCAGTTCTTTAAAAAACCCTTCCAATTCAGTAGCTTAGAGGGGCATTGAATTGTTCTTGAATGATTCATTCATTCGGTCATTTATTAAGCACTTACTGTGTGCAGAGCACTGTACTAAGTGCTTACCTAGTACATTCATGCAGGAATTACCATATATAAAGACTTTGCTGTAGGTGCACACGGACCACTTTAAATTCAAAACATTATGATTCACCATTCAAAGTCTCATAATGAACTAAGTTTGGGCAAGGTAACCAGATTTTAGGAACAAATTTTCTAGTTCTCAGAACACTCCTAAAATCACATCTTTTCCAGCAGGACCTTCCTCTCTTAATTCCCAACACCTTGAGTTGTATCAATCCGACAACCACCTCTTGTACTTAAGTATTTATTCATCACCATCCTCAGCACATGTGTAGAGTTGTATGATCAATTATACCCTCAATTATTGCTTCTGATGACTATATTTGTAAATACTTTTATACGTCTCCCCTATCAGAGTGTAAATTTATTGTGAGTAGAGAATGTGCTTCTTGCTTTTGTTGTACTTTCCGTAACACTCAGTAGAGTTACTGCACCCACAGTGCACTCCCCTTTCCATTCAGTTTATCCTTGCGTTCCTGAAGAAAATTGCTCAGATGTCCCCAGGGAGGACATCCTATTCAGTAATCAAGCACAGACAGAAGTGTTATCTACCTAATTATGTAGGACTTTTGTTTGGATTTTCCCACCATCAGCCAGAAGTGTGCCTGAGATATTCCAGCAATGATGGATTGCACCAAGTCATCCTCACTCTCTTGCCCATTCCCCCTGTAACCAACAGCTTGTGTTGTAAAACAGCTGGCTGGAGTGGGATCTGAGGCCCTCAATTAAGCTCCTTTATTTGTCCACCCTCAATAACAGACCAGTGTTGTGGGCAGGGAATGTCTCAGTTTATTGGTATATTGTACTTTTCCAAGCTCCTAATACAGTGTTAAACATAAAATAAGCGCTCAATAAATACGATTCAATGAATGAATGAATTTAATCTTCATTCATTCTGCTCCAAAAAATATCTGCTTCATGAATTATTTAGTATTACTTATATAATCCAGGGAGCCATGCAACAGACTTTGGCATTTTTGAGCTAAGGAGCGTCAAGAAATATTTTTCTATGATTTTCCTGTCAACAAAGCTCTTACACCATCCTTTTCCCAAGGCCAAGGCGAAGACTATTTTATCCCATCCTGCTTCTTAGTGCTGAAAGACTAGTTTTCAAGGACAGTTTGACTAATACACCATCATTATCATCATCAATTGACAGTGATTGAGTGACTCCATGAAGCATGCTCCTAAACATACACAAACAAAGTAGTGTTGGAAAGGAGGCAGTGTGTTACTGGAAAATACAGCACTTGCTGAATCTATTTGTTAACTATAAACACAGAATCCTCTCAATTTTATGGCTCAACCTCTGCTCAGGTGAACCAGGAAGCTAAAACTGCAGATAATTGAAAAATGGCTATTAGGGAAAGTTGGCAGTTCTTTTGTTTGGACATCCCCACCGAGTGTTGGGCTGTGCTGGTGACCTGTCTGATCAGTGGGTAGGGTGACATTCATTCATTTATTCATTCATATTTATTAAGTGCTTACTGTGTCAAAGCACTGTAACAGGTGATCAGCAAAAAGTATGAAGCACAACCACTTAGATAACACAAACACTTAGACCTCTATACTGGACTGTAAGCTTGTGGTAGGCAGGGAATATGTCTGTTTGTCATTCATTGTACTCGCCCAAGTGCTTAGCACAGTGTTCTTCGCACAGTAAGTGCTCACTAAATACGATTGAATGAATGAATGAATGAACAGGAGTGTAACGTGCAGAATGATATGCACCATATACATTATGGCATAAAGTGAATGAATCCAGAAATTTCCAAAATGATATTTCAGTAACACTTTTTTGTCATTTTCAGTTTTAGCATTGTCTTAGAAACACTTTGACCATAAGGGATTTGACAAAACATTAAGTGAATGCATTAGAACTATTCATTAGCATATCCTTAACACTCAGGTTATATCACCCTTAATACCAATGTATAGTTTGCTTTGCTTATTCCATTCCAAGCTGAGAAGCAGCATGACCCAATAGAAAGAGCACAGGCCTGGGAGTCAGGGGACCTGAGTTCTAATCCTGACTCTGCCACATGCCTACTGTGTGACCTTGGGCAAATCACTTAACTTTTCTATGCCTTAGTTTCCTCATCTACAAAATGGGGATTCAGTATCTGTTCTCCTTCCTGCTTAGACTGTGAGCCACATGTGGAATCTGATCATCTTCTATCTATCCCATCCTTGCTGGTTACAGGATCTGGAGTTAATAGTACTCATGTGAGGAGCCCTGTCTCCTGATTCTCCTCTCCCCAAGGAGTTTGAACCAATTTCTCTCTGAGACTGACATGTTTTGGAATTGTTAGTGTGAAACCATTGCCAGGTATGTCTTTCCGGCTCTCTGAACAAAGACCTGTCTGCTTTATCCACTCCCTCCCAATCCCTTTATAACCCATTTACACTTTTATTTCTAGTCCTGAATTCTTACAGTCACTCTTGCTTTCTGGCCCTTACTAGTGCTCTGCATAGACACCACCCCCAGGGGACAAAAGGAGCTGATTTTGGAGCAAGGCAGATGGGGTGGTCTTAGAAACCCAGATCTACATCTCTGCCCCTGCTCTCTCCCCCTCCCTCCGGGCTCGCATCTCCTCCTGCCTTCAGGACATCTCCATCTGGATGTCCGCCCGCCACCTAAAGCTCAACATGTCGAAGACTGAGCTCCTTGTCTTCCCTCCCAAACCTTGTCCTCTCCCTGACTTTCCCATCTCTGTTGACGGCACTACCATCCTTCCCGTCTCGCAAGCCCGCAAACTTGGTGTCATCCTCGACTCCGCTCTCTCATTCACCCCTCACATCCAAGCCGTCACCAAAACCTGCCGGTCTCAGCTCCGCAACATTGCCAAGATCCGCCCTTTCCTCTCCATCCATACCGCTACCCTGCTCGTTCAAGCTCTCATCCTATCCCGTCTGGACTACTGCATCAGCCTTCTCTCTGATCTCCCATCCTCGTGTCTCTCTCCACTTCAGTCCATACTTCATGCTGCTGCCCGGATTATCTTTGTCCAGAAACTCTCTGGGCATATTACTCCCCTCCTCAAAAATCTCCAGTGGCTACCAATCAATCTGCGCATCGGGCAGAAACTCCTCACCCTGGGCTTCAAGGCTCTCCATCACCTCGCCCCCTCCTACCTCACCTCCCTTCTCTCCTTCTACTGCCCAGCCCGCAACCTCCGCTCCTCCACCGCTAATCTCCTCACTGTATCTCGTTCTCGCCTGTCCCGCCGTCGACCCCCGGCCCACATCATCCCCCGGGCCTGGAATGCCCTCCCTCTGCCCCTCCGCCAAGCTAGCTCTCTTCCTCCCTTCAAGGCCCTGCTGAGAGCTCACCTCCTCCAGGAGGCCTTCCCAGACTGAGCCCCTTCCTTCCTCTCCCCCTTGTCCCCTTCTGCATCCCCCCATCTTACCTCCTTCCCTTCCCCACAGCACCTGTATATATGTATATATGGTTGTACATATTTATTACTCTATTTATTTATTTATTTATTTATTTATTTTACTTGTACATTTCCATCCTATTTATTTTATTTTGTTGGTATGTTTGGTTCTATTCTCTGTCTCCCCCTTTTAGACTATGAGCCCACTGTTGGGTAGGGACTGTCTCTATGTGTTGCCAATTTGTACTTCCCAAGCGCTTAGTACAGTGCTCTGCACATAGTAAGCGCTCAATAAATACAATTGATTGATTGATTGATTGATTGGTCCTCCCAGACATCTGGGAGATACTTGAGGGATGATGTCAGGACCAAACCTTCGTAACCATGGCACCAATTTAAAGCCTGCAACTCTGGTCTGCCCCACAGCTCATGCCTGCTGCTGTCTCCATGCAAGCACTGGTGGCACCTTCTTCTTTCTTGCTAAAAATAAACTATCTTTTGAATACACAGGCACACTGCTAAAGCCAAACTAGGGTGAACCTATGGAAAATTCATCTAAGTAAAGCCTTAAGAAAGGAGAATATACGTGTTAGGGAGATTGGACAGCAGCTGGATTAGCAGCTGGTTTGCCTCAAAATCTTAATGTTATGTAATCAGCATATTTTTGAATGTAACACTCAATAACATTATCCACTTAACTCACAGGAGCAAAAATTTTGAAATGAGTACAGATGGCCTAAAGTCTCCAATGCCAAGAAATGACAAAATCAGACTCTCCCCCATCCCCCGCCGGGAATGCTACGTAAATCTGGGAATGGGATGAGGAGATGAGTTTTTAAAATTCCATTAATACCTCAAAGTGATCCAAGGAGGGTGGCTTTTATCAAGGGCAAATTTCTCACTTTGTTATAGCATTTCATTCCGTTTCAAAAGTTTCTTGTCTACTAAGTTTAATAGTTTTATAGAAAAAAAAATAGACTGGATTGGGGAGGAAGGCAGTCATGGTTAATCAGAAAAAAATAATCTCCCAGTGAACAAGATGTATTTAGGAACTAGAATAACTCAGTCATATGTGTTCTTTCATTCTGATTTTCATTTTATTTTCCCCATGTCATAGCCGGAAAAGTCAAATCTTGAGGGTGTGGTTATTATGAGATAATTTATCCCTGGGGCATTTTGAGACACTTGAGTGCATTTAACTCCTTGTAGCCAATCCCAAAATGAGATTTTAACACAATTCCTCCACCTCCTTCTGTCTTTTTGCTTGAATCATTCAGTAGTCCATTTTTTAAAAAAAGAAATTTACAAGCGTACAAACAGTCCTTTATCATTCAAACTTTTTGTTCTCTCCTCCCACTTTCTTACTTCACCCTAAGAAGAAATATAATTTCTGGCCAGATTATATGATTCATTCATTCATTCATTCATTCAATTGTATTTACTGAGCGCTTACTCTGTGCAAAGCACTGAACTAAGTGCTTGGGAGAGTATAATATAACAACAAAACAGATATATTCCCTTCTCACAATGAACTCGCAGTGTAGATGGGAAGTCAGGAATTAATATACATAAATAAATACATTACAGATATATGAAGATACATGCATAAGTGCTGTGGGGATGGGAGGGAGGATGAATGAAAGAAGCAAGTCTGAGCAACACAGGAGCAAGTGGGAGAAGAGAGGAGGATTTAGGGAAAGCTTCTTGGAAATTTGCCTTCAAAAAGGCTTTGAATTTTTCTCAGTCTATTGAAGAAGTCAGATGTGCTGTTTGTGGTTGGACAGTGTTCCACAACCACATAAATATTGAGCAGCCCTGTTGACCATCAGCATGCTACATTGTAATTGTTGACCACCACTACACTCTAATGATCTCCTAAAGGATTATACTATTCTTTGTAATTAGATTTTCTAGTCCTTGTCTAGCATTGCAGTGTTAGACAAAAATGCTGCCTAAGGATTCTGTGACAGCAGTTTTCTGTTGTCAGTGAAAATCACTGGCTTATTAGTAATGTACTAATTCACAGCTTCCGCTTTCTTCAGACTTTGTCAGGCCACGGTGCTGGGCTGCATCTTCAGAACAGTTCACAATCACTTATTTGTGTTTTTTCTTGCACAGGTGATTCTAGGAAGCAAACATTTGCATGTAGCAACTGCTTCTAGGACTTGGGGAGATGTTTGTAGCCTGTAAGAAGAGTTTCCCAAATAATTCAAAGAGTATTCTATTGCACTCTTTGAAATGGCTGCATAAAATTAATTGAATAAAACAATTCTTTTAGATACTTATATCTACAGATTTATGTACATTATGCACCTGCCTTTGTGTGCCATAAAGATAGCTATGTAGGGTATCTTATAAGTACATCTACATTATATAATCTGTTTCTTCATCTGTTAGAAAGAGTAAACTTTTTCTATTGCCTTCAGTTTTTGCATAGCCATACATCATTCTTCTGTGTTAATAAATGTGCTTTATCAGCTGGACAAGGGATTTTCAATTAAAAAAATGACACCCAAAAAATGCAATATATGTTAAATTGCACAAGCTTCCTAAACAACTCTTTCAGTATGAGTGACCAGGCAACCCAATTTGCTCATATTCACCCCAGTGTTTAGCCCAGTGCCTGGCATATAATAAGCGTTTAACAAGTACAACAGTTATTATTATATCAATGAACTGAGGAAAGGGGGTCAAGAAACAGCCCTGAGATTCCAGTTCCATTTTTTAGACAGTTTTATTTGCTAAATTTCACAGTTTACAGGAACATGCTATTGCTAATCTAATTTGAGATTGCAGTGAATTGTTTTTCATTTAACAAGAATCTTATGCCACAAAATGCATGCACTGCATTTGTATAGTATTATGTAAAACACATTGACTCTGTCTGAAGATAAACATTATAGAAAAATCGAAAGAAAGTTTCTGCTGAGCATAGGTGAGATTGTTCTTTGTAAGAGTAGGAGCTGAAAGAGTGTGGGGCTTGTAGGGGAGGAGCAAATTGGGGTTGGAAGTTTAGACTTCTTGGGGGATTTTAGGCTTTATCATAATCCTAAAATTAGTAACCACTTAGTAATTAATCAATGATGTTTATTGAGTGCTTACTATGTGCAGAGCACTGAGTCAAGTGCTTAAGACTGAGGCTCCAGCCCAAAATTATTTGGTCATAAAAACCTGGAGTAGAAAGACTGTGGCCTAGAGGAAAGAGCACAAGCCTAAGAATCAGAGGACCCGTGGCTCTAATCCCAGCTCTGCCATATGTCTGCTTTGTGACCTTGAAAAAGTCACCTAACTTCTCTGTGCCTCAGTTGCGTAATTTGTAAAATGAGAATTAAGACTGAGAGCTCCATGTAGGACATGGACTGTGACCAACCTCATTACCTTATATCTACCCCAGCTCTTAGTAGAGTGCCTGGCACGTAGTACATGCTTAATAAATACTTAAAAAACCACTGGAAAAAATCAGCTTCTCTCTCCTCACAGACAATAATTGTTGTACTTGTTAAGCACTTGTTAAGCAGATAGTTGGCACCTATGCTAGTGGGATTTTGAAATAACATCAGAAATATTGCCCCAGGTGACTGGATCAAAGTAAGAGTAGATGTGCAAGTGACAGTGGCATACCACTACTGTATTTTGCTTCTTAGATCTGACTGAGATGCATTGTTTTTATGTCAGTTATCCCCTGCTAAAGCCTTATGCTTTTCCCTCAAATATACTACAGAAAAAAGGATGACTGTCAACAATATGTGTTGATGTCTATTGATGGTTAGCATTGTCTTCAAGCGCTTGTGAGGAGAAAGCAGAGAGTCTTGTGGTTAGGAAAAATGCAGTGAGTGAAAAGCACAGGGTGATTGTCAGTGATATCACAGTTCTTGTTAGTGGAGGTGACAGTTGACATATCACTTGGCATCTTCAAGGATATGGATTCTCAATTGGAATTTAAAATTTGAATGCAAAGAATCAGTCAGTCCGTGGTATTTATGGAGTGCAATGCCGTGTGTCGAGTACTGCAGTAAGTGCTTGGAAGAGTTCAGTATCTTGGGCATTCTTTTGAAATGAGAGGAAGCTGTTACTTACTGGAATGTAGAATGGGGCTAAAAAGAGGATAGAAACCAGAATCTTAGTTCCCTATGCAGTAATAACACTTGAGCTCACTCCCACGTTCTCCTACCTCATAAATGTCAACCTAAAATCCAGTTTTTAAGATGAATACCTTACTGTTATTTTTGTCTTGGACAGAGTGCAGAATCTGGAAAGCTTATATTACTGGCAAAACAAACTACTGTGTTCAGGATTTGGGGGAGACAAATTTGGTGTAAGGCTGAGTCACAAAAAAGTCATGGGTTTGGGTTTACCATTCATTACCACCTTCTTCCTGCCCGCAGAGCTACTTAAGGCACCCTAGATCTTCAAGTCATTTGATCTCTTATTACCTTGGTTCTGTTATTATTATGGTAGTTGTTATTATGGTACTTGTTAAGCACTTGCTATATGCCAAGCTCTGGGTAGTACAAGCTAATCAGATTGGATGCATTCTCTGTCCCACACAGGGTTCACAGTGTAAGAGGGAGTAGGATTGAATCCCCATTTTACAGATGAGGTAACTGAAGCATGGAGAATGTTAGTGATTTGTCTTTGGTTAAACAGCAGACACTTGACAAAGTTACGTACTAAGCACTGGGATAGATGTGAGATAATCAGGATTTGGGACCTTAGAGCCCAGGCTTGGGAGTCAGAGGTCATGGGTTCTAATCCTGGCTCTGCCACTTGTCATCTATGTGACTTTGGGAAGTCACTTCATTTCTCCATGCCTCAGTTACCTCATCTGTAAAATGAGGATTAAGACTGTGAGTTCCACATGGGACAACCTGATCACCTTGTATCCCCACCACTGCTTAGAACAATGTTTGGCACATACTAAGCACTTAACAAGTACCAACATTAATTAACTAATTAATACTGGGTTTTTTGGGTTTTTAAATGATACTTGTTAGGCACTTACATGTGCCAAGCACTGTACTAAGATCTGGGGCAGGTACAAAATAATCAGGTTGGGTACAGCCCCCACCACTGGGCTCTCAATCTAAAGTAGGAGGGAGAACAAGGATTGACTCCCCGTTTTCAGTTGAGGGAACTGTGGCACAGAGAAATTAAGTGACAAACGCAATGTCACATGGCCAACAGGGATTAGAACCAGGTCCTTTGATTCCCAGTCAATCAATCTATCAATGGTATTTATGGAGCGCTTACTACTCACTCATTCAATCATTTATATTGAGTGCTTATTGTGTGCAGAGCACTGTACTAAGCGCTTGGGAAGCAGCGTGGCTCAGTGGGAAGAGCCCGGGCTTTGGAGTCAGAGGTCGTGGGTTCGAATCCCGGCTCCGCCACAAGTCTGCTGTGTGACCTTGGGCAAGTCACTTCCCTTCTCTGAGCCTCAGTTACCTCATCTGTAAAAATGGGGATTAAGAGTGTGAGCCCTACGTGGGACAACTTGATCACATTGTATCACCCCAGCGCTTAGAACAGTGCTTTGCACATAGTAAGCGCTTAACAAATGCCATTATTATTATTATTATTATTATTGGGAGAGTACAATACAGCAATAAACAGTCACATTCCTTGCCCTCAACAAGCTTAGAAGAGGGGGAGTAGACTCCTGATAATTACACAGCATGCCAAGAGGACCTGAGATTTGAGATGTGATGGAAGTGGCTACTGGACCTTTGGAATCCTGGTGCAGGTACTGGGAGGTACAGAGATCAGGGTTGGAGAGAGAGCAGTGGGGAAGTAGGTCACCTGATCAAATCAGCCTAGCTCATCACCACTTGCACATGAGTGGTCTACTGTATGTATCAGTGGTCTGAAAAAAAATTCAGTGGAGCATGAGAGGGATTGAGTGATGTGAAGAATGGGGCAAATTTGGAGTTCACAGGGATAGGCTAGCCTCTAGAAATTATAGAGGGGAAGGGATGAGGAGACAGGGATGGGGATAGGGATTCAGACTGTAATTTTTATATACATGTAGGGTTCGGTCATCATGCCAGGATTTTTCCTGGAATGGAACCCAAGTTCATCTAAGTCTACGGAAAAACATATCTCATGATATAACTGCATTGTTAAATGGTATTTTTTAAGCACTTACTATATGCCGGGTACTATAGTAAATGCTGGGGTAGATAGAAGCAAATCGGGTTGGACGCAGTCCATGTTCCATATGGAGCTCCTGGTCTTAATCTTCATTTTATAGATGAGATAACTAAGATACAGAGAAGTTAAGTGACATGCCCAAAGTCACAGAGCAAACAAGTAGTGGAGTTGAGATTAGGTCCTTATAACTCCCAGGCCAGTGCTCTATCCATGCTACTACACTATATATTCATCAAATATATAGTGGGGTATATTTGTATTCCATTTACCCCAGAAAAAATGACAGGGAGGAACTTGTTACCTGGGATTCTAGAATGCTATGTTCCAATTTTGGCTGGGATGTTAGCACTTGAAAGTAGAGGCATTGGCAGTTATTGAGGGCGAGGAGGTTATAGAGCTGCACTGTTTTGTGTTCATTGTCTAATCATTCTCTGTAAAAGCATTTAGAGAATAGAATGCCACTGTGTACACTTTAGACTGCCTCCCTCTCTTTTCTCCTCCCCCCTCCTCCTCCATAATGCATTCCCCGCTGAAATGGAGATAGAGGCAGGGATAGTAGTTGAGGCACATGCTCTCTTCCTCCCTTCAAAGCCCTACAGAGAGCTCACCTCCTCCAAGAGGCCTTCCCAGACTGAGCCCCCTTTTTCCTCTCCTCCTCTCCATCCTCCCCACCCTACCTCCTTCCCCTCCCCACAGCACCTGTATATATGTTTGTACAGATTTATTACTCTATTTATTTTACATGTACATATTTACTATTCTATTTATTTTGTTAATGATGTGCTTCTAGCTATAATTTCTATTTGTTCTGACGACTTGACACCTGTCTCCATGTTTTGTTTTGTTGTCTGTCTCCCCCTTCTAGACTGTGAGCCCGCTGTGGGGTAGGGACCGTCTTCTATATGTTGCCAGCTTGTACTTCCCAAGCGCTTAGTACAGTGCTCTGCACACAGTAAGCACTCAATAAATACGATTGAATGAATGAATGAATGAATGAATGAATTGAGTGAGGGCAATATCGTGTATTACAGATTTCGGGAGTAAAAAACAAGCAAGTGTTACATTGTCTGACTAAGTTCAAGACCTCAATCACTTTGCAGGAGATCCAGGACTGCCTTAAATAAGTCTTGCTGACTTTTCTGGCCCTTGCAGAATTCATGTTCACTGTTTATTTCATTCTTTTTGGGGTTTTCTCAGTGGTTCTTAAACACTGTTGTGAAGAAGAGAAGCAGCGTGGCTCAGTGGAAAAGAGCACAGGCTTTGGAGTCAGAGGTCATGGGTTCAAATCCCGGCTCTGCCAACTGTCAGCTGTGTGACTCTGGGCAAGTCACTTAACTTCTCTGGGCCTCAGTTCCCTCATCTGCAAAATGGGGATTAAGACTGTGAGCCCCCCGAGGGGCAACCTGATCACCTTGTAACCTCCTCTGCGCTTAGAACAGTGCTCTGCACATAGTAAGCGCTTAATAAATGCCATTAAAAAAAAAAGTGCATTATACAGCACTGCATTAAGCACTTGGAAGAGTACAATACAACAGAATTAGCAATCACATTCTCTCACCATAATGATCTTACAGTCTAAAGGGAGAGAAATAAAAGCACTTTGCAAGTGATTTCTAATGGTTATTTTCTATCACAGGTTGATAATTCAAGTGATTATAGAGAGAGTCTTGTAGAGGGCTGAATTTAAACTCACAGAGGTGCTCATTTTCACATAGAAAGTACTAGTAATGTCCTGTCAGAGAAGCACAGCTGGAAGTAATTTAATGTCATGCTCTAAGGTATTTAAGAAATTGGCTGGACTCAAGACAGAGCCACTGAGCTACTTATCTTTGCAAATTCATGGAGGGAGATGGCAAATTTTAAAGTCCTTTGAAAATCATTAGTCAGCCAGACAAAGCTTCCTCCCTACAGTTCCTGTAGCACTCCTAACTCATTGCCTGCTGGGAGCAGCAGGCAGTGTTGCCAACTCTGTAGGGCTTAGCACAGTTCACAGAATGTTTAGGAAAGTGCCAGATAATAAAAATGATGGCATTTGTTAAGCACTTTTTATGTGCGAAGCACTGTTTTAAGCACTAGGGTGGGGGTGGGAGTACAAGGTGATTAGGTTGTTCCACGTAGGGCTCACAGTCTTAATCCCCATTTTACAGATGAGGTAAATGAGGTACAGAGAAGTGACTTGCCCAAAATCACACAGCAGACAAGTGGCAAAATCAGGATTAGAACCCATGATCTCTGACTCCCAAGCCCATGCTGTTTTCACTGAACCACGCTGCCAGATCAAAACACAATGTACAAGTTGGCCACCATCAGTACAGTGGCACTAACCTGGGTTGAAATACTTGGGAAGTAGTGTGGTTTAGTTGGAAGAACACATGCCTTAGAGTCGGAGGGCCTGGGTTCTAATCCCAGCTTCTCTACTTGTCTGCTATGTGACCTTGGGCACTTCTCTGTGCCTCAGTTTCCTCATCTACAGAATGGAGATTTAATTCCTTATCTTCCTCCTAATTTAGTCTGTGAGCCCTATGTTCACAGGGGGTTTAGTACAGTACTTGACACATAATAAGTGCTTAACAAGTACAGTTATTATCCGATCCTCAGCAAAATTTAATTTGTAAATTTTGTTTAGTTCCTTACTACAGTGTATGACAGCCTTAATTCAAGGTGCTCCTAAGCAGCAAATGAAAGATTCTGCAGGAAATCTCTTGGTTAGAATACTGTCAAAAATGGATTTGAGCTTCAGCGAAAAGCAGCATAGCCTAGTGGAAAGGTCACAGATCTGGGAGTCAGGGGACCTGGGTTTCAATTCTGGCCCTGCCATTTGCCTGCTGAATGGCTTTGGGCAAGTCGCTTAAATTCTATGAGCCTTGGTTTCCTCAGCTGTAAAATAGGCGTTCAGTAGCTGTTCTCCCTCCCCTTTAGTCTGCAAATCTAATGTGGGATAGGAACTATGTCTAGCCTGATTAATACAGTACTTATTACAATGATTGGCACATAGTAAGCGTTTAACAAATATGCAGTGTGGCTTAGAGCATAGAGCACAAACCTGGGAGTCAGAAGAACCTGGGTTCTAATTCTGACTCTACTACTTGTCTCCTTGGTAACATTGAGCAAGTCATTTAGCTTCTGTGGGCCTCAGTAACCTCATCTGTGAAATGGGGATTAAGACTGTGAGTCTTATGTGGGAAAGGGACTACGTCCAACCCAATTTGCTTGTATCCACCCCAGCCCTTAGCACCATGCCTGGCGCATAGTAAGCATTTAACAAAATGCCAAAGTTGTTATTATTATTATTATTACTATTATTATAATGATTGTTATTATTCAGTGGAGTCCAGGATCTTGTGATTAAGACAAATTCTTTCTCCTTCCCCTTTCCAACATGAGACTACATTTTGATGTAGTATGTATATTTTTTAAAGGAAAAGAAAAACAGCATGGGCTAACAAAGCAGAGGCATGAGAGTCAAAAGGACCTGGGTTCTAATCCGAGCTTCACCATTTGTCTACTGTGTGACCTTGGGCAATTCACTTAACTTGTCTGTGCCTCAGAGAAGTAGTGTGGCTCAGTGGAAAGAGCACGGGCTTTGGAGTCAGAGGTCATGGGTTCAAATCCTGGCTCCACCAATTGTCAGCTGTGTGACTTTGGGCAAGCCACTTCACTTCTCTGTGCCTCAGGTACCTCATCTGTAAAATGGGGATTAAGATTGCGAGCCCCACGTGGAACAACCTGATCACCTTGTATCCCCCCCAGCGCTTAGAATAGTGCTTTGCACATAGTAAGTGCTTAACAAATACCATTATTATTATTATTATGTGTAAAATGGGGATTAAGACTATAAACCCCAAGCGGGACATGAATTGTGTCCAACCTGATTATCTTATATCTACCCCCAGCTCTTAGTATGATGTCTGCCACTTAGTAAGTACTTAACAAACACCTTAAAAGAAAAAGTAAAGTATCGCTGACCCAGTGGAAAGGATGCATGGATTCAGTAGAAGCAATTCATTCAATCGTATTTATTAGTTACATGGGTAAAATTAGGAGCATATTTAAATCAAGAATAATATGCCCAAGAATAATATTATGACTAATAACAGGAGATGTTTTCCTCAAAGAGCCCTGAGATCCCTTGCAAGAGCCCTAATGATTTGAAATACTACTTTCCAGTTTCAATCTAAAAGTCCTATTGATTTATTAATTATTAAAAGTTCTATTAATTCCTTTTGATTTAAAAAAAAACACCAGGCTGAGTGTTTAGCACAAGAAACATATAAAAGAAAAATGAGAAAATCGTGTCATATTTATGAGGAAATTAAAGAAGCAAAAGACAAATTCACCCAACAGTAAACATTAAATCATAAACCAAGTGATGGGGAAAATGGAATAAGGGCATGGACTAAAAGTTGGAATTTTAAATTCCTCTTTTGCAAACTTCCTGTGACATCATGACAACAAAGCAGTTGCTATAGTAGGAGATGTCAAAGGTTACCATCTTAGCTTCCTTAAAGCACTTAAGTTTTTTTTAGAAGCTAATAATTAATAGTTACCATGACAAATATAGGAATACATGGTGTGTGGTACAACATGGGTCATCGGAGGTATGTATTATTTCATAGAGCAGTAATTCTTCTGGTCACAATTTTGCTGTTGCTGTGGGAATTCAGGAAAATGGTAGTTAGAGAGAGCTTGATTTTTGGAAAGGAAATCTGTTCAAATTCCAGACATGACTACATAGTCAGTCTTCTTCTGGATTGAAAAAATAATAACTTGCTCTCACACACTCTCTTTGGTTTTTTTTTTTGGCTGTTATAGATATCTGGAGACTTAATTGAAATAAATACTCTAAGTTTAACTTCAGCTAAAAATGGCTCTAACATTTTAAAAATATACTTCACTAACAGTGTACAAAAAAAGAAAAAAAAATACAGTCTGATGTAAAGACAGAAGGAGTGCCCAAAAATCTTCATCTCTAACTTCACCAGAATGTTAGTAGATTTTTAAAGTGGAATCTTATCAACTCCAGAGCTGAGATTTTATTTTATTTGCTTTGATCTAGCACTTGTATGTAATTGTTCAGTGTACCATATACATAAAAAAAATCAGCCTCAGGTCAACCTCTAGGAATTTTGACCAGAACCAATTATGTAAGAGAAGATACTTTGTTCTATTTTTGAAGCGGTACTTTGTAAAAAAACATTTTTTGAGTTAATGGATAATGTTGATGTTTATTATTTACTTTTTCAGTTAAACCTGAAAATATCATTTTCATAATAATAATAATGAAACTGTGATATTAAGATGAGAAGCAGTGTGGCTTAATGGAAAGAGTACGGGTTCTTTCATTCATTCATTCATTCAATTGTATTTATTGAGTGCCTACTATGTGCAGAGCACTGTACTAAGCGCTTGGGAAGTACAAGTCAGCAACATATTTGGGAGTCAGAGGTTGTGGGTTCTAATACCGGCTTCGTCACTTGTTAGATGTGTGACTTTGGGCAAGTCACTTAATGTCTCTGTGCCTGAGTTACCTCATCTGTAAAATGGGGATTATGACTGTGAGCCCCACATGGGACAACCTGATTACCTTGTATCTTCCCCAGTGCTTAGAACAGTGCTTTGCACATAGTAAGTGCTTAACAAGTACCAAGTTACTTTGTACCAGGCACTGGGATGGATTCAAGCAAATCGATCTGGACACAGTACCTGTCCCACATGGGGCTCACAGTCTTAATCCCCATTTTACAGATGAGGTAACTAAGGCACAGAGAAGTGAAGTGACTTTTCCAAGGTCACACAGCAAGCAAGTGGCAGAGCTGGATTTAGAAGCTATCTACCAGGCCCATGCTCTATTGGATTTGGCAATATAGAGGTCATCATGATCCTGGAAATAGAAGTTTTAGTGGAAGGGGAGGGATGGAAGTCAGACTACAGTGGATTGTGGAGAGATTTGGAGAAGAAGAAGAGGAGGCAGCAGGTGTAAACAGTTCATCCAAGGAATTTGGAAAGGTATGGTAAGAGGAAGATGGGATCATAACTGAAGGGTGCAATGAGGTTGAAGGAGTTTTGGGGTTTTTTAGGTTAGGAGATATGAAGTCATGTTTCAAAGCAGATTGGAAGAAGCCATTGGAAAGTGAGCAGTTAAAGATTGCAGTCTGGGAAGTAAAAAGGGTGATAGCAAGTCTTTTAAGGTGCAAAAGAATGTGGTCAGATTCCTTTATGTAAACTTTCTGAATCAATGAATCAATCAATTGTATTTATTGAGAGTTTCCTATACATAGAGCTCTGTAATAAGTGCTTAAGTACAATAGACTGTAAGCTCACTGAAGGCAGGGAATATGTCTGTCATATTGTTATATTATTATACTGTACTCTCCCAAAGGTTTAGTCAAGTGCTCTGCACATAGTAAGTGCACAATACATACGATTGACTGACTGATAACATAGCAGAATTGGTAGACCCACCCATACCCTGCCCATAAGGAGTTTATAATCTAGAAGGGGAGAGAAACATTAATATGAATAAATGAATTACAGAAAAGTACGTGACTGCTGTGGGGCTGAGGGTAGTGTGAGTAAAGAGTGAAAGTCCAAGTGCAAGGGTGATGCAAAAGTGAGTGGGAGAAGAGAAACTGAGGGCTTAGAGAAGACCTCTTGGAAGAGATGTGCTTTTAATAGGACAGAATGGATTGAGGCTTTTTTGTCATTTACAGTGGGTGATTGCCTCATCATTTTAGGTTTGTTTTAGAAGTCCTCCACTAATGAGGAGTTTTTTTTTATTTGCGAATGGATTGCAAATCTCTTTTTGAAGTCATGGGAACATTTTATGAATCCGTTTTAAAGAGGAGACTCTTCATTATATGAGAAGCAGTGAGGACTAGTAGAAAGAGCCTGGGCCTGGAAGTCAGAGGACCTAGACTGTAATCCTTGCTCTGCCTTTTGTCTGCTATGTGACCTTGGGCAAATCGCTTAACTCGGCTGTGCCTCAGTTACCTCATCTGTAAAATGGGGATTAGAACTGTGAGTCCACATGGGACATGGACTGTGTATAACCTGACTATCTTGTATGTTCCCCATAGTCAGTACTTTGCAAATTCCATTTTTGAAAAAATGAGTGGAAAATAGATATATTAACAACAATAATACTGATGGCATTTATTAAGTGCTTACTCTGTGCAAAGCACTGTTTTAAGTGCTGGGGAGTTTACAAGGTGATCAGGTTTTCCCTTGGGGGTCTCACAGTCTTCATCCCCATTTTACAGATGAGGGAACTGAGGCCCAAAGAAGTGAAGTGACTTGCCCAAAGGCACACAGCTGACAAGTGGCAGATCTGGTATTCGAACCCATGACCTCTGACTCCAAAGCCTGTGCTCTTTCCCCTGAGCCACGCTGCTTCTCTAAAATAGCATAAATAGTAAAATAGCAAAACACTGACTGAATCCAGTCTTGGAAGTTAAGATGAGTTGAGCCCAGTACCTACTTAAATTGAAGACTGAAGATATTTTTAGTGCCCTGAGTACTGTCACCCACTCTACGGATTGGGTGTTGGAGTAGGTGACTCATTAACCCTTCCACTTCTGTCAATTATCAATGATTATTGAGAACTTAATATGTGCAGAGTAGTATCTAGGTGCTTGGGTGGGTACAGTATAACAGTGCTAGACATGTGGACACTGTGAATTGGCCGAAGCAATGCAGCAAATAAGACGTAGAGTGAAGACGATGATGTGGCTTCACATTTCCATTCCCCAGCTAATAGGCTAGACTCCAATTTAAGGTTCGTAAATTTATTCATTTTAATGTCTTGTACCATTAACTTATATTTTGGGTTTTTAATGGTATTCGTAATGTACTTACCATGTGCCAGTCACTGTGCTAAGCTCTGTGATAGATACAGGATTGGCAGGTTGAACATAGTCTCTGTCCCAAATAGTGCTCACAGTCTTATTCCCCATTGTACAGGTGAGGTAACTGAGGCACAGAGAAGGTAAATGACTTGTCCAAGGTCATACAGCAGACAAGTAGCAGAGCTGGGACTAGAACTCAAGTCCTTATGACTCCCAGACCTGTGCTCTTTCCACTAAGCCATGATGCTTCTCTAGCTTCATTGCTACATCCGATAAACTGCAGGCTTTGTAATAAGATAAGTGCTCAATAAATATGATTGAATGAATTGAATGACTGAAGATGAAAATTTGTGGCGGAATATGCTTCTCAGAGAAAAAGAGAACAGGGAGCACTACTCTCAATCACTAACACCGTCAGCTTTCTTTGCTCTCTGAGAAGATCTCTATGCCTAAAATGCTGCCAGGTCCTAATAATCACCTTTTCTCCATGGACAGAGAAATATATATTTAGAAACTCTGAGCATTGAGCTTCAATATATGCTTCTTTTTCACGAAACACTCAACTTTTTCTGACTCTCTTGCTTCAAAAATGCAGTTTCAAGGAATGATTCCTTATTTGCATTAATGATAGCATTTATTAAGCACATGCTATGTGCAAAGCATTGTTCTTAGCACTGGGGAGGTTACAAGATGATCAGGTTGTCCCACTGGGGGCTCAAAGTCTTAATCCCTATTTTACAGATGAGAGAATTGAGGCACAGAGAAATTAAGTGACTTGCCAAAAGTCACACAGCTGACAACTGGCGGAGCTGGGATTTGAACCCTTGACCTCTGACTCCAAAGCCCATGCTCTTTCCACTGAGCCATGCTGTAGTCCAACTTAGACGCTTAGAGACAAAGCTTTTTTAGTGTAATTTAAAAATAGATTGCCAGATTCTGAATTGTTTATATTCTCAAAGAAAATTGGAGATAAGAAAGACTAAAAATAATGCATTTTGTATTGAAGAGAAGCTAGACAGAACCCATTTCAGTGTTGCTCCCTACCTCGAGTATTGGAATAATGTTATAAATAAATGAAATGATATGTGGAGAGCACAAATAGTTGTCACCTTTGAGCACTTATTAAATTTGGATCATCTTTGCCTTCCTGCTTTTTCTTTTTTCTTTTCAGCTCTTTCATTCTCTCATTTCTATTTCTTTTGTGGCATTATTCCTGCCTGGGACATTCCAATCTCTGGATTATCCCTCCTGCTGCTCACCTTTTGGCCATTGGACTGCTCGTTATCACTTCCAGCAGACGGTAGTCCCAGAACCATCAAGTGACAAACTCAATTCCTTCCCTTGCATAACTTGTTGGCAGCGACAGTTAAAAATTTAGTGGGGGCGAAGATTGAAACCATTAGCTTAAACAAGCCTTTGGATTGTCTGTGGATTTCAAATGTTGCAATGAAAATTAAGACTTGACCTTGAGTTAGCAGGCCTTCAGTTGATCTCAGACCCATGTTCTCATACTAAGGACACCCTTTATCATCTGACTAAAATTTTAGTGGGAGCAAAGATTGAAACTGTTAGCTTAACCAACCTTTTGGATTGTCTGTGGATTTCAAATGTTGCAATCAAAATTAAGGTTTGACCTTGAGTCAGCAGGCCTTCAGTTGATCTCAGACCCATGTTCCCATACTAAGTATACCCTGTATCATCTGGCTAAATTTTGGATGCCTGGTGTGTTAGCTGATTGATTCTAACCTGTTTCCCTTCCTTCTGTGCTCCTCTGCAGATTTCAACGTGTTTTGAGAAAAGTACTTTGGAAGGGTGCTCAGATGGGGAGCCAAGCCAGGGATCAAAGAGCTGGCTGAAATTGTTGGCAGTCAGTTTTTTTTTATCTCTTTTGCCACCTTCGTGGTACTTAATTAATACATTCATTCATTCAATCGTATTTATTGAGCAGTTACTGTGTTCAGAGTACTGTACTAAGCGCTTGGGAAATACAAGTTGGCAACATACAGAGACAGTCCCTAGCCAACAACGGGCTCACAGTCCAGAATGGGGAGACAGACAACAAAACAAAACATTAACAAAATAAAATAAATAGAAGAGTAAATATGTAAATAGAGTAATAAATCTTTACAAACATATATAGAGGTGCTCTGGGGAGGGGAAGGAGATAGGGCCAGGGTATGGGGAGGGGGAGAGGAAGGAGGGGGCTCAGTCTGGGAAGGCCTCCTGGAGGAGGTGAGCTCTCACTGAAGGAAGAGAGCTAGCTTGGCGGATGTGCAGAGGGAGGGCATTCCAGGCCGGGGAGAACGTGGGCCGGGGGTTGATGGCGAGAACGAGCTGGGCTGTAGAAGGAAAGAAGGGAGGCGAGGTAGGAGAGGGCAAGGTGATGGAGAGCCTTGAAGCCGAGAGTAAGGAGTTTTTGCCTGATGCGTAGGTTCACTGGTAGCCATTGGGGATTTTTGAGGAGGGGAGTAACATGCCCAGGCCATTTCTGCACAAAGCTGATCCGGGCAGCAGCATGAAGTATAGATTGAAGTGGGGAAGACAGGATCATGGGAGATCAGAGAGGAGGCTGATGCAGTAATCCAGTCGGGACAAGATGAGAAATTGAACCATCGGGGTAGTGGTTTGGATGGAGAGGAAAGGGCAGATCTTGGCAATGTTGCGGATGTGAGAACAGCAGTTTTTGGTGATGGATTGGATGTGAGGGGTGAACGAGAGAGCAGGGCAAGCCTTTATTCCCATTACCCCAGTGTACTTAAACTCACCCCACTCACCATCTTCCTGTTCCCAGGTGGATTGATCTGGAAAAGTGGAGAAGTACTGTTTGGTCCCTTTCAGTTTTTATTTTCATGTTTAATTTCTCACTCCCCTTTCCCTCTTTTTTTTTTTTTGCCTTGTTCCAGAGCTGGTTAACTTCATAATATTTCAGATTCCTACTCTTTTTCTTCTTCCCTTGCCAAGAGCAATTCGTTGCTCATGAACTTTCTTCTCAAATGATCTCTGAAAATTTTCATTCTGTCCACCATTGCAGCAACATATTCCGGCCTTAAGAATCCTGTCAAGCAGAACTTAAACCTTTTGGGGTGTGATTAAATCTCCTATTTACCTCCCTTTTATGATGAGAATGGAAGAGTAGTTTAACTTCAGGCTGTGCTTCAAGGAAAATCAAGGGTCCCAATACAACTTTTTAAACCATCAAATTCTGCAACAATTCAGGAACAGCATAAACATCCTAAGTTGCATTGAATTGTTTTAAATTCATTGTTCACCTGCTGTTTTCTATAGAATTATACAGGAGAGTCTTGTAACTCTCACCATAAAACCCTGAAACCCCACCCTTTTCACCTTGTTTTTCAATAAGCTTGTAAGCCCCTTGAGGATCATATCTACCAACTCTATTATATTGTACTCTTCCAAGCACTGTATACAGTGATAAATACTATAAATTGATTAATTGACAGGCTCTAGCATTATATTTCCACCTATGAACTCGTTTATTCTTGTTATAAGTATCATGGAGGTATATTATTAGTTAGATCTAATTATAATTTAATTATTAGTTAGCTAGATCCTACTTAGATTTAGAGACCCATCTGGGAAATGGGCTGTGTCCACCTGGTTATCTTGTAAATGCCGCAGTGGTTAGTTCATTGCCTGGCACATAGTAGGAGCAGCATGACAAAGTGGATAAAGCTTGGGCCTGGGAGTCAGATGGTCATGGGCTCCACCACTTGTCTTCTGTGTGACCTTGGGCAAATCACTTCACTTCTCTGTGCCTTGGTTACCTCTTCTGTAAAATGGGGATTTAAAATGAACCCCACATGGGAAATGGACTGTGTCCAACCTGATTTGCTGTATGCTCCCCAGTGCCTAGTGCAGTGCCCGGCACATAGTAAGTGCTTAACAAATACCAGTATTATTATTATTATTATTACATACTAAGCAATTACCAAATACCATTTAAAAACTCCCCCAAAAACCTGAAATCTAAATCTAGCTTGTTGTTTTCTCCTCTGAATTGAAAAGCTCATTTGGTCTATCATGACAGTATCACAGAATTGGTACAGTTCAATGACCTGGATGTTTAAACAGACCACTTTTAAGGTTGCATTATACTAAATGGTCTATCATACTTAATGTGAACTCAAAATGCCTCTGAGAGGTACAACCCTCCCAAACTAATGTGCACACCCATAGTTCAATGTGACATATCTCCTCAGAGGTCTCAATTTGACAAGTCTGTCTGTGAGGTCCCCATATCTGGCATGAATTCATCTGTAAAAATAAATTTGGACATGAATCATGATGGTAAACTAAAATAAATGTGTTGGTATAGCTTGGATTTTTAAAAAACCTATGGATTCTTTTCTCAATGTCCTGCTAAAATTTTGTTCTGAGTGGCAAGAGAGAAGCTTCAAAAGCAATACCACATACATCAGAATTAAAGAAGGGAATTGTGGATGAAAGGTAAGTTTAAAAAGTAAGGTTGTTTTATGTTTCGATGGGCTTAAAATGAGTACCTTTTAAATCTTCGGAAATAAGCAGAAATGAAATATAATGTTAAAGAAAATTTCCAAAGACTTCTTCCCTCCCACACTTTTATTCTTAGCCCTTTATTCCCTCGATACGTATAAAGCAGAATGAATTGGCCATCATTTTACATCCCCTTTAGTAATATTCTCCAGTGACTTTGCAAACCCCTTTTCACTCCCCCTTTATTTCTGAATTGCATTTAAAGCTCTGGCCCAGCTGGAGTTCACTATGTAAGCAAACATTCAGAGTATTACAATGTCACTAATCATTAGTGAAGTTCAATGATTAGTGAAGTTACAACATTTCAAACCTTTCCTGGTTTTGCTGATGAGTTGATTGAGCTTTTATAGTGTGAAACTCAGAGGTGCACTCAGAGTATCTCCAAAAAATGATCACTTTGCTTTTTTAAAACTTTTTTCTAAGATTTCCCTTCCATCTCTTCTTCATTCCATTGCTTTCTAAAAAATGTTCTGTGGTTTGAAACCACAGGGCCTTTGACTAGGGGCTTGAGAATTATTCTCCCAAGATAAATTCGTTGTTCCAAATAGCCCCGACAGCTCACTAGTTCCATCAATGGATAACAAATGGAGGGAAAGATAAGCCAAGGTAATGGAGAGGTTACATTTTTCTGACAGGTTTATGGTGAACAAGCATCTCTTGTCCTTGTGAGATCTCACTCCTCTCCTTTTTTTCCAGATGTTGGCATTCCTCTAAATAAAACTCTGATTATAATAGAAGAATGGTGATAATAAGATATGAATAATACCTTGTATTTATACAACACTTTGTTTCTAAGAGCCTAAAGCACTTTATAGACTTTACTTCATACCTAATTCATCCTTACAGCATATCCTTGAGATAGCAAGGAAGCAAGAATTAAAAGGGGAACCATAACATAGAGCAGTTAGAAGAGTTCCTCTATTAGGGAAGCCAAGGACACAGTTCTAGATTCTTTTCTCTTCATTTAATCCTAGAGTCACAGAGACCCTGCTGCCTTTCCTTGGCATGGATGACAGATGAAGTGTCATCTCGCAGTATGTCGACGGGGCTGAATCCTTTGCAGATAATGTCTTTCTGACCTATACTTGTACTTTGTGGCTTAGTTAATCATTTACTAAAATGGAATCAGATGGAACCAGTAACATCTCATTCTGTTTTAAATGATTTCTAGGGCAAGCTGTATCTCAAATTCAGCACGTGAAATCAAAGAGCAGCAATTATAGTTTACGTTTGTTCCAACATCGTGTCTTGTTGTAATAAATCTTTAAAGAAGGTGAGGTACTGATGTATGAGTGAAATATCCGATCTTGCAAGTAACTACGGATCCATAATTCTCTAGGTAGCCTGGTTTTCAGTGTCAGAAGTGTCCCAGTAGAGTGTAAGCAGGATTGAGTTTTGGTTTTGATTGTACGACAAATTGAATTTCTGGAGTTCTTCCTTAGAAACTTCACGTATCATCTCATGGATCATCTCGTGAGCATAACAACATTTAGTGAAAAGTTAACCTTCCAATGATAAATAGTTTAATGGCCAAATTTTAATCTCCTAAAATTAATTTTAATCAATTTTCATTGATAAAAAATGCTGTGGGCAAGGTTTCTTACCTTTACCGTGGCTTTATCACCCCACTTCAGTATCCCTTGTTTTCACTCCAGATTCCAGATAACAAAAAAGAAAAAAAAAAGACATACTCCCCGTATTCCAGGATCATCACCACACTTATCTATTCCCACTATGTTTTGGAGCTGGGGTTAAGACGACAAAATATGTCTGCCTCTCATTTCCCAGAAGGTAGGCTCTACAAATGGCAGCAAAGCAGTTAGGAAGTTTTCTTCCTCACAACGTAAAATGAATTATCAGTTACAGTTATGCAGTCAACCACATCCACAAACTTGTTTGAATATAATATCAGCAGGGTCAATTTTTAAATGAAGTGTTGTTCCCCCTGAATCCCTCAGAGTAATCTCAATCGTGTGCTCATACAGACTATACACATTGCTACAGGAAATAATTATGGCAAATTCAAAATTAAAAAAATAAATATGGACTATCACGGTGGACATCCTATGAGGAGGATAAAAGATTGAAGCTGTCTCTGATGATTCTTAACCATCAGCAAGAATATTGTATAAAGATGACTGTTCTCCCAGCACTTGGAAACTTTATGCCTGGTAGCAAGTCAGTTTGGTAGTAAATATTATGAAAATTGAATTTGTGGTGTGGTCTATTTAGAAATCATTCCCTCGTATTAAGTTTCACCCTGAAAACATAGATTTGCTTTTACAAGTGCCTGTCTGGGCAAACCATGAAGGTATCAGCTGAGAGCCATTGTTTGTGAACTTACTCTTTTTGCTCAGTGTACAAAATGGGAGGGGAAAGGAGCCAGGGGGTTGATTGACCCCCTGGATTTGGAGATGTGGGAGTGAAATCATTCATTTTTCCAGTCCAAAAGAACAGTGTTTGGCACATAATACCATAATTATTCTTATTGTTATTATTTTTATCTCTCTCTCTCTCTGTGTCTCCATCTCATCCTCCACCATGCAGAAAGTGAAAAGGTGGCAGCTATAAGAGGGGTAGCAACCTAGAGATGCACGCAGTCAATTAGTTAATCAGCCTTAATTGATGAATGCTTACTGTGTACAAAGCACTGTGCATATCACTTTGGAGAGAACAATATAACAGCATTGGCAGACATGTTCCAGGCCCAGAACAAACTTACAGTCTACAGAATGAGCTCACTCCAAGGAGGTACTTTGCTAAACTACAGAGTCTTGATTTTCCCCCAACCGGCACTTTGCTTAACTATTTCCTCAAGAAGGCGTATAAAATTAAATTTGGACATTGTTTCTTCTACAAATGATGGTTGAAGTATGATCTTTATATCTTTCCCAAATTTAGTACAGTTCTTACTAAGTACTGCACTGCCCACAGTAACAGCTTAACAAATGTGATAAATGATAAAGAATATCATTACCATTATTATTGATGGTTTTAGCATGCAGATTAAAGAGTCTATGAACCAGAGAAAAATTTTTTATGTTGTCTTCCCATGTGTAGTTTGTATATACATAAAGTCCTTAGAAGCCATGGAAACAGCATCGGCTTGGAAGTCAGAGGACCTGGGTTCTAATCTTGGCTCCATCACTTGCCTGCTCTGTGATATTGGGTAAGTCACTTAATCTCTGCATGCCTCAGTTTCCTCACTTGTGGAATGATATTTTGATCCTACTCCTGTATATATGTTTTACATATTTTTTACGTATTTAATACTCTATTTATTTATTTATTTATTTTACTTTTACATATTCTATTTATTTTATTTTGTTAATACGTTTTGTTTTGTTCTCTGTCTCCCCCTTCTAGACTGTGAGCCCACTGTTGGGTAGGGACTGTCTCTATATGTTGCCAACTTATACTTCCCAAGAGCTTAGTACAGTGCTCTGCACACAGTAAATGCTCAATAAATACGATTGATTGATTGATTGATACTTCCTTCTTCTTAGACTGTGAGCCACATGTGAGACACGGACATTGTCCAACAAAATTAATGTTGTATCTACTCTGGTGCTTAGAATCGTGCATGGTAGGTAATAACTGCTTAACAAGTATCATAATTATATGGTGTTTCCTCATTTTATTCTGTAAGAAAACATCTTTTGAGTTAGAATCAAATGGCTTAACTTATTTAGAAGAGGAATCATTTTCATTCATTCCGTTGTATTTACTGATCACTTACTATGTGCAGAGTACTGTACTAAGTGCTTGGGAGAGCACAATATAACAATAAACAGTCACATTCATTTAAGAGGTCTCCTTTCTATGTAATCCATTCATCAATCAATGGTATTTATGGGTACTTAGTGCATACCCATTTTAGATTATTTTTGCCACAGCAGTCTTCCCTATTTCTTGTGCTCGTGGTGGTGTCAGAGAAAGTTCTGTTAGCATTTATAACTTAGTTAGTGTTTCCTTTTTGGAAACAATATTTCTTTCTCTACTTAATTATGTGATGAATCATCAAGTAATTGACTTCCTAAAGGTTTTGATTTTGGGTGGTTTCAGACCATTTTAAGTGTCAAGGAAATAGTAATGTATGATTGGAATGTATAAAAAGGAGATGATAGCAAGTAGGGACTGTGAATCAATTCTAACAATATACTGATCAAGTCTGATGCTTCCAAGAGTTGTCTACCCAATTCTGAACTCAATAGCTTCCAAAGGGCATGAAATCAATGTCTTCATCAGTTGCATTTGTTAAGCTCCAGCTGTGTGCACAGGAGAGTGCTTGTCACATTGGACAGGGTTCTGAGGTGAGCAAGGAAAATGGAAATAATGTTATGGTATTTATGGAAATGAGCTTATCATGCAACATGAGAGATTTGGGTTAGGCATAATGAAGAATTTCCAGGTTGTGGAGGTTGTGGAATCACTTCCCCTGGAGATGTTCATGCAGTGTGGTTTCTTGAAGGCAGGGGGATAGACATATGACATTTGAACATCCCTTCCAGTCCCAGGATTCTAGGCTAACAGTTGGAATGTAGTTATGCATTTTTCTTTCTAATGACAAATGTGAGCTCAAACGTAATCTCATTTTGCATTGGCTTGCATGGATGACATAGTAAACATTCAAATGAAGCATTTAGTTTAAAAAAGATAAGGAGAATAGTCTCAAAATGGAAACAAAATGAAAATATGATTCTTTGTGCTCTATGAATTATCTAGTTTTCTAGCAGATCAGTGGAAATCTATTGTAATTAAGACTTCTCTTTTTCTTAATAAATGCCTATCTAGGATGATAGAAATTTCTAGGTTGTATCTACCTCAGATAATACTATTGGAATACATGAAAGTGAGAATATAGCAAGTAGAAACTGTGAATCCATCCTAACAATATACTGAGCTATAGTTGGATTCTTATTCATTCATTCATTCAAACATTTATTGAGTGCTTACTGTGTGCAGCCCACTGTACTAAACATTTGAGAGAGTACAGTACAACAATAAACAGTCACATTCCCTGCCCACAATCAGCATACAGTCTACAGACTGGGGGCAGACAGATATCAATACAAATAAATAAAATTACAGATATGTACTTAAGTGCTGTGGGGATGGGAGCGGGGGAGAGCAAAGGGAGTGTTCTATCCAATTTTGAACTCCATAGCTTCAGAATACACGAAATAGTTTGCTAAACACCGACTGAATTCTCAGCAGTATACTTGTCACGTTGGAAAGGGTTCTGAGTTTTTTTAAAGCAACTTCTATCTTTTGGATGATAGAAACTTCTGTGTTGCATTTGTCTATCTAGATAGTACAATTAGATTGCATTTTTTCCCACCAGTCAGGGCAAACTCAAAGAAATTCAACATAATGTATCTCTGCAGCAAAAATAGTTACATGGCATTAGATTCTGGCCCTACTGAAATATGTGTAGGTAGACTTTGTCATTTTTCAAAATCCCTGTTTTTCAAGTACCGGTAATGTGAGTAGATCTTGATATTAAAAGTTTCTGTAAAGATGCATGTCCTGTTTAGTTTCTTCACCTTAGATGAGCTCATATATGAAAGTTACTTGCCTGTTTCCTGGAAAATGTAATCCTGGTGTGCTACAATACCTGACATGGCTTATATATGAATGACAATCCCTTAGCAATTTTGTGCCCATCAGTCAATCAGTAGTTTTTACTGAGTGCTTACCTCATGAGCACTATACTAAACACTTGGGAGTGTACAGTATAACAGAGTTGGTAGGCACATTCCGTGTCCACAACAAGCTTGCTGTCTAATGATACTTCCTTGCATTACACATAGTTCCTTACATTGTATAAGGATTGTTCCTTCCTTAATATATTTACTCCATTCATGTCTGCCTTTGTTCTCAGTTATGCTTCCTGGGATTTTAATCGTTGAAAAATCTTTATCCCATATGCCAACCAAGGAAGGATTTTTGCATATCTAATGTTTTCCTGTACTTTTTCTGAATACAGGACAAGTCTGCATACACAAAATACAGAATACAAACACTTTTTGTAATTGTTGAGATTATGGATGATTCATTAGTAGCCATGTGTAGAAAAAGGGAATAGTAGCTAGAATAAGAGCATAATATTTTTCAATTAACTTTGGTTAATCCAACTTACTTGACTAATTGAATTATCAGAAAAGACTCTCATCTAGATTGATGGGGTCACATTAAAAGATACTTTAGATGAGAAATTTGACGTGATGACATGCACGACCTAGAATAAAGTATTCAAATAGCTAAAATGGCTCAGAATTCTGCTGTATTGGTGTTGGATGACTTAATGGACAGAACATGTGCTTTACACTTCGTGGCTGCCATCTGAGTTTAACCAGCAGTCCTAAATGAAATGAGTTTAGAGGTCTGAACAGAGTACCTAGTGAACAATAGTCCATGTTATCAAACACCATATGCAAATACAAAACTGTCAGCTTCTGCTCAAGAGACACTCGGGTCTGGGCAAACATGGAGGCAGAATTACTTCACATCCCCCAGAGTGTGATTTTTCCAGGTGAAGATTGAGGTCATTCACAAGGCAAGAGGGAAAAGCACACATTGTGCTTGCCTGTACTTGGCCTATGACAGCAGTTTCTAGATTGCCACTGAAGGCTCATTATTCAAGCTGGACAGACAGTAAATAGGTCAAATAATTTAAGATTTATACTTTTTAATTGAACTAAAATTAATATAGTGTATGTTTTTAATACAGATCTCTAATTAGGTGGGCCTGAAGTGGAAACCCTTTCAATTTAGAAAATGAAAAGCAATTAGGAAAATAATCTACTTTTACTTAAAATCCTTTGTGGGAAAAATAATAGAATATAGCTTCTTATCTTTGTTCTACTTTGAGGGAGGGAGAGAATTGCCCCCAGCATAGCACATAAAATTCAATTATAGTAAAAAGCATAAAGCATATTCTTCACTGTTAGTCATGAATTAAATTTATCAATTAAAGATATTGTTTCATTTTTCTGTAATTGAATTTGCCCTTGCAGATTGATAACCAGAACTCATAGGTAATATACGGTTGATTCAATATATTGTTATGAATATAAGAGAAGCAAGAGAAGCAGCGTAGCTTGGGAGTTGGAGGTCGTGAGTTCTAATTCTGGCTCTGCCACTTGTCAGTTGTGTGACTTTGGGCAAGTCACTTAACTTTTCTGAATCTCAGTTACCTCGTCTGGAAATGGGTATTAAGACTGTGAGCCCCAGGTGAGACAACCTGATTACCTTGTATCTACCCAGTGCTTAGAACAGTACTTGGCACATAGTAAGTGCTTAACAGATACCAAAATTATTATTATTATGAATGAGCATGGGTCTACGGCTCAGGACTCTTGTCACTTAGCTGCCATGGGACCTTGAACAAGTTGCCCAACTTTCCTGAGCCTCAGTTTCCTCATCCATAGAATGGAAATAAAACAACTGTTCCTCCTCCCTCTTAGACTGTAAGTTCCTGTGGGACAGGGACTGTGTTTGATATGATTGTCTAGTATCTACCCCAGCATTTATCAAAGTGATTGATACAAGGTAATAATTACTGAATATATGCCATTATTAAGGTATATAAGGTAAGGTAATTATAAAGATAATTTGGAAAGTAGAATTACACAAGTACTGGAATCTTCTTATGTTATTTCCAAACCCCTGATTTTTTTCTTATGGTACTTGTTAACCATTTAGGTACTGTACTCAACTGTGTGGTAGAAATAAATAGTTATACTGGACACAGTTCATGTCCCACATGGGGCTCATAGTCTTAATCCCCATTTTACAGATGAGGTAACCAAGACACAGAGAATTTAAGTGACTTGCCCAAGGTCACACAGCAGGCAAATGGTAGAGCCAATATTAAGAGATCTAGATTCTGATTCACTATCCTATTTTCATTTCACTAGGCCGTGCTCCTTCTCAAGTAGTTCTTCCTTTCAAATTTAGAAGATGAAAATTCAGTTGATAAACATCCTTATCTTTATTTTTGAAAATTATTATGCTCATTTTTGTAAAATTAAAACTTGGAATCTGTGTGTAATCTATATAAAGCACAAAATGTATTATGAGTGTAAAATATTAGGCATATTCAGCCAGCCACAGTGTTGAGGGGTTGCTTTTGGCCAAAATAGGTGATCTGCCAAATCACTTGTAACATATCAATGGGCAAAGTGAAGAGAGTCTAGTTTATGTTGTTTGGGGGAAAAAATCAATGTTATATGTAGAAAAGTATGTTCAGCATAACAAAATATTCCAGGCCATCAAAGTAGACTGCAAACTGCTTGGGCAGGGAATGTGTCTACCTACTCCATTGTATTTTACTCTCCCAAGCACTTAATGCAGTGCTTTGTACACACTACACACTAAGTTCTCAAATACCATTGATTGATTGACGTAAGTAGACTGAGAAACAAGTGTGGTGATAGATTGAAGCCATTCAAAGGTGGCTGCATTAATTAGCCAATCAGTAGTATTTATTGAATTCTTACTGTGTGCAGAGCACTATAGTATGTGCTTGGGAGAGTGTAATAGAATTGGTGCAACAGAATATTCCTTCCTCACAACGATCTCACAGTCTAGAGGGGGAGACAGACATGTATGTAAATAAATTAATAATGTATGAGAAAACTACTGAAAAACTAAAGTTTGTGCAGTGAAGATTTCTGAAAATCACATCTTGGCTTAAGATAAGTAGGGTTGGTTTTATTTTATTCATTTATTCATTCATTCAGTTGTATTTATTGAGCACTTACTGTGTGCAGAGCACTGTACTAAACACTTGGGAAGTACAAGTTGGCAACATACAGAGACCATCCGTACCCAACAACGGGCTCACAGTCCAGAACGGGGAGACAGACAACAAAACTAAACATGTGGACAGGTGTCAAGTCATCAGAATAAATAGAAGTAAAGCTAGATGCACATCATTAACAAAATAAATAGAATAGTAAATATATACAAGTAGGATAAATAGAGTAATAAATCTGTACAAGCATATATACAGGTGCTGTGGGGAGGGGAAGGAGGTAGGGCAGGTGGGATGGGGTGGGGGAGAGGAAATAGAGGGCTCAGTCTGGAAAGGCCTCCTGGAGGAGGTGAGCTCTCAGTAGGCTTTGAAGGGAAGAAGAGAGCTAGCTAGGCAGATGTGCAGAGGGAGGGCATTCCAGGCCAGGGGTAGGACGTGGGCCAGAAGTTGATGGCAGGACAGGTGAGAACGGGGCACAGTGAGGAGGTTAGCGGCAGAGAAGTGGACGGTGCCGTCTAAGGTGTAGAAGGAAAGGAAGGAGGTGAGGTAGGAGGGGGTGAGGTGATGGAGAGCCTTGAAGCCAAGAGTTAGGAGTTTTTGCCTGATGGGTAGGCTGACTGGTAACTGGGGATTTTTGAGGAAGGGAGTAATATGCCCAGGGCGTTTCAGCACAAAGATGATCCGGGCCGCAGTATGAAGTATAGAGTGAAGTGGGGAGAGACAGGAGGATGGGAGATCAGAGGCTGATGCAGTAATCCAGTAGGGATAGGATGAGAAATTGAACCAGCAGGGTAGCGGTTTGGATGGAGAGGAAAGGGCGGATCTTGGTGATGTTGCGGAGGTGAGACCGGCAGGTTTTGGTGACGGATTGGATGTGAGGGGTGAATGAGAGAGCGGAGTCGAGGATGACACCAAGGTTGCAGGCTTGTGAGAGACGGGAAGGATGGTAGTGCCATCAACAGTGATGGGAAAGTCTGGGAGTGGGTAGGGTTTGGGAGGGAAGAAAAGGAGTTCTGTCTTGGACATAATGAGTTTTAGATGACAGGCAGACATCCAGATAGAGATGTCCTGAAGACAGTTGGAAACACGAGCCCTAGATTTTATGTAAAGTGGGGTTGATCATTTACAGCATTTTCCATTAGACAAAATTGTTTCCATTTTTCTCCTTCCACTTTCATCTCAGATCTCCTTTGACCTAGCGGATTATAATGCTGATGTTGATGGAGTTGGCACTTTACGGCTTCTGGATGCAGTTAAACCTGTGGCCTTATCAACTCTGTGAAGTCTACCAAGCATCAACAATTGAACTTTATGGGAAAGTGCAAGAAATACCACGAAGGGAGACGACCCCTTTTTATCCTCCATCACCATATGGTGAGAATACTCAGTGTGTGCATGTGTGTGTCCGTGTTTGAAAAATGTTTCTGGTCTCATTCTGTTCATGTCTTGGGGCTTAAAGTCATCTGGATGTGATATTAAAATAGAGATAGAATAAAAGTGACTAGACTTGTTGAGAAAGACGAGCCTTTACAAATTACTAAATAAAAGTATTTGCTGCTATTGCCTCAGGGTGGGAAATCACATCCTAACTACCTAACCTTTTAGTTCATTCAGGTCTTCTGTAAACAATGTTTTGAAAAGGAAGACAAGACCCATAGTGATTCTTTTTATTGAAGTGTTGTAAGATAGTGTTAAAGTGGTATGGTTTCATGTTTTTTGCTGCCTAGATGAAAGTCTCCCAAGAGCTTACTTTTCCCTTGTTCCAATATTAAATCTGAACATTTATTAAAGCAATGTGCAAGGAAGACTTCAGTGATAGTTTCAAATTAGTTGGAATTCCTAGACCTCACATTTTCACTTTTATTCCCCCAAAGTCATTTTTTTTATTATGTCCCCCCAAAGTCATTTTTTTTATTAGGAAAGGTCAACACGGTGACATTTTTCACACCCTCTGGCTGTGTTAATAATAATGCAAAAGAAGGAATTCTTTGCACCAGAGTGCTTGAGAAAACAAGAAAGCGATGTCTTGATGTTTCCTGGTGGCATGATTACCAGAGAGGTTTAATTTTGTATTTTTCCCTCACTCTGTTGCAGTTTCTTTCTTCCATGATGCATTACCAATCACGTTGCTGCTCAGTGAAAGTACATTTTGATAACTGGGTTTTCAAAATGGGTTAATGCAAAGTTTTTATTAATATCATTATTATTATTATTTTTAAGCTCTCCAACAGGGGCAGCCAAGCTGTATGCCTACTGGATTGTCGTGAATTTCCGGGAAGCCTACAATCTCTTTGCTGTGAATGCCATTCTCTTCAATCATGAGAGCCCTAGAAGAGGTAAGAACATTCTGGGAGCAAGGAAAAACTATTAAACACTAAAGCATATCCTTGGAAATGTCTAAATCAAATAAATGAAAAAAAGTATACACCTAGGCTTCCCTAAGTTAATTCCAAATTTTGTAGTCTATATTTCACCTGATTACCTAAAAATAAATAACACATTAGTTGCAAAATGTTTTCTTGCATCTCAGTTAACAAGCTTGCCTCAAATGATTTCACGGGACCCAGTTGAGAGTTCTGTGGAATCCCAAGTGATCATGGCCAAAACAGATTTTAAAATGTCCAAAACTGGGATTTAATCATTAACACAAATTAGAAAGAATGGTGATGGAAAATACTTAATGCCACTGAGGTTCACAGCTGTAAAGTAAAACTTGATCTGACCAAGTGTTTCACCATGATTTCTGATTCTGGAGGTTTTGTGTAGGAGAGTAGCTTGAAGAGTGGCATCCATACTCCAGATATAGTTTAAAGAGAGAGAAATATTTTACCTCAAAATTTTTAAGTTGTGGTCTCAACCAAGAACTGATCTCCAGACACCTAGCCAAGCAGAACAGGAAGTTCCAACTGCCTAACATTCTTTCAACTCTCTTCTCAGGAGAATTTGGCCCCCACTTCAGGAAGCCTTTTCCACTATTGTCATTTGAGGGCAGTCTCTTCCAGAATGTCCCAGTAGCCTCTGAGAAATGTAGGCAAAACCAGCCTCTGAGTACTTTGTGATTTGTAGTCAAACAAATCCTTCTTTGCAGTTCTCTTGTCAGCCCTTTCAAGTAATTTTAAATTACACCATTTTATCTGGGGCCTCACTGACAAACATCACAGCACTCCTGTAGGACTGTTTTAGGATCTGTTGTTAATGTTTATTACTGTGGAGCTGGACGAATTTTCCAAAGGAAGCATATTCTAACATCTGGGTTTTTGTGCTATTTGTTAAGTACTTAATATTTTCCTGACATTGTATTAAGCGCCAGGATTGATACAAGTTAATCAGGTTGGATACAGACCATGTACCACATGGGGCTCACAGTTTTAATCCCCATTTTACAGATGAGTTAAATGAGGCACAAAGAAGTTAAGTGACTTGCCCAAAGTCACTCAAAAAAGAAGTAACAGAGCAGGTATTAGAACCCAGGTCCTTCTGACTCCCAGGCCCATGCTTTATCCAGTAGGCCATACTGCTTCCCTAACTCAATGTGGGCAGGGAACATGTCTGCCAACTTTGTTGTATCAAACTCTCCCAAACTTTTAGTACAGTGCTTTGCACGTAGTAAGTACTGAATACCATTCATTCATTGATTGACTTACAAAGTGCACAAACATTGTAACTTGAATTTTTAATTTCTTTATATTTTTACATCAGTGAAAATGTGCCATAGATTTTAGTTTAAAAGGATGGCTTGCAGTGCCTGGGCTTTAAGATAGAGTCACTTGGGCATTGCCTCAATGACTGCATTTTTCCAAATTCAGGAGAGTGGGGCAGCTGGTAACTAAATTTCATTTTTCATTCAATCGTATTTATTGAGCACTTACTGTGTGCAGAGCACTTGTGCCCAGCCCTTAGACTTGCCTATAAGTAACAACATTCAGAGCATCCCCAATCCCTGGAAACTCAGGTTCACCAAAAGCCCTTCCCAGAGACCCCACTCTAGACTGTATGTTCCTTATGGGTAGGGATCATGTCTGTTGGCTCTATTGCATAATACTCTTCCAAGCGCTTAGTGTAATGCTCTGCACACAGTAAGTGTTCAATAAATACCAGTGATTGATGGATTGATAATGGTTCACCATCCTGGTAATGTGCCTTACTTACTGGGCTGAGGGAGCCCAAACACAATTATAGAGCAATTCTGTAAGTAATTCCCTCACCATCGGTGTGCTTCACTAAAGTGTCAGTGTGTGACCATGAGAAGCAGCATGGTCTAGTGGAAAGAGTACGAGCCTGAGGTCAGAACAACCTGAGTTCTAATCCCAACTCTGCCACTTGTCTGCTGTGTGACCTTGAGGGAGTCACTCAACTTCTCTGTGCCTCAGTTACCTCATTTGTATAATGGGGATTAAAACTGGGAGCCTTAATGTAGGGCAGGGACTGTTTCCAATCTGATTATCTAATATCTGCCCCAGTGCTTAGTACAGTGCCTGGCATGTAATAATCTTTCAACAAATTCCATAAAAAAAATATAGTTGGAAGCTAGTATGGGCAATAGTAGTGCTAACAAACCCCAAACAAGGAGCAGCATTAGGTGCCATATGTGTTAGGCTGGACATGAAGTATAAAATCATGGACCGCTTTGCTGATTTCACAATGATCCCAGAGTGTTTCTCCAAGGGAGCTTCTGGATTGCCCCCAATTTTCTTCAGAATGGTTGCATTCACCTCTAGATCCATACAAACTCTAGTTCCATGTCAGAAGAGCTGTAGAAGGTGGTGGCTCAGCACTGAAAAGAAGAAAATAAACATAAAAGCAGGTAAGTAATTTCAGATGGGAAAGGTCAGACGAAAACTGGACAGATGCCCACCGTCTCTGCGGGTCCAATGAAGGGTGAAATTTCCAGTTGCGGTAGTAGCAGTCATGGTATTCATTGTGTGCCCCTTGGTTGCAGAGCACTGTACAGAGCCATAAAGGAGGTACATCAGAAGCAAGAAATAGTCCCTACCCTCAAGGAACTTACAATATAATTAGAGCTTCACACATACAAAAAATCTACCAATTGGATAATCAGATTAAGTAATCTACTGAACAGTGATGATATATATATATATATAAACAGGTCCTGAGGAAGGATATAAGTAAATGTTTTAAGTGCTAGAAATGGCTGGTGATATGGGGTATGGGAAGTTAATTAGAGAAGGCTTGTTCGAGGAGGTGGAATTTTCAGAGGGTTTTTTACCTGGGAAGGAGTGTGATCTGCGAGATTATCAATTGTATTTATTGAGAGCGTACTGTGTGCAGAGCACTGTACCAAGTGCTGGCACATGTTAAGCACTAAACAAATACCCTCGTCATCATCATCATCATTACAGTATAACAATATAAAAGAGATATTCCCTTCCCACAGTGAGCTTGCAGAGAGGGAGATGCAGGCTGGGGAAACAACAAGAGTCAGAACAGAGGTGAGGGGACCATGGTGTGGTTACAAAATAGGGTACCATCCCGTGTGTACCTCAGCTATCCCATCAATATAATGGGGATTAAGACTGTGAGCCCCACGTGGGACATGGATTGGGTCCAATCTGACTAGCTTGTATCTACTGAAGCTTGTATCTATTGCTTATAGTGCCTGGCACATTAGTAAGCACTTAAAGACCATAAAAAAATTAAGCACTTTAAACCACAAGCTTCTTTAAAACTACATAATCCTCAGATATCATATTGGAACATTATTCTATACAATTATGTCTTTAAAAAATGTTGACAGCTCTACAGACTTTTTTAATATAACTATCTAGACTAATCTTGGAGACTAATAGTCTTACTGATTCCCAGGCTCTCCCCTCATTGCTGTGCATAAATATTCCAAGGGCAGTCAACTAATCGTAGGTCTCTGAAGATGTCTGCTAGCTGGTTAACCTCTCCCAGGCCTGCTCCATTAGAGACGTTTGCAGGGCCAGACTCTGGAAAAGCATTTTCATTATTTCCTGTAGATTGGCTGAGCCTGAGATGTATATCCATAAGGCCACATGTGTCCCCAGGGCAGATTTCCTGTCTCCTGAGTCTGTGAATAATGTTAATAAAATGATGTGGCTGTAAAGGGAGCTAAATACCCTTAGAATTCTTTCTTTCCCCACTACAGTAAATGATTACTCACTGTGCCTTGTTCCTCACTGTGCCTCGTTCTCGCCTGTCCCGCCGTCGACCCCCGGCCCACGTCATCCCCCGGGCCTGGAGTGCCCTCCCTCTGCCCCTCCGCCAAGCTAGCTCTCTTCCTCCCTTCAAGGCCCTGTTGAGAGCTCACCTCCTCCAGGAGGCCTTCCCAGACTGAGCCCCTTCCTTCCTCTCCCCCTCGTCCCCCTCTCCATCCCCCCATCCTACCTCCTTCCCTTCCCCACAGCACCTGTATATATGTATATATGGTTGTACATATTTATTACTCTATTTATTTATTAATTTATTTATTTTACTTGTACATTTCTATCCTATTTATTTTATTTTGTTGGTATGTTTGGTTCTGTTCTCTGTCTCCCCCTTTTAGACTGTGAGCCCACTGTTGGGTAGGGACTGTCTCTATGTGCTGCCAATTTGTACTTCCCAAGCGCTTAGTACAGTGCTCTGCACATAGTAAGTGCTCAATAAATACGATTGATTGATTGATTGATTGAGGGGAAATCCACCACAGTAACTAGCTCTTTGTTTTGATGTTCTATGAACTGTAGAAATAAGCAGAAGTACTTGATTGGTTCATTCATTCAGTCTTTTTCAATGAGTGCTTACTGTTTGCAGAGCATTGTACTAAGCGCTTGGGAGAGTACAGTATAACAAACACATGCCATCCCTTCTTGCATAGCCCAGTGAAGAGATCACAGGAATGGGAATCAGGAGTCCTGAGTTCTCATCCCAATTCCATCACTTACCTGTTGTGTGGCCTTGGGTTAGTCACTTAATGTCTCTGGGTCTCCATTTCCTTATCTGTAAAGTGGGGATTAAATATCCATTTTTCCCCTCAGACTATAAGCCTCATGTGGGACAGGGATCATGTCAGATTTTATTGTACTGTATCCCAACACTCAGCGCAATGCTTGGCACCTGGAAAGTGCTTTACAAATTCCACAACTATCGTTATTATTTGTATTCATCATCATCATCATCAATCATATTTATTGAGCGCTTACTATGTGCAGGGCACTGTACTACGCGCTTGGGAAGTACAAATTGGCAACATATAGAGACAGTCCCTACCCAACAGTGGGCTCACAGTCTAAAAGGGGGAGACAGAGAACAAAACCAAACATACTAACAAAATAAAATAAATAGAATAGCTATGTACAAGTAAAATAAATTAGTAAATAAATAAATAGAGTAATAAATATGTACAAACATATATACATATATACAGGTGCTGTGGGGAAGGGAAGGAGGTAAGATGGGGGATGGAGAGAGGGATGAGGGGGAGAGGAAGGAAGGGGCTCAGTCTGGGAAGGCCTCCTGGAGGAGGTGAGCTCTCAGCAGGGCCTTGAAGGGAGGAAGAGAGCTAGCTTGGCGGATGGGCAGAGGGAGGGCATTCCAGGCCAGGGGGATGACGTGCGCCGGGGGTCGATGACGGGTCAGGCGAGAATGAGGTACGGTGAGGAGATTAGCAGCGGAGGAGCGGAGGGTGCGGGCTGGGCTGTAGAAGGAGAGAAGGGAGGTGAGGTATGAGGGGGCGAGGTGATGGAGAGCCTTGAAGCCCAGGGTGAGGAGTTTCTGCCTGATGCGCAGATTGATTGGTAGCCACTGGAGACATCAGTCAGTCAGCCAGTGATATGTGTTGAGTGCTTAATGGGTGCAGACCACTGTATTAAGTGCTTGGGAAAGTCGAATACAACAGAGTTGGTAGACATGTTCCCTATTTGTTATTTTATTTGTTAAGCACTTTGTATGTTTCAAGCCCTATTCTAAGCGCTGTGGTTCAAGTTAATCAGGGTGGACACAGTCCATATTCATTCATTCCTTCAATCATATTTATTGAGTGCTTACTGTGTGCAGAGTTCTGTACTAAGTGCTTGAGAGAATACAATACAACAATAAACAAATACATTCCCTGCCCTCAATGAGCTTAAAGTCTAGAGGTGGTGAGGTCAGACATCAATACAAATAAATAAACCACAGATATATACATAAGTGCTGTGGGGCTGGGAGGGGAGACGACCAAGGGAGCAAGTCGCGGTGAGGCAGAAGAGAAAGAAGAGGAAAGAAGGGCCTTAGTCAGGGAAGGCCTCATGGAGGAGATTTGTTTTCAATAAGTCTTTGAAAGTGGGGAGAGTAATTGTCTGTCAGATTTGAGAAGGGAGGGTGTTCCAGGCCAAAGGCAAGGTGTGGGCTAGGGATCAGCGGTGAAATTGAGGCACAGTTAGAATGTTAGTATTAGAGGAGCAACCTGTGCAAGCTGAGTTGTAGAAGGAGAGTAGTGAAGTAAGGTAGGAAGGGGCAAGATGGTGGAGTGCTTCAGAGCCAATGGGGAGGAGTTTTTGTTTGTTGTGGAGGTGGATGGGCAACCACTGGAGTTTTTTAAGGTGTGGAGTGACATGTTCTGAATAGTTTTATAGAAAAATGATCCAGACAGTAGAGTGAAGTATGGACTGGAGTGGAAAGAGACAGGAGGCTGGGAGATCAGAAAGGAGGCTGATGTGGTAATCTAGGTGGGATAGGATGAGTGATTGTATTAACTTAGTAGCAGTTTGAATGGAGAGGAAAGGGCGGGTTTTAGCTATGTTATGGAGGTGGGATTTAGTAATAGATTGAATATGTGGAAAGCATAGAATCCCCATTTTTGCCATTGAGAAAAGTGAGATACAGAGAAGTTAAATGACCTGCCCAATGTCAGCAAGAAGCTGGCAGAGGCAGGATTAGAACCCACATCCTTTTGACTCCCATATCAGTGCTCTTGGCAGCACGTATGCTTTGCCCTTCTCAAGCTTATCTACTCATTCTGCTGACCTATTGCTCATATTGTCCCTTCTGCCTAGCAGCATTGTGGCCTAGTGGCCAGAACATGGGAGTCAGAAGGTTCTGGATTCTAGTTCTTGTCTCTATTTGTCTGCTGAGTGTCATTGGGTAATTCACTTAACTTCTCTGTGCCTCAGTTACCTCATCTATGAAATGGGGATTTAGACAAAGAACCCCATGTGATACAGGGACTGTGTCCCACCTGACCAGCTTGTATGTACCCCAGCACTTAGTACAGTGCACAGAGTAAGCACTTAAAAAATACCATTAAAAAAAACCTTCCCTTCCCTTCTATTCTGGCAGAATACTTATCTCTCCCTTTTCAAAGCCCTTTTGAAATCATGTCTGCACTTGGAGATCTTCCCTGATTCATTTCTTGTCTATCTTGTTTCTCCCCTCTTTCTCCCTGCTTCCCCTTTAAGTGCTCAATAAATGCGACTGACTTCTATATCACCCGAACAGTTTCTGTTGTACATAGGTATAGCTCCTTAAACTCTGTTGCTTCCTTCTACGCATACTGGTTGGTTTTTTTTAATGTCTGTCTTCCCCATTAGATTCAATGCTCCTTGTCTGTCCAAAGCACTTAGTATAGTGCTTTGCACACAATAAGCGCTCAATAAATATGACTGAATGAATAGTACTCTCCCGAACACATAATAAAGTGGTTCACACAAAGTGCTCCTTAAATACTATTAATTGATTGATAAAGGAGGCTTACTCTTTGTTTCCTGGAACTATGTTTCATCAGAGTGTAAAAAAAATCACAAATAAATGCCTCTTTTATCTCCTACCAATGTATGCATTTCCACGGAAAGTGTTCAAAACCATTATTTTTCACATTATTGGTGAGCATCTTTGGAGAGCTATTATTGTTTATGGTGTTTGTTGAGCCCTTGCTATGTGCCAGGTATTATACTAAACATTGGAATAGACACAAGTTAGTCAGGTTGGACACAGTCCCTGTCCCACATGGGGCTCTCAGTCTTAATTCCCATTTTTGAGATTGGGTAACTGAGGCACAGAGAAGTGAAGTGACTTGCCTACAATCACATAGTAGACAAGTGGCGGAGCTGAGATTAGAACCCAGATCCTTCTGACTTCCAGGCCCATGCTCTATCCATTAAGCCAAATTCCTTCTCCGTAGTATTAAATGTAAACTTTTCTGAACACTTTTTTCCTGAAAATATTTTAAATATTAAGGTTGAAGGATGAATATTACTTTTTAAATTTTTTGATGCAGTTTTGGCTATTCACACTTTGAACATAATGAGGATTAAAAACTCTGGGAATCCATACTAATTTAAACTGCCTATGATTGGGGTTATTGGGCAATATATTGAAAATGGCTTGATATTAGTTTGTGAGACAGCATGTTAGTTGTTCATTTTATCATTTTCTTTCAGATTCTTTTTTGATAGAAATCAAGTTATGGACTTCTAAATAGTAATGACAGCATTTGTTAAGTGCTTACTATGTGGCAGATACTGTTCTAAATGGAAGGCCACACAGCAAGCTTGACAACCCTTTTGACAAAAAGAAAGAAACCAAAACCGTCCCCCTAAAAGATACTATGATGAATTCCAAGACAATGAAGCCCAGTGTCTGAGCATTACATCTCCTTTGAGAATATCATATTGTTATCGTTACTCCTAATGCAGTTTTGACTTCCAAAAAATAACTCCTGTTCTTTATTTTAAAACAAAAACAAAACATGAGATTAACAAGCATCCTCTACGATATATGAAAATCTGCACGGTTCACTTATATGTGTATTTAAGCAGGGAGGCATGTAATACATAGGAAATCTGGGCTTAAGGTGGTAGTTACTATACCTCTTTCATTTTATCCCACCAAGTTTCACTGGATACAGAACTAGCATGGGATACTTTTCCCATTATGTTGGTTTGGCTGGGATCCCCAGAATACTTCAGTCCTTCTGCCCTAGACCTAGAATGGAACATGCAGAGATTTAAGCAGTTTTTCCACAAGACAGAATGTTCAGGCTCCAGCGTAAGAGGGTGGAGTTGGTTATTTAGGGTTTGTGGAGCTACACTTGGGCTCCTACTTCTAAAAGGCTTCCCAGGGTGCCACATCCTTCAAGAAAAAGCCAGGAAGTTAAGCATGTCCTGTGTTAAAGGTCTCTCTCAAATGCAAGGTCAAGACTCAGTCAGTTTCATTGGTGTGACCATTTGCTTTTTTGTCTGTTGCTTCTATCACACTGACTCTTTAGAAAGCAATCAACAGTTGTATATATTTCATTCCTCAACTGACTGTATTTTTCAAACCCAGGTTAGATCAGCTCATTCTTTAGATTGTTGAATGTGTTTTTGGTTATTGCTGAATGCTGTCCTACATTTTGTTGTTGTTGTTGTAGAAGAAAGTGAAATTTCCTCATTCTGGCTGAAGTAGTGTTTTCAATTCTCAGGTTTGATTAACTCTATATTTGCTTAGCTGATGGAACTATAACACTAGCTTCTTTCATTACATCCCTGAACTCACATTCTTTCTTCCTCTCAAGTTAACTGTGCCTTGTTTTTGTTTCCTCTGCTACCAGCCTCCTGTTCATACCCTTCCCTTTTTAGGGAATTCCCTCCTCATTAAAATTAGATGGAACACAACTCTTCCCAATTTCAAAACCCATCTGAAATCACACCTCCTCCAGGAGGCTTTCACTAATTAGTTTCTAATCTCCCCTGTTTATAACCATTCCACTGCCTCATCAGCATTTGTATGCCATATTTCACATACCATATTTCTTAAGCACCAGCCCAGGGACATATCCCTCTTTCTTCCTCCTATCTGTAATTTACTTTAGTGTATTTTTGCCCCAGCTAGATTATCTCCTTGATCTTGTCAACTAATTCTGTTCTGCTTCCCTAAGTGCTTAGTGCGTATTTTATACTCAATAAGGACTCGATAAGTTTTTATTTTAATGTATCTTTAAATGGGATTTAAGCACTTACTGTGTGTCAGGCACTGTTCTAGGCACTTGGATAGATATAAGCCTGATCAGGTGGCGTACAGTCCATGTCTCAGCAGATTTTCATACTAGATCGAATGTGCAAGATTAGACAGGGAGGAATTAAAGTTGGAACGAAGGCTGTGAACTTCAGGGTCAGGAGGATGGTTCTTTACACCTAAAGTGTCTCATAATGTGAGGAGACTGTGCTGAGTGGTAGAAAGGCAAATTCTCCATTTTCCACTAGTTGAGGTTGGTTGTTTCTGGGAAAGCATCAGTAATGAGTGGGGTGAGTTTGCAGTCTTTAGTGAGGGCCAAAGCAATGCCCTTCATTGGAATAAGATAAAAACATCCTTGTACATCTACTGTAATTGACTTAGGTTATTTTTGAACTCAGAATTATAGTTGATTGAGCTGTGTGAGTGAGGTTTCTTTCACTCTGTCAGGCATTTTAATAGATATTTGAATATATCTGAAGATAGCATAATGGATCATGTGAGGTTAAGTAACTGGAAACTGGATTTTAATTAACCAGTACAATAGGCAGGTGGTACTTTTCTGGAAGGTTGTAGTCAGGGATCATGTTGGTAATTACTAAACTCTGTCCAGCTACTACAAGTTTTGTGGCCAAAAGAATGTCAAGAAAGTTGCAAACTACTCATAATAGCGGCAGCTCATTAATATGTTTATACTTCTGTGCTAATGACGCCAAACGAATTTTCAGGTGAGCAATGTAGCCATAAACTTGACTGGAAGGAAATTATGCATATTATGAAAGCATAGGATGAAGTAATCATCATCATCATCATCATCATCAATCGTATTTATTGAGCGCTTACTATGTGCTGAGGACTGTACTAAGTGCTTGGGAATCCTGTATTAGAGTTCAGCAAAGCATTGTAGGTCTTTCACAGTACTATTTAACTTGTAGGTAAATGCTTTTAGTGTCTGTCTCTTGCATTGGATGCCTCAGAATTTGAGTGCACTTTCTCAGTTGGATGTGTGGTGATCTCATCTAGTTTACTATTATATTTGTAGACTACAATGGTTCATCATCGACACCTACACTGAGAGACCACAAAACAGTCTGGCCCAGATTATGCCATAGCCAAAAATTGGGTGTAATTGCACATGTGTGAAACCTGTTTGAAACAACTACTGAATTTAATGTAGGTTTCTCTTAAAACCAAAGAAGTCAAATCCCTCCCTTTTCCCAAAGTCAAGAGTCTACTTTGGTATTGTTTTGTTGTTGCTTTTTGTATGTTATTTGTGAAGCACTTACTATGTGCCAGGCACTGTACTGAATGCTGTAGGATAATCAGGTTGGGTACAGTCCATTTTCCACATGGGGCTCACAGTCTTAATCCCCATTTTATAAATGAGGTAACTGGGACACAGAGAAATTAAGTGTCTTGCCCTTGGTGAAATAGACAAGTGGCAGAGCCAGGATTAGAAGCCGACTGACTCCCAGGCCCATGCTCTTTCCACTAGGCCATACTACTTGTCAACATGGTTGACAAAGCTTACTATTAACTCAATAACGTGGACTCAAGATGTGCTGTTATGTTTTATATATTTCATGACATATTTTTAAATTAAAAAGTGTTGAATTTCATTCAGTCGTATGTATTGAGTGCTTAATATGTGCAGAGAGCTGTACTAGGAATTTGATGAAGGACCCCCCTAGAAATGCTTATCATGAAAGCGAATATACATTTTTTTTCTTTAATCCAAACATGGCCTGCAAATCCAAGTAGATTTATTTTAAATTTACATTAGCCATGGTTGCTTTATGCCATTCTTTTCATGGAATCTGTTGAAGGATCAATATGAAATTCAGTGAAGCTGCCCTTGACTGGTGATAAATCCATATCTTCTTCCAGGTCCCTGACCGTGCCATGGCATTTCTCTGGAAGATACCGTTCTCCCTTTCAGATTGTGAGCTGCTTCTTAGGCCAAGGACTATTTCGGAATCAATATCCCCATACCTCTCCCTAGTACTTGATAGAGTGCCTTGTGTCCTATAACTGTATAATAAATGCCATAAGTAAAATAAATACTAATATGAATGATTCCCCAAGTTATATCTGAATATTCTTTGATGACACAAACAGTATCTTACTTCTTTTGAACATTCTCCAAGAATCTAGTAGAATGACTCTTAACAGATAGTTAATAAGTATTGTTGATACTCACAGTACCTGGCTCCTTGGAGACAGATATGGAATTATTTTCTTTAATGTACCATCTAGCACTCTATTCAGACTAATTTTAAACTTCCCAAGATGGGATTTCCCCCACTTCGCTGATGAGACCATTTCTTATTTTCCTTTATTTCTCACTGCCAGGAAGTTTGTCATGCTACTCAGACTGAATTTTCACTTCCCTAAGTATGTCTCTTATTAAGTTGTGTTCATTTGCATCATGTTATAGAATTCCTCTCAGCATTTCACTTCTCAAATAGTTACGTTTCCCCATTTTAATAATCAGGTGCAGTGTTTCATATTGAGTTCCTTTAATCTTGCTTTTTAAGACAAGCAAACTACCTGAAGCTTTTGTGTTTCAACCAGGCCTCCCTTCCCCTCTCCCCTTCAATCATTTCTCTTCCTTCCTTCCTTCCTTCAATCATATTTATTGAGTGCTTACTGTGTGCAGAACACAGTACTAAGCACTTGGGAAGTACAAGTCGGCAACATATAGAAACGGTCCCTACCCAACAGCGGGTTCACAGTCTAGAAGGGGGAGACAGACAACAAAAAAAGCATATTAACAAAATAAAATAATAAAATAAATATATACAAGTAAAATAAATAAATAAATAGAGTAATAAATATGTACAAACATATATACATCATATATACAGGTGATGTGGAGAGGGGAAGGAGGTAAGTCGGGGGATGCGGAGGGGGAGGAGGGGGAAAGGAAGGAGGGGGCTCAGTCTGGGAAGGCCTCCTGGAGGAGGTGAGCTCAGTAGCGCTTTGAAGGGAAGAAGAGAGCTAACTTGGCAGATGTGCGGAGGGAGGGCATTCCAGGCTAGGGAGAGGATGTGGGCCGCTTACTATGTGCAAAGCACTGTTACAAGCACTGGGGAGGTTACAAGGTGATCAGGTTGTCCCATGTGGGGACTCACTGTCTTAATCCCCATTTTACAAATGAGGTAACTGGGGCCCAGAGAAGTGAATTGACTTGCCCCAAGTCACACAGCTGACAGTTGGCGGAGCTGGGATTTGAACCCCTGACCTCTGGCTCCAAAGCCCGTGCTCTTTCCACTGAGCCACGCTGCTTCCATGCAGCATCTGGCTCCACAAACCTCACCCACGCAGAATTTAGTCCTGGCGCGAGAAGTTCCCCAAATCTGGGAACCCTGCAAAGCACCCTTCTGGATCCCCAGGGACTTCAGCATGTTCTGGATCCCAGGGGGCTGGGGCACCAGAGAACCCTGGAGGTGCCTGGACCCCTGAAGACAGGAACCACTGACCCCGGGGTCTCTGAAGCCCCGAGGCCTCAGAAGGCCCACGATGGCAGGTCTCCTTCCCCTCCCTTCTTTCTGCAGTTTTTTGCACCCCTTTCAACTAATTCTTTCTTGGTAATTTTTAAATGTCCTAAATGGACCCAGGATTCCAGTTCCAACAGTCTATTTGTAACAACGTTCTCTTGCTTGTTCTCTTTCAAGTGCTTGCTCCACTTCCCAAATTTGTAAATTTCATACCTTTTTAGTCTTTTGCGTGGAATTTGTTAATCTCTTACTACGTGCCAGGCACTGTTATAAGCGCTGGGGTAGATACAAGCTAATCAGTTTGGACACAGTCCATGTCCCACATGGGGCTCACCATCTTAATTCCTATTTTACAGATGAGATAACTGAGGCACAGAGACACTGGGGCACTTGCCTAAGGTCACACAGCAGACAAGTGGTGGAGGCAGGATTAGAACCCAGGCTCTTCTGAGTCTGGGAAGGATGGGACAGTTGAAGAACTGTCAGGAGGAGGGAGGAACTGGAGAGGAGCAGGGGAAATTTTAGTGAGAACATGCCTGATAGTTTCAATTTTCTCAATAAGGTAGGTAGCCAAGTCATTAGGGGAAGGAGGTGGACGATGTCAAGGGACAGAGAGTTTGAGGAGCGAGTTAAACATCTGGAACAACTGGCTAGGGCAGTGGGCATTGATATCAGTAAGGATGGATAAATAATTTTGCTTGGCAGGGTTGCCAGGATGAACTCGAGGTGGACGGATCTGCCTGATATCTGGATTTCCGCCAGCAGTGCTCTATGGCTTGTGCACAGGAGCGAAGGAAGGACTGTGGAGATCACCCAAAGCTGTGGAACTCTCCCAGTCACTTAATACTCTACTTGATACTCAGTAGGTGCACCATTGATTGATTACAGAGAAACTGGAAGGCAGTTTAGCTTTGTTATATGGAAGTTCTGTCTGTGAATGAGCATTTTTTGAAATGAATTAAATTTCATATATGTTGTGAATATAGACGATAGAGTAGCAACTTACTGAAGGCACACTTGGTTTTATCCCAAACCCCAGGGATCTCCCTCCAGAACAGGAAGAGGAATCCAGGGTGCAAGCAAGCAGAACTGTATTTAGGTTATCTTTGTCTCCTCGATGGGTCATGGACCTTTTGTCTGGTCTATCCCGGCTAGGATAGGCTCCCGTCCACAGAGATGGTCCAACCACAGGTAGAAGCAGTTTGCTGTAACATGTGAATTAGCCCTTTCACTCCCAATCCTGGGTACGATGCAGTATGCAACTTGGAAAGTATTAAAGAAGTAAGTGACACTTTCCCTGTTCACAAGGAACCTTTTTTTTTGGATGTTATTTGTTGAACACTGTTGTAAGTGCTGGGATAGATACAAGCTAATCAGGTTGGACACAGCCCCTGTCACTCATGGGGCTCACAGTCTTAATTCCTACTGTCCAGATGAGGAAACTGAGGCACAGAGGAGTGACATGATTTGCCCAAGGTCACACAACAGACAAGTGGTGGAGCCAGACTTAGAACTCATGTACTCTGACTCCCAGGCCTTTGCTCTTTCCACTAGGCCACTCTGTTTCCATGGATAGAGCACTGGCTTGGGAGTCATAAGGGCCTGGGCTCTAATCCTGGTTCTGTCACTTGCCTGCTGTGTGACATTGGACAAGTCACTTCACATATCTGGGCCTTAGTTGTCTCATCTAGACTGAGGCCCATGTGGGACAGGACTGTGTCCAATCCAGTTTGCTTGTATCCAACCCAGTGCTTAGTACACTTCCTAGCATGCAGTAAATGCTTAACAAGTACCACAATTATTATATTATTATTAGGTCACACTTCTTCGTACTTACACTCTAATGGGGAAAGAAATATATTAGGTTTTGACAGAGTATTTAAAATGAATAATTGACTGTACAGGTGAATAAATGTATGTACAAAAATGCCGAAGAGTAGTATAATAAAAACAATATTGGTATTTAAGTGCTTATTATGTGCCAGGCACTGTACTAAGCTCTGGTGTGGAAGCAACATGGCCTAGTGGATAGAGCATGGGTCTGGGAGTTAGAAGGACCTGGGTTCTAATTGCAGCTCTGCCACGACTGCTGTGTGACCTTGGGCAAGTCATTTCACTTCTCTGTGACTCAGTTACCTCATCTCTAAAATAGGGATTAAAAGTGTGAAGCCCATGTGGGCCAGGGACTGTCCAGTCTCATTAACTTTTATCTACCCCAGTGCTTAGAACAGTGCTCGGCACTTAATAAACCCTTAACAAGTACCATCACTATTTTTATTATTATCATTACAAGCAGACCAGGTTGGACACAGTCAGTGTCCCACATAGGGCTCACAGTCTTAATCCTCATTTTTCAGGTGAGGTAACTGAGGCCCATTGATGTGAAAAGTAATCCGTAAAAAAAAATTCTTTATTTTGGATTTGTCCCCTTCATAATTGGAGAAGCTTCCCTCCAGGATAGCAATCCATAGGGAAATACTGGAAACATTTTCAACATTTGCCAATTTTTATAGGGAATTTTGGGTAGCAGAATTATCCCGGTTTGCAAATATAATATCTTTAAAAATAATAATTGTGGTATTAAGCACTTACTATGCACCATGCACTGTACTGTGAATCAGGTAGATAAAATATAATGAGATTGGAGAATTAGCTTGGTCCCCGTATTAAAGATGAGGAATCTGAGGCACTGAGAAATTAAGTGACTTGCCCAAGGTCACAGAGACAAGAGCCAAGTAGAGTGGGGTTTAGAACCCATGTCCTGTAGCTCTCAGGTCAATCCAATAAATCATTTATTTGAGGGCTTACTGTGTGCTAAGCACTGTGTAAGCACTTGGGAGAGTACAGTATAATAAAGGTGGTGGACATGTTCCTTACCCACAGAGTTTACAGTCTACAGGGTGTGTTGATATTCAATTACTGGTCATCATAGTATCGTAGTCAATTCCAGGAATTGGATTACTTATCTTTGGTAAATGTATATACTCCTTTAAGAAGTCTTTATATGCCTTTAGGAAACACAGTGTTTCTATAGGTTTATTGTGTTGGGTAACTTTTGGGGTTAACATTATTCAAATTTCAGCTGTTTTTTAGAATATTACAGTCTTTTGGTTCAGAGGGTTGCTTCTATGCCAGTGAAATCATGTCTCCCAGGGTCTGAAATGCTTCTATGACACAAGACAGTATGTTCTGAACTAAAAATGTTTTATGCAGAAGCGCATGAACTTTGAGAGGGAAACCTAGTATAGCTTAGGATTCGAGTTTAATAATGTGTGTGCATTTTTGTTTTGTTTTGTTTTTAAAGAAAATAGCCTGCTGATCCTTGGAAAGTGCTGATTAAATGATGTTTATGTTCTGTACCTAGGCATCTTGTTCATCTGTTTACAATACAATGCTCACAGTTACAATATAAATACTTTTCCATCACTGTTTTGGAATGGGAGAGGCCTGCAGCTGTTCTGCCTCGAGGGACCTGAAGCTGCACCCCTTATGTGCTTCTAAACAACAGCATGAGAATTATCATGGCTCAGTGGAAAGAGCACAGACTTTGGAGTCAGAGTTCATGGGTTTAAATCCCAGCTCCACCAGTTGTCAGCTGTGTGACTTTGGGTGGGTCACTTAACTTCTCTGTGCTTCAGTTCCCTCATTTGTAAAATGGAGATTTAGACTGTGAGCACAGCACTTAGAACAATGCTTTGCACATAGTAAGCACTTAATAAATGCCATCGTTGTTATTATCATTATTATTATTATTATTATTCTAAGTCCAACTGAGGTCATTAAGGCTTTAAACCTCTACTTGAGAGATGCAAAAAAAAAGACCAGTTCTCAGAAAGGTGAACTATGTGTTCCTGGAAATGGAGCATATCAATACAAATAAGAAAATTCTATCTAACTCGCCAATGTCTTCACCCAAGTTCTCCTGTATGTATTTCATATCAACAACCATGGCAACGTTTACTCACTAGCACAGAAAAGTTAGATGCCGTTCTTAATCTGTAATTATTATTGCCCATTGAGTTTAACCTTCCTTGAAGTATTTTATAAACAGTTTAAAGAACAAATGAAATATTAGAAGCAATTATTGTAGGGAAGGCAGTGATATTTGCTTTCCTTGGGTGAAAAAATATCATTTGTAAAGGACTGATTACACTCATCTGTTTTCTGGGTAGCCCATAAGTTTACTTTACCGTGGCAGGGGAGAATAACAGAGAAATTGTGTCATGGGAACCAAATAAGGTATTATAGTGGGAAGAATTTCGGTTACCTTGTCTTCCAGACGTTAGTCTTTTCTCCATTCTCTGTCATATAGTGGCTTGAATCAAAAACCTTTTAAAGCATTTTGCTGCTTTACAGTCAGAGAACAACAGAGATATTTATGCTGGAAGAGCCATTCACTAAGTCTTTCCCTTCTCTAGGCTGGCCACCTGCCAAACAACTTTTTATTAAAAGCTCTTTCATGTAACAAATTAAATGTAGTGCTACTTTGCTTCTTGATAGTGCCTATAGTTTTGAGGTAAAAAATGCTCCTACTCAAAGACACACATATAAACATTCTCTTATAAAGAACTGGAGGTATCTTAATAGCTAACTTTGTGTTTCAGAGATCAGTTTTTAGGCCCAGTCATATATTAATCTATTGATGGTATTTATTGAGCACCTACTGTGTACAGAACACTGTATTAAGCACTTTGAAGCAAAAAGTTGGTGCACATGTTCCCTGCCCTATAACATAATATTCTCTGTTAGCTATACTCATTATTATCAATCATTATAGCATATATTGAGCCCTTACTATGTGCTAAACATTGAAATAGAAACAAGGTTACAATGTTAGACACTGCCTGTTCCATCTGGTGTCGTAGTCTACATTATGAGGCTCAGAGGTTAAGTGAACTGCCCAGGGTCATTCAGTAGGTCAGCTGGCAGAGCTGTGGGTTGATCCCAAGTTTTTTGACTCCTAATCTTCTGCTTTTTCTACTTCTGCTCATGCACAAATGCCTCTAGGGCATGGACTGTGACTTTTACTTACCTTTTATGCTTCCAAACGCTGAGTACAATGTCTTGCACAGAGTAGGCAGTTCATAATTATCATTATCATAGTTGATAATAGTGATGATGATCAGGAGCTTCTGACCATTCTGCCTCCTAAAGAGTCATCTTGACTGTAGCCTCCTTATGAGCAGGGACTATGTCTACCAACTCTGTTGTATTGTGTATTTTCCCTAGTTCTGTACACAGTAAGTGGTCCTTGTGGCTTTCCCACAGCAACTCACCTTCACCCACCTTGTCAAGCTTAAGGGTCCATTTTTTAATTGAACAGAAAGCAAGTGAAAGCCACAATGAGTTCAGGATTCCCACACCTTTGCATAGGCTGTATAAGAGCAGATCATACATTCATTTGATCATATTTATTGAGTGCTTACTGTGTGCAGAACACTCCGCTAAGTGCTTGGGAGAGTACAGTGCAACAATAACTCATCAACCCTCCAGACCTCCACACTCTTTCACACCCACAGAGGTATGTAGCTTTGACCTCCCTCCCTTTCATACAACATACATATGCATACTTGTCCAGATCAACATTTGCATTCCATATAGGTCCCGATTTGCTTGTATCCATCCAGCACTTAGTACAGTCCCTGGATCCATAATTAATCACCCAACATTACCATAATGATAATTATGCCCATAACTATATCCCAGTTATATCCATTATGCCCAAGCCCTTAATGCCCAGGCTTGGGAGTCAGAGGTCATGGGTTCTAATCCAGCCTCTGCCACTTGTCAGCTGGGTGACTTTGGGCAAGTCACTTAACTTCTCTGGGCCTCAGTTACCTCATCTGTAAAATGAGGATTAAGACTGTGAGCCCACATGGGACAACCTGATCACCTTGTATCCCCCCCCCCCAGCACTTAGAACAGTGCTTCGCACATAGTAAGCACTTAACAAATGCCATTATTATTATTATTATTATTGTTATTATTATTATTATTATTAAACCCACACTCTTAGAACACAGTCATATTTTTTGAGTGCTTACTGTGTGCAGAGCACTGTACTAAATGCTTGAGAGAGTACAATGTAGTAAAGTTGGTAGACAAACTTCATGCCCACAATTAGCTCAAAGTTTAGAGGGGGAGACAGATGTTATTATAAATGAATAAATTTTAGATATGTATGTAAGTGCTGTGGGGCTGAGGGAGGGGTGAATAAAGGGAACAAATCAGGGATATGCAGAAGGGACTGGGAACAGATGAAATGAGGGTTCAATCAGAGAAGACCTTGTAGAGGATATGTGCTGTAAGGCTTTGAAGGCTGAGAATGTTATTGTCAGATATGAAGAAGGAGGGCATTCCAGGCCAGAGGCAGGATGTGAGTGAGAGATTGGCAGCAAGAGAGATGAGATTGAGATATAGTGAGCAGGTTGGTATTAGAGGGGCAATGTGTGCAGACTGTGTGGTGAGGGAGGAGGTACGGTGATCGATTGCTTTAAAGCTTATGGTAAGGAGTTTCTGTTTGATGCGGAGGTGGTTGGGCAACCACTGGAGGTTCCTGAGGACTGGTGAAACATGGTCTAAATGTTTTGGTAGAAAAGTGATTCGGGTAGCAGAGTGAAGTATGGACTGGAGTGGAGAGAGACAGGAGACGGGGAGATCAGCAAGGAAGCTGATATAATAATCAAGGCGGGACAGGATAAGTGCCTGGATTAATGTAGTAGCAGTTTGGATGGAGAGGAAAGGGTGGATTTTAGCAATGTTATGAAGGTCTAATTGACAGGAGAGATGAATCAAGAATAAAGCCACAGTTATGGGCTTGTGAGACAGGAAGAATGGTGATGCCTTTTATAGGGACAAGAAGATCATGGGGAGGACAGAGAAAATAAGTTGGGAAGATACGGCGTCTGTTTTGGACATAATAGTAATAATAATGTACCATGCACTATTCTAAGCGCTGGGGTAGATACATGGTAATCAAGTTGGACACAGTCCCTTTCCCACTTGGGCCCCACAGTCTCAATCTCCATTTTGCAGATGAGGTAACTGAGGCACAAAGAAGTTAAGTGACTTTCTCCAGGTCACACATTATACAAGTGCCAGAGCTGGGATTAGAACCCATGTCCTCTGACTCCCATGCCCATGCTCTTGCCACTAGCAAGCTTACCTTAGCTGGACATGTTAAGTTTGAGGTGTCGATGGGACATTCAGGTAGGGATGTCTTGAAAACAGGAGGAAATATGAGTCTGCAGAGAGGGAGAGAGATCAGGGCTGGAGATGTAGATTTGGTAATCATCTACAAAGAGGAGGTAGTTGAAGCCATGGGAGCAAAAAGTTGTCCATGGGAGTGAGTGTAGATAGAGAATAGAAGGGGACCTAGAGCTGACTGAGCCTTAAACACTGATAGACTGAGACATACCTACCAAAGACATGGAAAAAAAGACAGAAACCTCATCTGACAATACAAAGCACACATTCAGGGATCCAGAAATTTACACATATTTACAAACACACACTCAGTGGCAGGAGACACAGAGTGACAAAGGATTATAGGAATATAGAGAGAGGAACAACAGAAAGCGCCATATATCTAGACCTATACTGTCAGTTGGTCAATCCTATTAAACACTTACTGTGTGTAGAGCACTGTAGTAAGCATTTGGGAGAGTACAGTGTAACACTTAACATACAGTGAGTACATTCTTGAAGGAGAGACAGACCTTAATATAAATAAATAAAGTACAGATATGGAGAGGGGATGAGTCAAAGGAGCAAGTCAGGGTGATGCAGAAAGGAGTGGGAGAAGAGGAAAGGAGGTTTAGTCAGGAAAGGCCTCTTGGAGGAGATGTTCCTTCAAAAGTCTTTGAGGCAGGGGAGAGTAATTGTTGGATATTCTCATAATAGTAATAAAAATTGTGGTACTTAGAGCTTACTATATGCCAAGCACTGAACCAGTTACTTGTGTAAGTACAGAATAAGCAGATTGACATAGTCCTCAGTATCTATATATTTTCGTTTGGACATTGCATCATTTATCCTGTTCCACTATTTGTAAGTATTCTTACATCTGGCTCCACCATTAGAGTATATGTGCCTTATGGGCAGGAAACATTGTCTGGTGTTTCTATTTATACTTTCTCCAGCGACTAATGCAGTGCAGTAAATACCATTAATTACCAATACTACTACTATTACCAGAAGAAAAATTAGGAGAGGAAGTAAATTGTCTCTAATGGCTGATTCCTGAGACTATCGTATATTTTTTCAGCTACAGTGGTCAGTGTTTGTAGTCTTCCATAATGGGGTACCACGAGGGTCACCCAGAAATCAGAGGTACCCTGGTACTTCAGGAAACTTATGCATCATTTCACAATCCAGTTTTTGAGGGTGGGTTTTAAAGGGGCTCGTGGAATTTGTGTTTGTTCGAAATTACAAGTAGCTCAATGCCTTATCTAAGGCAAGCTTAATTTGAGTTCTGAGATAAGGGCTGTCCCAGGTAGGAAAGCAGTATTTGAGGACCAGGATTTTGGGTTTTCAGTTCTCATGTACCCCATAGTTTGGACAGGTTTTCACTGCAAAGGCTACCAAGCGTAGCTTTTGAAAACAACAGCAATGGATTTCTTCTGTGCTTCTAAAGTTTTCCACACTGAAGGATTAACCTTTTTCATTTATTCCCAGTTAACTACAGGTCTTTTCTGAACTCTCACTACCCTTTAACTTCAAGTCAGATAGTCAGTTAAGTAATCATGATTGAAAGTGTCTCCCCCTTCTAGACTGTGAGCCCATTGTTGGGTAGGGACCATCTCTATATGTTGCCAACTTGTACTTCCCAAGCGCTTAGTATAGTGCTCTGCACACAGTAAGCGCTCAATAAATATGATTGAATGAATGAATGAATGAAGTGTCTCCAGGAGGATACAAACAGCGAAGGCTTGTTTATGAATAGTTGACAAAAGGTGGTAGTTCTCCCAACAAGTGCACGTTATGAATGACCCTCTTGTAAGCCTAAAATTCCTTTAAACATGCCTGTTGGGTTTTGAGTACCTGCAGTTGAATAGTATTGCTTTTGGCAGGCTACGTGAGCAAATAAGCCATAATCTCTCTGATCTCAATAGTCTGGTTCGTCAACCATGACATTCTCAGTGTCTTTTCTTTCTACACCCTGTCTGAACAGAGCCATGGCCCAGCCAGTTCTCAGTGGGGATGCCAAAGATTACCAGTGCATTGGAGCAGCAGATGGCAGGACAGTGGAAGAAATGCAGGCCCCAAAGTTTAAGGTTTACATGGGGTTCAGGGCAAATTGGAAATATTTTCCAAACTGCCCTTTGGGAATATCAAACTGCCAAGAAACCAAAAAGAAAAAAATCCTCAACTTGCAAGACTTATGTGTGAGGCTTTGGGTTCTAGAAGGGAATCTTGGTAAGAGAAATGGATCTGTATTCAGCAGAGATAAATATTAGCTGCTCTGCTTCTGGCCCCCATTTAATAGTAGCACAAAAAGTAAAACAAATAGTTTAAAAATCAGCTAAATTCTTTAGGGAGCAACACAAGCATAGAAAGAATTGAGTATTTATATTCCCTGTTACACTCATGGCATTTTTCTGTGCTCTGATATAGAAGGTGGTGGTTTGGATGGAGATATGTATATATACCCACACACACTGGTGGTCTGGATGGGTATATATATATATATATATATATATATATATATATATATATATATATATATATATATATGCACTTACATATTTAGCACCATTTTTGAATCAATAAAGAATGACTCCAAATTATTTCTAAAGCCTTATTGAAGGGACATCTACTTCAAAAGGCCTTCCCTAACTGAGCCCTCATTTCCTCTTCTCCCGTTCCCTTCTTTATCACCCTGATTTGCTGCCTTTATTACCACTCCTTTCAGCTCCACAGAACTTCTGTACATATGCATAATTTATTTATTTTAATGACTGCCACGACCCCCCATCGACTGTAAGCTCTTTGTGGGCAGAGAACATGTCTACCAACTCTGTTATATTGTACTCTCCCAATCATTTAATACAGTGCTCTGAACACACTAAGTGCTCAAAAACTACCATTGATTGACTATTCAAATTAGATACAGAACACTATTTCCAAGTCAGTGTCCTCAATAGTGTATTCTGTAACAGAACATAAAGCTAGCAAAATCATCAGTTTAAGATGAGAATATATGACTGAGAGATTAAAACAAAGACCTTATAAAAATAAATTAGGACAGAAATGCCAAAATCCTACTGCCATCGTATGGACATGTGCACTTGCATGCGCATACATAGATTTTTGAAGAGTCAGCTTGCAAAGAATCATCTGAACTGATTTAAACTAGGTTGGGATTTAAAAAGAAACGCTGCTGGCTGAAAAATATACCAAACATCAGGTTGAAGCAATGAAGCCTATGGAAATAATAATAATGATGGTATTAGTTAAGTGCTTACTGTGTTCCAAACACTGTTCTAACACCTGGAAAAAGCAAAGGCCTGGGAGGCAGATGACATGGGTTCTAATTTTGGCTCCTCCACTTACCTGTTGTGTGACCCTAGGCAAGTCACTTTAACTTCTCTGGGCCTCAGTTTCCTCATCTGTGAAATGGGGATTTAATAGCTACTTTCCTTCCTACTACAAAGTAAGCCCCATGTGGGACCTGGTGATCTTATATATAGCCCACTTCTTAGTGTTGTGCTTGGCAAACAGAAAGTACTTAACAAAAACCGCAATTCAAAATAGCTGATGCATACATCTTTTACAAATGGGGTTTAGAATAGAAATGTCAATAGCCATTTTTGTGTGAAAGTTCTGCTTTAAGTAAAGTGACCATGTATCATGATTTGAGCAGGAAACTTCTAAATATTCAAGTTTTTGGGGTTTCCATCCTGACTTTTAGCTACGAATTGGAGTTTGTATACCAGAAGGACTATGCTCAGAAGATCCAGGATTACTTTTAAAATTTCCTTCAGAGCTTTCTTTGGGTTGTCTACTGTGATTATAGCTTCTGTAAACCATGGACCTTTATAAAACAGGCTCACCTTCATCCTACTCAACAAATTTGCATATTATTGAGGAACAATATTTATACATTGGTTCTTTCTAACAGGTGGCTGATATGAGTAGATAAAAAGTAAGTGTTGAGAAGCTGTTAGGGTGCTGGCCTCATCTCAGAAGAGGATTATCATTGTAAGTCACTTTTGCGAGCAGAGGACCGTATTTGTGTACTTTGGTATAATGAAGAAGGCTAGAAAACATGATCCCTACCTTGAAGAGTTTAGAGATGGTTGCCAAAGTCCAGTAAATACCAATTGCCCTCCCCCAACCAAAAAAAAAAAAAAGTAAGCTATCACCGCTGGGGTAAGACTTCATTATCAAGCTTTCCTGTTTGTTAGGCACTTAGGCAAAAAGCCAAAGAATCTCCCAGAAGAAAGGTTTTGTCAGGGAGGTTTCCTGTTGTAGAGGAGCTAGCCAAGAAGCCAGACATGCCTTTCCTCCTATATCCCTTCCCCCACTCCTGATTAAAATGGGAGAGAGAGGAACACAAGAAATGACATTATGGGATCAGACTAATTGTCCCATCCTCCCAGTTATCTGTCTTCAAAATGGTGGCAGAATGTGTGGAGGATCCTTATGATGGTAACCCTCCTTGACATTATGCTGAATGCTTAGGGATATATTATTTAACCTCCCCAACTTTTCCATTGTTTCATTATCTTCATCAGTATTCTTTGAGCACCTGCTGTGTTGTGGTAGTAACTTTAGGTCTGGGAATGGTGAACAAGGCCTGTTTTAAGCCATGTCTTTGCTATGGCACTATTGCATCATGAGGATAGTGAATAATATTGGTGGCTTCAGAGCAGTTTTATTGGGGGGTTTTCCACTAAAAAAATAGTATAAATTGTCAGATTTATCACATCTTCCTATCTACTTGAAGACATAAGAAATGCAGTTACTTAGGTTAGGCTAATTATCCATTCAGCCTAGTATTCTGTCTGCAACTGTGGCAACAGAAGGTTTGGAGGGTACATACAAAGCTTGCTATCTTTGACTCTGATATTAATGTGAATTGTCAATTTTTTCCCCTCTGCATCCCTAAATATCCTTCCTGTAACCCATAACCCATTATGAACTACTTGCCCAAGACTTTATCCAAATCCCTCTTGAACCTACTGATGTTCATTCATTCACTCAATTGTATTGAGCTCTTAAAGGTGTGCAGAGCACTGTACTAAGTGCTTGGGAGAGTACAATACAACAGTGCTGATATTTCTGGCCATACAACTGCCCCCCCATAATAACAAATTCCAAATGATTACTCCCCCAGGTTAAAAAAAAAGTTTTTCCTTTGTTTTGATCCTATCACCTATAAGTTTCAACGAGCGCCCCTTATCCTGGAATGGTGGGATTTGGCAAACAACAGTTAGGTTCCTACCGTGGCCACAATTTCTATGATTTTTGTAGACTTCAAGCATGTCACCTCTTATAAAAATCTTTCATTTTTTTAAGATATTTTTAAGCACATACTATGTATCAAACACTGTTCTAAGCGCTGGGGTAGGTACAAGTTTATTAAGTTGGACACAGTCCCTCTCCCATAGGGGACTTAAAGATAGAAGAATTGGGTGCTTATCCATCAATCCCCTTAAGGAACTCTGACTTTACTCAGAACATCTTGGCATTCCTTGTCAAAATCTTTTCTAGTTTTCTCTGTTCTTCTTAATCTATGATACCAACAGCTGGATGTAGTATTTGAGGTGTAGGCATACTCTGTTTTGTGTAGTGGTAAAGTGATTACTCCCTCTTTGTTTTCTATCCTGTATCTAAAGGTACTCAGTACACTGAGAAGCTACATGACCAGTGGAAAGAGCTGAGGACTGGGAGTGGGAGGACCTGAGTTCTAATCCTTGCTCTGCCAGTTGGTTGCTGTGCTTGGGCAAGCCACTTAACTTCTCTGTGCCTCAGTCTCCTCAGCTGTTCTCCCTCTTGCTTAAACTGTGAACCCCATGTGGAGCAAGGAATGTGCCCAACATAATTTACTTGATTCTTCCCCGGAATTAAGAACAATTCTTGACACATAGTACATACTTTAAAATATAATAATAATGATGATAATAATAATAATATCTGAATAATAGATCATGTACTGACTAAGAAATGCCCTAAATCTTGTGATGTGGAGCTCAAGGAATTTTCCAAAAATGAAAGTTCAGTCAAAAGCAGATGTAATGCTTAATCTGGGAACATACAAGGATGTTTCAAGATATCTCTGGGATACTAGGACAGCTTTTAAAATTTGGAGGGTGTGGCCACTCTAACCATAAATGAACATTATGACAAAATTATTTTCATTTGCAGTATCTTTCATCCAGTCATTTCAAAATGTCTGTAGAGATTGAGCAGCTTATTCATCCATATGGCACCCCATGAAATAGGAATATGAAATTTTAATGAATTCCATGCAGATAATATTTAGCAAGGAGCTGTTGAGCACTTGGAAAGTGGTGCACATTTTTACTAGTTTAATAGTAAATTAGTAAAGAGCAGAAGCCTCTCAAATGAACCTCTTTATTGCCGTCCTTATACCAGTCAAGGCTATGAAGAAAGCTATGATTTCCAGGATGATTTATCAACAGATTATTAGTAGACAAAGATGATATTTTTGTTGCTTTTTTAAAAATAAAAAAAATCAAGAGTGGTTTCAAATATCTGTCTTCAGCCTGTTTCCCTTGATGTAACCTATTTGCATTTTGTGTTTAGAAATTGACATTCCAAAAGATTTTCCTTGGCCCTTTGAATATTGAGGCAACAAATCAGGAGTGCGAGAAGCCCTACAAATAAAGATATTTCCTGTGAAAGTGGAGCTGATGTGACACTTAAATTTTAGAGCATCCTACTTACCCAGATAATAAATGACAGGATTTCAAAGGAAGAGGGTGATGGAGGGAGAAGGAAGGCTTGAATAATGAAAGAGATGTCCGATGCCGGATTAGAAGTGGTCTGTTGTGATTCAGTCTGACTCTACTGATCATATGTTTCATCTTTCTTTCAGGAGCGAATTTTGTAACGCGGAAAATCAGCCAATCAGTAGCTAAGATCCATCTTGGACAGCTAGAATGTTTCAGTTTGGTAAATCTGGACGCCAAATGAGATGGCCATGCCAAAGACTACATTGAGGTAGGTTATTGGTCTTCTTTCATTAAAGTCGTTTTAGTTCCATTTATATTTGGAATGCCATATATTAATAGGACGTACCCATGGTGCTTTGTAAATTCTTAGCTGCAGAGATTTCTTTAGCCTCTAAGTGGTTCAATAATATGAACCTGTTTAATATGGACATGACACCTAAGCAGAAAAAAAAATCTCTCTTAAAAAAGATCTAAAAGCAGGGGTGTTAGTAAACATTTTAAGGACAAAAATTATTATCTTATCCATAGTCTGTAATTCTCCATTGCACCACATTGTGTCATCTATATTTGGGAATCAAAACACATTTAAAATAAGATTCCCTTCACAATTCCCTAGCTCCTGCTTCTGTTCACCAAAATGAAGTGCTAGAATAAGAAAACAAAAATTGGGCTCCTACCATCATGCCCAGTGTAAACCTTGAGTAACCCTGAGGAAATTATTCCTCCACCATCCATTTCTTCATTTTTGCAACCTTAATTCCATAAATGAAAAGTCTGGTAAGAAGAAGAATCTGACACTAAAAAAAGACTTCAGATCTTTTTGAGGGGAATGAAGGGAACTCTACTAATGCTGTATTGCTGACAGTTAAAAATCAGGTTCACTTTTAAAAATGGAGCTTCAGTAAATAATGGCTGATTTCAAATACACAATACAGATTATTTAATGATTCATTTAAGGTTCTTTGAAGAAGTTAGTAGTTTAACCTGATTTATTTAATTTTTCAGTGCCTAGGATTTCAATTACAAGAGTGTGCATGAAGTAATATTGTCAATCAATCAATCAATCGTATTTATTGAGCGCTTACTGTGTGCAGAGCATTGTACTAAGTGCTTGGGAAGTACAAGTTGGCAACAGATAGAGACAGTCCCTACCCAACAGTGGGCTCACAGTTTAAAAGGGGGAGACAGAGAACAAAACCAAACATACTAACAAAATAAAATAAATAGAATAGATATGTACAAGTAAAATAAATAAATAGAGTAATAAGTATGTACAAACATATATACATATATACAGGTGCTGTGGGGAAGGGAAGGAGGTAAGATGGGGGGATGGAGAGGGGGACGAGGGGGAGAGGAAGGAAGGGACTCAGTCTGGGAAGACCTCCTGGAGGAGGTGAGCTCTCAGTAGGGCCTTGAAGGGAGGAAGAGAGCTAGCTTGGTGGATTGGCAGAGGGAGGGCATTCCAGGCCCAGGGGATGACGTGGGCTGGGAGTCGATGGCGGGACAGGCAAGAACGAGGCACGGTGAGGATATTAGCAGCCGAGGAGCAGAGGGTGCGGGGTGGGCTGTAGAAGGAGAGAAGGGAGGTGAGGTAGGAGGGAGCGAGGTGATGGAGAGCCTTGAAGTTGAGGATGAGGAGTTTCTGCCTGATGCGCATATTGATTGGTAGCCACTGGAGATTTTTGAGGATATTGTCCTTTCCCCTAGTGACTATTGTCCTTATTTAGGTGCTTACAGATTTCCTGTGCACATTGGACTATTTCTGTCCTTTAGTCATTTCTCTCTGGGAAACCAGATCTGGCTTCCTTGTTCATTGATGTGATTCAAACCAAAGCCTAAAAAATGACACATAGAAACAAAAGCAAGATGCTCTGTTGTTAAAGCTTACATTGATTTTTTAATATCAGTTTATTTATATCCACGTTAGAGCTATCAAGAGCCTGAAGTTGAAAGCTGTTTTTTTTCTTGGAAATTTTGAAATGTAAAATATAGAAAAAACTTCTTTGAAACTTTGAAGAAGCGTTAAAATTAGCTTTAAATATTAACAAGGTCTTCCTTTCGTTTTTGTGGGTCTGTTTTCAAAAGGCAAATACAATGAATATGTTCTCTGGAAATCAGGAAATGTAAATGCAGTCAACGTTTGCCATTTTTACTGTTATCAAAAGATTATACGAGATCATATATGAGATTTAGAAAGGAACTGTGCAACAGGATTTTACTGATGGGAAAGGATGATCCAAGACTTTGTAGCTCCAAGCAGTGCCCCTTTTGACTACTCCACACCTAGCTGATCTGCTGGTATGGATAAATCATACTTAAAAATCATACTTCCAGAATCAGGGCAAAGTAGGCGTTTCCATTGCCTCTGACCTGCAGTTTAACTGTTCCTCCTAGAAAGTGCTGCTTCCAAGCCACTGATTAAAAATTGTTATTGGGTACTGCATGGATTAACACAGTTTATGGTTGTTGATTGGTGCTGGATTCAGATACACATCTTTTCTCAAAATTTTGTCCCAAAGATTTCAAAATCAACAACTCCTAATCCCACAGGCAATCTTTTTTTACACCTCTTAGGCAAGATGACATTATTACTACTACATATCCAGAAGTCAGACTTTTTTTTTCAAACAGAATAACATCCAGCAAAGTGTTTTGGGTTACAGATATGATCTGCAGTTTTCTGATTTCACTTATCATGACACTTGCAAACAAGAAGTCATTCTCAGTTGTTTGACCTAACTTGTCCTGCAAAACAGTGAATTTCTGAGTATTTAGGACTCATCTGAAGTCCCAAATACAAATCCACATTGATGTTATAAGAGAATATTCCAGATATTTCCTGTATGTTTTATGAGACCTTCCTAAAATTCCCAGCTGACAGGTGCAATCAGTAGAACATAATTCATTTTCTATAGGTCACTCCTGAGAGATCCAGTTGACCTGTGTTAACATGTTATGAGACTCTATACATTCTTGGAATATCTGAATATATTAACATGTAGTTACATTTTCTTTAGCAAAAATATAAGTGCTATCAAGGTGGAACACATAAAAGCTAATAAATATTTTATATGAAATAGGCCCATTTTCAAAGTCTATATCTTCAAATTATGTCAGAAAAGAAGTGATGTACCACATATTGGCAGTGATTTCCCTACCCAACTTGTCAGGGATGAGAGAGTGTGAGTGTTGCTGCACAAATCACTGGCACTGCAGTCAGTTCCTTCACCTGGGCTCTCAGGTCCAAATTCATCTCTTGTTCTAACCTCCTCACTGTACCTCGTTCTCACCTGTCCTGCCGTCGACCTCCAGCCCACATCCTCACCCTGTCCTGGAATGCCCTCCCTCCGCACTTCCACCAAGCTAGTTCTCTTCCTCACTTCAAAGCCCTACTGAGGGCTCACCTTCTCCAGGAGGCCTTCCCAAACTGAGCCCCCCATTCCTCCCTCCCTCCCTCCCCATTCTCCGTGCCCTACCGCCTTCCCCTCCCCACAGCACCTGTATATATGTTTGTACGTATTTATTACTCTATTCATTTTACTTGTACATATTTACCATTCTATTTATTTTATTTTGTTAATATGTTCTGTTTTGTTGTGTGTCTCCCCCTTCTAGACTGTGAGCCCGCTGTTGCGTAGGGACCTTCTCTATATGTTGCCAACTTGTACTTCCCAAGTGCTAGTATGGTGCTCTGCACACAGTATGTGCTCAATAAATACGATTGAATGAATGAATTAATTAATTAACATGCAAAAGTGACCATAAGATGGGCAGATGATGCTCAAAGCAAAGGATGAATTGTCCATAGGTCAGTCAAATCAGGTCAAAGAGGTTAATGGCAAGCAGAGTCCAGGGGCTCTTGGCAAATTGTCTTGGAGGTGGAGGAGGATGGAGTCCTATGGATGGCGATGGCAGCTCCGGAGTAGGGCTGAACTGTAAGGGGGGGTCAGGGAGCGTAGATGCCTGGGGAGGGGAGCGAACAGCCAAATAGCATGGGAGGGCTGACTAGGTGCGAGTAAGGTTGTCGTTAAAGTAACTTGGCCTTTTTCCTGGGGGAGGGGAGGCACGGAGGTGGGGGGGAATCAGTCAGATTCGGACCAGGAAGGGGGGAGTTGGGGGCTCCTCAAAGATGGTCGCTTAAGCGGTAGTTGGGGGGATGGAAGCAGGGGGACGCAATGACCCACGGACAAGCAAGGGTATATACAATGACCCATGAACAAAAAGGGGGACACAATGTCCCACGATCCCAGTTGGCTACTTGGACAGAGTGTAGGTGGCTTCGAGTGGTAGCGATGATGGGGGAGTTGGGGCCCATCCCAGGGGCCTCGGTGTGCTCGGGCGGGGATGCAGATGCCCGGGTGGGGGACGGCCAGGAGCCCGGCCGCGGGGCATATTTGCCCTATAGCAGGCTGCTCGGGGACAGACGGAGGGAGGGAGGGTTGGGGAGCCCCGGCCCTCACGGCGTCGTCCGGAGGACAGGATCCTTCCGGGAGCAACGAAGTCGCGCGGTATGATGGCGGGCGGGTGTGCGGGCCTCTACGGAACGGAGTTCCGGGCTCCTACGGTGGCACCCTGTGGAGAGGATCCTACCTGGATTTGCTTTAATCAGATTTAATGCGTGTTATTGCACTACGTAAACCAGGAGCATTGACTATTTACAATAACTGTGTTTCTTCTTTCATTCCCAAAAAATCTGTGTAGAACTTTTTAGGATGCAAATTAAAATTGTCTCTCCATGTTTTTACTTTGAATAACAGTGGGTCTTCGGAAGAATAATTCCCTTTCACCGCTTTTACTTCTAGAAACCATTTACTGAAATGTAACTTTTAACCTCACAAACCCTTATACCAGATAGCTCTGGGTCTGCTTCATTGCTTTCTCAGAACTTTTTATAGCACTGTGTTGTCTTCTGCCATGGACTGAGCTGTAGTTGTATCTTGCTTATCATCCTCTTTTGATTAAAACAAGCAAATGTTAACTTGTTTCTCATTTGAGTTAAAACAAAAACTTTTTAAAATATCAAGTGCCCTAATACAGAGAGACAAGTTCACAGTAATTCCATGGAAATTAATTTTATTCTTCCATTTTAGATTTAGTACTTGCTTTGAAACAAAATCAGAATCCTAATGCTCAGCAGGTTAAAAGGTTTTTATAATCTTTATTTTCCATAAGAAAGAAAAGTGATGCTTGATCATTTACATTTTTTGTTGTTTGCTGCTCTTTTGCTTCACAGTAAGTGTCTTGAGCTAGGATAATTAATGGCTCTTTTAAGCCAATTTAATCTTGAAATCAGAACCAATCTGCTTTGATTGATGTGGTGATCCAAGACACTGATTATCTTATCATCTATGGACAGTAATTGTGTGACTAGGGCTTGCGTGAACCTTCAGTGGAAGCATTTGATGGATTATGTTCTATTGTCTGGAGCAAATACTGTGCATTCATAAAATTCTTGACACTTTTACTTACTGGGGAAAATTTCAATTTACAACATAGTGTTTACTTTGTAGGTGACCATTTTATTAGCTCTGCATCTTAGTCCAAAGATTTCAAAGTTATTGTCCTCTTGGATTAAAATATTCAAGGGTGGCTTCCCATTTTATTTGGCTTGCATTGTGGCACAAAATTTGGATATTATATTGTTGTGCTGGTAATTAACCAACTGGGGATGCAACCAGCTCTTTACTCATCTCTTTGAAAGCAAAAATGGCCAGGTTTTCTTTTATTTAGTTGTTTTTTGTTATTGTTTTAATTGGTATTTATTAAGCACTTACTACGTGCCAGGCACTGAACTAAGTACTGGGGTAGATAAAAGCTAATTACGATAGACATAGTCGGTGTCCCAGCTGGGGTTCACAGTCTAAATCCCCACTTTACAGATAAGGTAACTGAGGCACAGAGAAGTTTAGTGACTTGCTCAAGGTCACACAGCAGACAAGTACCAGAGCCAGGATTAGAATCCAGGTCCTCTGACTACCAGGCTGATCAATCAATCAATCAATCAATCATATTTATTGAGCGCTTACTGTGTGCAGAGCACTGTACTAAACGCTTGGGAAGTACAAGTTGGCAACATATAGAGACAGTCCCTGCCCAACAGTGGGCTCACTGTCTAAAAGGGGGAGACAGAGAACAAAACCAAACATACTAACAAAATAAAATAAATAGAATAGATATGCACAAATAAAATAAATAAATAGAGTAATAAATATGTACAAACATATATACATATATACAGGTGCTGTGGGGAAGGGAAGGAGGTAAGATGGGGAGGATGGAGAGGGGGATGAGGGGAAGAGGAAGGAAGGGACTCAGTCTGGGAAAGCCTCCTGGAGGAGGTGAGCTCTCAGTAGGGCCTTGAAGGGAGGAAGAGAGCTAGCTTGGCGGATTGGCAGAGGGAGGGCATTCCAGGCCTGGGAAATGACGTGGGCCAGGGGTCGATGGCGGGACAGGCGAGAACGAGAAACGGTGAGGAGATTAGCGGCAGAGGAGCGGAGGGTGCGGTGTGGGCTGTAGAAGGAGAGAAGGGAGGTGAGGTAGGAGGGGGCGAGGTGATGGAGAGCCTTGAAGCTGAGGGTGAGGAGTTTCTGCCTGATGCACAGATTGATTGGTAGCCACTGGAGATTTTTGAGGAGGGGAGTAACATGCCCAGCTGATGTTCTTTCCATTAGGCCATGTTGCTTCTCCACTGTGGCTTCTGTTTCCAAATTAAGGGCTACTATGAGTTTGAATATGCATTTTGTAAACATTGGAAAAAAAGTGGATAGATTAATTAATTCATTAAACTATATTTATTGAGCAGTTATTATGTGCAAAGCACTGTACTAAGTGCTTGAGAGAGTACGATACAAGAATAAACAGACACATTCCCTGAGGCATAGCTGAGGCTCTTTGAATACCTGCCCCTCCAGTATAAAGTCTCTTCTTGAAATATTTAACAAGTTGCCAAGAAAATGTTCAATGCATTTTGCATATTCATTCATTGTCATATTTATTGATTGCTTACTGTGTGCAGGAGCACTGTACTAAGCACTTGGGAAGTACAAGTCGGAAACATATAGAGACCTTACCCAACAACGGGCTCACAGTCTAGAAGGGGAAGACAGACAACAAAACAAAACATGTGACAGGTGTCAAAATCATCAGAATAAGTAGAATTATAGCTATATGCACATCATTAACAAAGTAAATAGAATAGTAAATATGTACAAGTAAAAAAAATAGAGTAATAAATCTGTACAATTATATACAAGTGCTTAGGGAGGGAAAGGAGATAGGGCAGGGGGAGATGGGGAGGAGGAGAGAAAAAGGGGCACAGTCTGGGAGGCCTCCTGGAGGAGGCATATATCTCAACCTACTACCCCCCCCCAATAAATCCTTGAAAAATCGATATTTTTTCCCAAATTTCCAAGGAAAAAATGTGAACTTGGTGTTATTTTCTACTTTTTACAAGAATGTCTTACCCCTGTTAATTTTTATTTACAAGTTCAGCATTGATTTAGCCCATAGGAAATTGTTTTAAAGTATTTTTTATCATGCTTTACCACAGACAAAGCAGGTAAAAACAAAAGTATCTAGTACAGGAAGTCCTTGGACTAAAGACATAACAGGTTTCAGAAAATTGCATCTTTAGTTGAAATGCTGTAAGTCAGAACTAATGTTCTTCTAGAAATAAGGTTATTAATGGGAGATTTGGTCATGAAACAAGGTCAGCCACCCTATTTTTTATCAAAATTTCTTCAAATTATGTACTCGGTCAATTATAAATGAGTAATATTGCTAAATATATGTATTTATACAGTCAGATCTATTTCTCAATAGGGTTGCCAACTTTTACATCATCTGAAGTAAAATGTACTTGTCTACACACCCTGGTGACTTTGGCTGGTGATTAGGTAAATCTCTGCCCCGTAGCCTCTCCTACTCTGCCTCCTCCCTCTTCAAACTTTCATCTCTTTCCTCCTCCTACACCTCACCATCACAGTTTTTAAAACTGTATCCGCATTTTGCTATGGCTCCTTTGTGCCTCCACCCCTACCACTTCTGGAGCTATTCCATAAAAGGGACTAATTCATTCATTCATTCAATCGTATTTATTGAGCACTTACTGTGCACAGAGCATTGTACTAACAGCTTGGGAAGTACAAGTTGGCAACATATAGAGGTGGTCCCTACCCAACAGCGGGTTCACAGTCTAGAAGGGGGAGACAGACAACAAAACAAAACCTATTAACAAAATAAAATAAATAGAATAAATATGTACAAGTAAAATAAATAAATAAATAAATAGAGTAATAAATATGTACAAACATATATACATACATACAGGTGCTGGGGGGGAGGAGGTAAGGCGGTGGATGGGGAGGGGGAGGAGGGGGAAAGGAAGGAGGGGGCTCAGTCTGGGAAGGCCTCCTGGAGGAGGTGAGCTCTCAGTAGGGCTTTGAAGGGAGGAAGAGAGCTAGCTTGGCGGATGTGCGGGGGGAGGGCATTCCAGGCCAAGGGGAGGACGTGGACCAGGGTTCGACGGTGGGACAGGCGAGAACGAGGCACAATGAGGAGGTTAGCGGCAGAGGAGCGGAGGGTGCGGTCTGGGCTGTAGAAGGAAAGAAGGGAGGTGAGGTAGGAGGGGCCGAGGTGATGGAGAGCCTTGAAGCCGAGAGTTAGGAGTTTTTGCCTGATGCGTAGAAATGCGTAGACTAATACGATGTGTTGTAAAGCTTCAACAGGGTTTGAATTTAGAAGCATTCTAAGGGTGATTTGTCTACAACTTCTTACATCACAGGCTGCCTGAATTTGCAAAAATGTGTTATTTTCTTTAACTGTGTTGTTTCTTAGCTCTTCCCACTCCTACAGTCTCCAAACCATGCCACTCACCTATTAAGAAGATAGCAGAATCTAACTCCAGTCTTTGGAAAACTCCTGGACTACAGTTAGTTTGGTAGGTGATGTGATGGAACATGCTGTTTTTCAGAATTTTATCTTTCATCTAATGGCAGCCACTCTCATTGTCTCTGTGTTTTTCACTTAATATTAAACTACAACCAGTAATTGAGTTGAAAACTACATTTTCTTTTGGAGGCAGGATTTCCAAACAAATTTTGAAGTCAAATTAACTCTTAAAGTGCTTTTGTTTTGTCAGTCAGTCAATATCATGTACTAATCATCATCATCATCATCATCAGTCATATTTATTGAGCGCTTACTGTGTGCAGAGCACTGTACTAAGCGCTTGGGAAGTACAAATTGGTAACATATAGAGGCAGTCCCTACCCAACAGTGGGCTCACAGTCTAAAAGGGGTGACAAAACCAAACATACTAGCAAAATTAAATGAATAGAATAGATATGTACAAGTAAAATAAATAAATAAATTAACTAATAGAGTAATAAATATGTACAGACATATATACATATATACAGGTGCTGTGGGGAAGGGAAGGAGGTAAAATGGGGGGATGGAGAGGTGGACGAGGGGGAGAGGAAGGAAGGGGCTCAGTCTGGGAAGGCCTCCTGGAGGAGGTGAGCTCTCAGTAGGGCCTTGAAGGGAGGAAGAGAACTAGCTTGGCGGATGGGCAGAGGAAGGGCATTCCAGGCCAGGGGGATGACGTGGGCTGCCGGTCGATGGTGGGACAGGCGAGAATGAGGTAGGGTGAGGAGATTAGCAGCAGAGGAGCGGAGGGTGCGGGGTGGGCTGTAGAAGGAGAGAAGGGAGGTGAGGTAGGAGGGAGCGAGGTGATGGAGAGCCTTGAAGCCCAGGGTGAGGAGTTTCTGCCTGATAGACAGATTGATTGGTAGCCAACTCAATTGAGATTGGTACTAATCTCAACTAGGAAGATTATAAGGGTATAATTTAGACAAACTCCCTGCCATATGTGGGCACATAATCCCAGGAGTTGAGAGGGAGAAGAAGAAGCAGCATGGTCTAGTGGATAGAGCCACAGGCCTTGGAGTCAGAAGGACCTGGGTTCTAATCCCAGGTCTGCCACTTGCCTGCTGTTTGACCTTAGGCAAGTCCCTTCACTTCTCTGTGCCTCATCTGTAAAATGGGGATTAAGACGATGAACCCCAGTGACAGCCTGTATCAGCCTCCTCTCCGATCTCCCATCCTCCTGTCTCTCCCCACTTCAATCCATACTTCACGCTGCTGCCCAGATTGTCTTTGTCCAAAAACGCTCTGGGCATGTTACCCCCATCCTCAAAAATCTCCAGTGGCTGCCAATAAACCTACTCATCAGGCAGAAACTCCTCACTCTCGGCTTCAAGGCTCTCCATCACCTCGCGCCCTCCTACCTCACCTCCCTTCTCTCCTTCTCCAGCCCAGCCCGCACCCTCCGCTCCTCTGCCCCAATCTCCTCACCGTGCCTCATTCTCGCCTGTCCTGCCGTTGACTCCTGGCCCACGTCATCCCCCTGGCCTGGAATGCCCTCCCTCCCCACATCCATGAAGCTAGCTCTCTTCCTCCCTTCAAGGCCCTACTGAGAGCTCACCTCCTCCTGGAGGCCTTCCCAGACTGAGCCCCCTCCTTCCTCTCCCCCTCCTCCCCCTCTCCACCCCCCTTCTTACCTCCTTCCCTTCCCCACAGCACCTGTATATATGTATATATGTTTATTTTACTTGTTTATTCTACTTATTTATTCTACTTATTTTCTTATTTCTTATTTTCTTATTTCTTACTTTACTTATTCTACTTATTTTTTTTTAATATGTTTTGTTTTGTTCTCTGTCTATCCCTTCTAGACTGTGAGCCCACTGTTGGGTAGGGACCATCTCTATATATTGCCAACTTGTACTTCCAAAGAACTTAGTACAGTGCTCTGCACACAGTAAGCACTCAATAAATATGATTGAATGAATGAATGAATGAACCTGACTACTTTGTATCTACCCCCACTCTTAGAACAGAACCTAGCACTTAGTAAGCGCTTAACAAATACCATAAAAAAGAGAGAGTCTTGGAGTGGATAGACAACACAGGAAAAAATCAGAAGTTACCTGAGTCACCCAGATGGCCTATAAATGAGGATATTGGTGACTTCTGGATTTTTTTCTTTAGAACTACTGTTCCACGTCTTTCTTCTCAATGGATGTTGAGAGATGGCCTAATTCAAAGCGGAAAAGGAGAAATGTATATTTCAAAACAGTAGGTCACTGCCCATACCTGCTGAAAATGGGCACCAATGCAGTTCACTAAGAGGTAGATAATATTGGTGTTATTCTTTAATTCTCCTTTGCTTAATTTCATTTCCTGTTCTTGCCTCTTATTATCCACATGCTCATTTTAGAGATATCTGCTCTTGATACCAACACCCTCTTCTGACTCACAAAATGCAATGTATTGACTCATTGTGAGTTCAGCCTCAAGGAAGGAATACAAAGGCACACTTGCCAACTGAATTAATGTGTGGATTACATAGCATGAAGCCCATTAGTTGTTCATTATCTTTCCTGATGTTGAATCTTTACACCTGTCAGAAATTCAAACCTGACCAGTTTTCTCCAGACCCACTCAATATTTCTGAACTGCTCTGAATTCTGAAGCCAGTTGCCATAAAATTGATCTACCTAAAAGAATTAAAATTCTAAAAGGCTTTCATGGTTCATTTTGATATAAGAAATCATCATCTCCCTCCCATAAGTCACTTACTGTTTCATGTGGTAGTTCCAATTCAGCTCAGAAAATGAAATGCAAACACTTTAACAGTGAAACATGATTTTTTTTCAAAAGGTGAGAGACAGTAACAATTAAAAATGCTTAGAGTACTAGTATGCTCAGGTATTAATTTGAAAATATGGTCCAGTCTTGTAATTAAGTTCAATTTACTAGTATTGGAAAATTGTTTCACTATTCCACTCTTCCCAAAGAAGCATGATGTAATACAATTAGCATTCGTACTTGCCCAACAGAAATTGCTATTCATCGTGGGCAAGTGGGTTAATTAAGTATTTGCCCTTGGCAGAGGAAACTGAGCTAACTTCTTTAATTCGATAAGCAAATACAGAAAGTTGTTAGTGGATATTGAATGGTTAAATCGTTTGCCCAGAACCACCCAGCAAAGCAGTGGCAGAACCAGGAACAGAAAAGCAGACGTTATAAATCCCTGTCCCTTCATTCCACCAAGAGACTTCCTCTCCTCTCTACATTATGAAATAGATATACTCACAGATAAGTAGTAGAATAGGGTATAGAGCAGCTATGTACAGGAAATTCAAATTTAACAGAAACACATTTCTTTTGATTCTTATCTTCCAAAAACCTAAAGGCAGTAAGTTTAAAGGAGTTATACAACTCAAGTTCCATTGTCTTTTGTCAATGGAAGCTAAAACCCTCATTGTAGTTATCTGTTAGAGTCTCTTTGGAGCCAACACATCTTAGAACTGTTTGGCTATATGAGTCAACTGTGGAAAATAATCCTTAATGAGTTAATTGCCTGAGATATACTGTCTAAATGATGCCAGGTGTCCAGGAGCTTCAACAAAATGATGCAAGGCGGGTTATATACTTCAGTAGCAGCCTTGCTCTCCCAACCCTTTCCAGTCATTTTCACAAACAGTTGAAGTACACTGATGTCATATGTTGATACAAATGATGGGCAAATCCCAGTTGGCTTTCTTCCTTGAGGCCCTGTTGTTAAGCAAATTCCACTGAGCCTTATGTTTCTTCTCCTTTTGTGATTGATGCAGTCTCCTTTTTGTGGTGGGCTCTCATTATCTTGAGCTGCTAATTGCTGAATGAATGGAAGCTCATTAAATGCTTGTAACTATTTCCTGCCTATTACTGTTGCATTTTCTCCTTTTTAAGTTTACTGTAGCCAAATAGGAATCGGAATATATGGTACTACAAACCAAGGAGGATTAAAGCAGGCTAGGTTTACATGTTCCTGAGAGGGGTACAGCAATGTCCTAACTTTGTAGTCATTGGCTTGTGGGTCCAACAAACGTACTGTAAAAGTTACTGTGTTCTGACATGGAAGACCCCTCAGTGAACTCTGGAGCAATTTCAGGGCTCCTTGAGAACCCCAAGGAGGGTGTTCCTTGGTTCAGAATTGTTCAGATTCAGTCAGGACTACTCCTGGTTCATTCATTCATTCAGTCATTCAGTCATATTTATTGAGCGCTTACTGAGTGCAGAGTGCTGTACTAAGTGCTTGGGAGAGTACAGTATGACAATAAACAGACATATTCCCTCCCCATAACGAGTTTACAGATTGAAGGTTTGGGATACCATCTGGATTACTTTGCCCAATCTGCATTCACTTAGGACAGTCAGCACTTAGGACAGTCTTTGGCGCTTATTAGGCACTTAAAAAATATTATTATTACTATTTTTGATGATTCTGGGAGACAGTGTTTGCTGGTCCCTTCAAGCCTTTCCAGATTTTCCACATTCTGTCTGTCCCAATAGAACCTAAGGCTATGCGAAACCTTTCAGGGAGCCACACATGCAATCACAGCTAAACTTCACCCTCAGTGGTGTCTTCGAATATAGAGGACTACTACATATACAAAGAATAGTTGCAGTCCAGGATAATTTTCTGGGCTGAGTCTGCCCCAAGACTGCCCTGAAATCACAACCCACTGAGAGAGGGCCTGACAAAATGGCAAAACTAAAATACACTGGATACGCAGTCTCTTCTTGCTAACCCCTGGAGTTGGGTTCCTGAAATTCCAGTGGCTAACTAAAACCATGGTTGGTAAGTTTATAAAGGCCTTGGACCAGTTGGAGTAAAGGAATTTGTGACCTCCTACAGAGCAAAGTTGCAGACAGTTTGAGACAGATAAAAATAATCATTGTAAAGCAACACTAGGTGGAGAGTGTAGGAACAAATAGGGTAAAAATAAAGTTCTTCTCTGTAGTGAAGAAGACTACAGGAGATTTTTTTGAATGGTATCTGTTAAATGGTATGTGCCAGGCACTATATTAACTGCTGGGGTAGATGCAAAGTAATCAGAAGGACACAGTCCACGTCTCATATAGGACACACAGTCTTAACCCTGATTTTACAGATGAGGTAACTGAGGCACAGAGAAGTGACTTGCCCAAGGTCATCCAGCGGACATGTGGCAGAAATAATAATCATAATAGTATTTGTTAAGTGCTTATTATGTGCTAAACACTATTCTAAGTGCTGGAGTAGGTACAACCAAGTACTAGTGTTGATACAAGATCATCAGGTGAAACACAGTTCCTATCCCACAAGAGTCCCACAGTCTAAGCAGGAAGGAGAACAGATACTGAACTCTCATACTGAACCCTCATTTTCGAGATGAGAAAACTGAGGCACAGAAAAGTTAAATGACTTTCCCTTGATCACATAGCAGGCAGGGAGAAGAGTTGGGATTAGAACCCAGATCTTTTGACTTTCAGGTCAGTGTTCTTTCCAGTATGCCATAGTTCTTGTTTTCCTGGGACCTTCCACTCATTATAACTGAAGATAGAAGTGAAGCCCTAAGAGAAATCTCAGCAAGTTGGGTTTCTTATTTTAGTCTTAGGCCAGGCCTGAAAAATCATTAGTCAGAAGCAAAATCTAAGTAATTTTGTAATGGAAATAAACTGTGACCATGACCCATCTCAACAGAGTCTTCATTCATTCATTCATTCAATCAATCGCTTACTGTGTGCAAAGCACTGTACTAAGCTCTTGGGAAGTACAAGTTGGCAACATATAGAGACAGTCCCTACCCAACAGTGGGCTCACAGTCTAGGAGGGAGAGACAGACAACAAACAAAACATATTAACAAAATAAAATAAATAGAAAAAATATGTACAAGTAAAACAAATAGAGTAATAAATATGTACAAACATATATACATATATACAGGTGCTGTGGAGGAGAAGGAGCTAAGGCGGTGGGGATGGGGAGGGGGAGAGGAAGGAGGAGGCTCAGTCTAGGAAGGCCTAATTCTAAAACTTCAATCTCAATTATTGGGAGACTCATTCCAGTGACATTGATGATTGTGGAATTGACTGATGGAAGTAGTCCAAGCTACAGAGAATTTCATAGAATGAAGGGTTTTTTTCCCAATTAAAAATAATTTTAAGACGTAGAATGAATTTTGAGGTAGGTCATAATTTTGAATGTGGTCAGGGCCTTTAAAAGATGCATGCCTCCCCATCTGTGGACAGTAACTTTTACCTTTCTCAATTTTGTAGCTGTAGTGTAATAACAAAATGAGATATCTGTCTGGGAGAAGGATATTGTTATTAAAAAGGTAATTTAGCCCCACCAGTGAACTCCCATTTTCTACTCATTTTCCTTTTTGGGAGAATCCCAGATCATTTATTTTGTCTGGCCCTTTACATCCATCCTTCCTTACCTGGAAAGGCACTTCATGCCACTCAGACATTAATGGACTAAAGGAAAGAGTATAGGCCTGGAAGTCTGAGGACCTGGGTTATAATCCAGCTCCACCACTTGCCTGCTTTGTGACATTGGGTGAATCATTTCACTGCTCTGTGCCTCAGTTTCCTCACCTGTAAAATGGGAGTTCAGTAACTGTTCTCCCACCTCCTTAGCCTGTAAGCCCTGTGTTTCAATCTGGTGATTTTGTAACCACCCCAGCCCTTAGAACTATGCTTGGCACATAATAAGTACTTAACAAATACAGTTATTATTGTTGTTATTATTTACAGACCTTAAACATGACCCTACTGAGGTGGTTTATTCAGCCAGTCTGTTTTCAGCTCTGTAAGGGTACTGAATTCTCTCTCTCAGAGAGTCACACAGAGAAGGACTTCTATAATTATATCCCTGTCTTGAAAGAGCAATGGTAAACTCTTCCTTCCCACCACAAAAACTTGTGCAGTATGACCCAGTGTATGCCATAATACCCAAATCCAGTGCCATCAGGCTCTCTGTCATGGCCACCGAAAGAGTGGCATGAGGTCTTTTAATTGCACCCTGGAGTCTGGCACAGAAATGAAATGAGCATCTCATGTTGTTCTTGGCATCATCATCATCATCATCATCAATCGTATTTATTGAGCGCTTACTATGTGCAGAGCACTTAAGCACTTGGGAAGTACAAATTGGCAACATGTAGAGACAGTCCGTACCCAACAGTGGGCTCACAGTCTAAAAGGGGGAGACAGAGAACAAAACCAAACATACTAACAAAATAAAATAAATAGAATAGATATGTACAATTTAAATAAATAAATAAATAAATAGAGTACAAAAATGTGTACAAACATATATACATATATACAGGTGCTGTGGGGAAGGGAAGGAGGTAAGATGGGGGGGATGGAGAGGGGGACGAGGGGGAGAGGAAGGAAGGGGCTCAGTCTGGGAAGGCCTCCTGTAGGAGGTGAGCTCTCAGCAGGGCCTTGAAGGGAGGAAGAGAGCTAGGGCTTGGCGGATGGGCAGAGGGAGGGCATTCCAGACCCGGGGGATGACATGGGCCGGGGGTCGATGGCGGGACAGGCGAGAGCGAGGTACGGTGAGGAGATCAGCGGTGGAGGAGCGGAGGGTGCAGACTGGGCTGTAGAAGGAGAGAAGGGAGGTGTGGTAGGAGGGGGCGAGGTGATGGAGAGCCTTGAAGCCGAGGGTGAGGAGAACACTTATGAAACAGAATGGAGACACTTATAAGTCTTTGGCTGCCACAGCAATGTGAAATGCGAGAGGAGTTAGAGATACTTCTTGGGAATTCAGAAGTTGCAGTTCCTCCTCTCTCTTCCTCTCCTAGGAAGACTCATTTGCATTAGCTACTTTCTTGATTATAAGACAACTACTACACTAAGCATGAGAGAGAAAGCTAAAGTGACCGACTTTATACATGAATGGGCCCTTTATTTTAAGAACTATAAAAAAGTCAAGAGAAGGATTTTAATGACGATATGTAGGTGCTCAGGGTAATACAAATCATGTGGTGCTGATTTCCAAGATTTTGCCACAATGCCTACAGTGTTACTAAGTTTTTTTCTTTCCAGAAAATGATACTGATCTATACCATATCTACTGTACATTTTTGCCTTCCATTTTTACTTTCCTACAGCCATATTTTGTGATGTGGAGGGGAATAGAGTACAAACTAAGTTTGCCTTATTTACATAAATCTCCCTGTTAGGTTTCCACCTCACTGTATGTGTATTTTTGTGTTTGACTTATTAGTGCTTCTTTGGTCTTATAAAGATTTTTTTTTAAAGTGCTTCCTCAGCAAAACCATCTGGTTTAGTTTCCTGTGCCTCAGCAACTGTATGTGTATTATTATCAAGGCCACCCCTGTGGTTTTCTAAGTGGTCTTGTTACTCTGGTGGTCTTAAAATTCAACTGGAGTGATCGAAAAACTTTTCTCTAGGCTTCACTCAAATCTAAAGTTTTCCAAAGTGGAAAAAATGCATATTGTTATCATATTTTGGCACCACCATATTTTTTTCACTTTTACTCTAAATCATACATAGTATCTTTTAAAATTGTACCACTTCAGTGTTCATTTTTTTAAAAAAAAATTCTAAAACTTCTTCCAAGTCATTCATAGGCTTCCAAGGTGCATCACAATTATTACAAGACAGCTGGGAATAAAATCAATCTATGGTTTTCAACTGTCTCAAAGAAACAGTAAAATAAGCGAACTGATTATGTTTTTGATAGGAACTCTGTATTCAAAGTAATATTTTATGTAGCAGAAGTTGGAAGAAATGTAAGAAGAAATGTAGGCTTTGGCCAAAAATTTGCTTGAAAAGTATTATCAGTTTGTCATAGCCTAATGACAGTGTAGTTTTTGTGTACTCGTTAATAAAACTGCGGTGGGAAACAAGGGCTTCTGTCTTGGATTCATGGACTTTAAATGGGCAGTCCATTCATTCATAATAATAAGTGACCCTTTTGTCTCAGATCTGGTGTATTGGGGAGCAGGTGGGTAGGTGGTGGTTATGGTATTAAGTGTTTACTGTGGTGCCAGGCACTGTGCTAAGTCCTTTGATAGGTACAGGGTGATCAGAACAGATGCTATCCCAGTCCTACAAGGGGGACAGTCTAAGAGATAGGAAAAAATTCAGATCTTCCACATTTGGGGCGTAGAGCTCATGAATTCTTGTAGGTCACAGTAAACATACTCTATCCTCATTGGAGGGCTCACACATTTCTCCTCTCCCATCCATTCCCCTTCTTGTCACTTCAACTTCTGCTCTCCCTCCTGCCCCTTGCCAATCCTCTCTTCCCCCCACCTCATCCCATTTTAAAATATGAGATGCTAAGCAAGAAGGGCCCTGCAGGTAAATTGTTTGTTTTGACCTGTACTGTGAGAGATCTGTCTTTCTAAAAACAAATTCCAGCCCACTGTGCTTTCCATGGCTCAAGTCAAGCAGGAACGTAGAAAATCTTGAATATATTTTCTTTTATTCTTTTTCTGTAGGAATCTTGCAAAACCCATTTTTGTTTGGCACAGAGGAAGGGCTGTAAAAAAAGAAGGAATGTAGGGAAAGAAGAGGGGATGATTCAGTTCAAATGAAACCCTAATATGTGATTTTAGGACTTTATAAACTTTAGCAGCCATTACTATAGCAAGGCTTCTTTGTATCCACAGATCATCCCGTGGCCATATATTTCCTCTTCCTCTAAAAAATTCTCACTTTAGGCTAGGCTTGTTATATTAAAATTTCATATGTACCCCATCCCCTCCTTAGCCCCCAGCCCTTTCAGCCTCTGCATTCATCACCAATAATATTATGAATAGTCATTGATAAATTAAGAATATAGATAGTTCTGTGTATGTCCATTTCCACTCTGTTTTCACTCAGGTTTCACCAGCAGTGACTCTTCCCCACTTTGAAGGCACATCTCCTACAGGAGGCCTTCACTGACTAAGCCTCCTTTCTTCTTCTTCCACTCCCTTCTGGGACACCCTGACTTTCTCTGTTTATTCATCCCCCCTCCCAGCCCCACAGCACTAATGTACATATCTGGAATTCATTTATATTAATGTCTGTGTCCCTCTCTAGACTGTAAGCTCATTGTGGGCATGTGATTGTTGTGCTGTACTCTTCCAAGCAGTTCATACAGTGCTATGCACATAATAAATGCTCAATAAACACAATTGACTGAGCTCAATCTCACTTTTGACTCTGTCCCTTTGCTCTTGATTGGAATTTCCTCCCAGATCCCAAATCTACCAGACTATAGCTTTCCCCATCCATCAGTCAATCGAGCAATGGTTTTCATTGAGCTCTTATCACTGTACAAAGTACTTGGGAGAGTACGATAGAAAAAGTTGGTAGATATGATCCCTGCCCACAACAAGCTTACAGTCTATCTTCAACAAGCTTACAGTCTATCTTCAAAGTCCTCCTAAAATCCCACCTCTTTCAGGAAGCTTTCTCCTAATATTGCACACAATCCTAGTTATGTCTACTCCACTGCCATCCTTAGCAAACATAAATAGAAAATGAAAATCCAAACATCGAGTAGCAGAATTACTTACTTTGCTATTTAATTCATTCATTCATTCATTCATTCATTCATTCATTCATATTTATTGAGCGCTTACTGTGTGCAGAGCACTTTACTAAGTGTTTGGGAAGTACAACTTGGCAGCATATAGAGATGGTCCCTACCCAACATCGGGCTCACAGTCTAGGAGGGCGAGACAGACAACAAAACAAAACATATTGACAAAATAAAATAAATAGAATAGAATATGTTTAAGTAAAATAAATAGAGTAATAAATCTGTACAAACATATATAGAGGTGCTGTGGGAAAGGGAAGGAGGTAGGGCAGGGGAGATGGGGAGGGGGAGAGGGAGGAGGGTGTTCAGTCTGGGAAGGCCTCCTGGAGGAGGTGAGCTCTCAGTAGGGCTTTGAAGGGAGGAAGAGAGCTAGTTTGGCAGATGTGTGGAGGGAGGGCATTCCATGCCTGGGGGATGAAGTGGGCCAGGGGTCGATGGTGGGACAGGCGAGAACGAGGGACGGTGAGGAGATTAGCGGCAGAGGAGCGGAGGGTGCGGGCAGGGCTGTAGAAGGAGAGAAGGGAGGTGAGGTAGGAGGGGGCGAGGTGATGGAGGGCTTTGAAGCCGAGGGTGAGGAATTTCTGCTTGATGCACAGATTGATTGGTAGCCACTGGAGATTTTTGAGGAGGGGAGTAACATGCCCAGAGCATTTCTGGACAAAGACAATCCGGGCAGCAGCATGAAGTATGGATTGAAGTGGGGAGAGACATGAGGATGGGAGATCAGAGAGGAGGCTAATGCAGTAATCCAGTCAGGACAGGATGAGAGATTGAACCAGCAGGGTAGTGGTTTGGATGGAGAGGAAAGGGCGGATCTTGGCGATGTTGCAGATGTGAGAGAGGCAGTTTTTGGTGACGGATTGGATGTGAGGTGTGAATGAGAGAGCAGAGTCGAGGATGACACCAAGGTTATACTTGAAGTCCTTCATTTATATACTCATACAGTGCTTATAAGCAGGTGCTGTCTGTTTGCTTGTCTTTTAGAATGTAAGCCCCTTGAGGGTCAGAGCACGCACCTTGCTGTCTATTGTACACTCAGTGTACACTCAGTGTACACTATTGTACACTGTTTAGCACTCAGGTTCTCAGTAAGTATTGTCTATCAATTTATAAAATGAGTTGAGAGATTAGAAAAATTTAGGAAAGCTTAAGCATACTTTTTTTAAAAATAGGTTGAAAAAGATTAAAAATTGGTTGTAAGCCTTTTAATAAGCTTAGTTCATTTGAAGACACTCTAGATAAAGGACTTGGGAAAAAGAGAGCACAGTGGTACTAGATTCAGTTAGTCTGGGATTTCTCGACACTGATTGAATCTAATTCTTCGAAGACTTTGCCAGTCTTTTGCTGCATGAGGGTCTGTGATGTTAAAGGCAAAACTCATTTTTAATTTTAAGAGGAGGGAAAACCCACCTTTAAAATTGGGACCAATAAAACTTAACGAGGACCATTCAAGCCTTCTAATGATTCAATTTCCATTGCAAGTCAAAATAATCCTGTTATTAGGTGTGTGAGGCAACATCCTTCCTCAACTGGAATTTGGTTCACTTGCTTTTACTGGACTGCTTTCATCTGGGGCATGTCACTCCCGGAATCCATGGATTTTCATTTTCTGGTAATTTCTGGGCATTCTGTTGACAGACATGCCAGTTGAAGGACCCCAAGATAAACACATTTTTTTGTTTTTCTAAGAAACCAAAGTGGGCTTTCTGCAAAGTGACCATTTCTAAATGTTTCTTTTGGTGTCATAAATTATTTTACAGTGAGGAATATTCTTTTAGCTTATGAGATGTGCTTAGTAAGCCACTTTTAGTTTTAAAAGATTTATTTTTAAGCTTGGGATGTAGGCTGACCTAATGACCAGCATTAGTGATCCCAAAATAGAACAGCTGAACTTTCTTTGTGAGACATTAGGCAATAGCTAGGGACAATTTCTGAAGTGTTGATTGTGTCAGGTTGAGAAGGCAAGGAAAGTTGTATTTTCAGGCATTCTTTTGGATTGCCCCTCCTTTCCTAAAATTACATACCTTAAATGTATATAGCCAGTCGTTGGGTTTTTTTTAAATCACTTTTCCGTTAATGTCCTTGAACAGTTTTCCCTCATGACAACCCTTTAAGGTAGGGAGAGGCAGGAATTATTATCTCCATTTTATAGTTGAGGAAATTGGGGAACAGGGAGGTGAAGTGCCTTGGCCAAAGTTACGCAGCAAACCAGGAGCTGAGCTGCAACTAGAACTGAGGCCTCCTGATTCCTAGACCCATACGTACTCTTTCCAACTAGATCATTCCACATAATGTATGTGGCAGTTTACTCTGCAGTTGCAAGAGTAGAGAAAGGTGAGTGTTTGGGAAGAAGATGCAAAGTCCAGGAAGAGATGGAGGAGTGGACAGTGGAAGCAAGGAGTGTATATGAAGCATCTGCCAGTGTAGGTGGGGAAATCGGGGCTTTGTAGCATCAGGCCGCCCACCCAAAAGCACCATATCCCATCCTTGTGTCCAAATTCCACTCTTCTACAGGAGGAGATGGTGACTAAATCAGGCACTGTGACTTTTGCAAATATTTACAATTTTGGGGAAGTGGAGAGGGAATGGAGTTGGGGGAAGAAGAAAGGTTAGTTTGTATGTGTTGAGCATTTGGCATTCGCCCCACCGTCAGTCCAGGGCATGTTATGTACGTATATACAGATTTACTTGCATTAATGTCTGTCCCCATCCTGTAGACCATAAGCTCGTGGGTAGAATGAATCTACCAACTCGGTTATATTGTACTCTCACAATCGCTTAGTACAATGCTCTGAACACAGTAAGCACTCAATAAATACCAAGGATTGATTAATTTAATAGATTTCTAGGCTTATCTTTTCTCCTGGACTATGAGGTTCTCTGTGCAAAGACTATCTTCAATTTATATGTTTCTTTCTTAAGCATTTAGAACATAGAGAAGCTCTGTAGCCTAATGGGTAGAGTATGGGCCTGGGAGCCAGAAGCACATGGGTTCGAATCCTGGTTCTGCCACTTGCCTGCTCTGTGTGACCTTGGGCAAACCAATTAGCTTCTCTGGGCCTCAGTTACCTCTTCTGTAAAATGGGGATCAAGACTGTGAGCCCACGTGGGGTAGGGAATGTGTCCCACCTGATAAGCTTACATCTAACCCAGCGCTTCTGATAGTAGGCAATTAGCAAAACCAATAATAATAATTATTATTATTAGCATAGGAGTGCACAGAATAGCTACTCAACTAATATTAGTAGTAAATAATAAACTTTTAAATGGTTTTATCAATGAGTATTTCATCTTACGTCATTACATCACTCACGCCAGATTTCCCAGCAGATTTTCTTATGAATGAAAACAGACCTACGATTCTGTAATAAGTTGTTCAGTTTTATTTTTCTTTGCAGGTTTTAGTTTCTGACCCTGTCCCTGGCAAGAGCCTTTCTCTTACCCTTTTCTAAGTCAAAATCATATTTCCTCCAACGGAAATGAATAACTGTATGTATTTCATACAGGAAAATTCATAAATGGAATATTAACTCAAGTTGTACATTTTGGCTACGCAGATATGCTCTTTGGCACAGATGCTTATCACAGTATTCCCTATGGTGTACCATTTGGGAGATTTTTATTTTAATATATTGAAAATTTTGAAAAATATAATTTCCTAGTCTTCTTAGTATGAAATTTTTTTAAAAAATTGCTCTCAAATTATTCTGAGGACAAGAAACGGGGGTGTCAGCTTTTCATTTGAATTGGAGTCAGTGCTCTGAGGGTTGGAAGGGAAAACAGAGAAAATAGTTAAGAAAGATTTTAAAAATGGGGACTGAAAGAAAGTAAAGAGTAGATGAGGAAAAGGGAAGAAGGAGAAGAAGAAATTGATAGATTCTGGGAAAAGGGAGCTAATCTGAAACCCCAGTTGCTAGAGGATCCTGTCACATAGATGACATCTGTCAATCAATCACTTGTATTTATTGAACTCTTACTGTGTGCAGAGCACTGTAATAAGCACTTGAGATAGTACAGTATAAGAGAGTTGGTGGATACATTCCCAGCCCACAACAAATTTACACTCTAGAAGGAGAGACAGACTTTAAATAAATAAATTATAGATGTCTATATAGGTGCTATGAGGCTGAGGGAGAGATAAATAAGGGGAGCAAATCCAAGTGCAAGGACCTTTATGGCCTATTCCTGAGCCCTCCAGAGATGTCCAGTACCGGAACTATTCCCTGTTGAACTAATAGTAATAGTGGTGTTTGTTAAGAACTTTTTATGTGCCAAGCACTGCACTAAGCACTGAGGTAGGTGCAAGACAATCAGGCTGGATTCATCAATTGTCCCACATATTTTAATGATTGGAAATTACCTTGTGGCTTTTCTATTTATAATGTGGACAAATTTACATCTTTTTTGTTTCATGTCACTTATTTATTTTTGGTTCAATCATCAACTTGAAATTCAACCAGAAATGTAATTTCAGTTGGATCATTTCTGATAAGTAATTTGGAATTAAAGGATTTCCCAAAAATATTTAATTCTACATACTGCATTGTAATTTTCTCTGATTATAAAATACAGTAGAACTTTCATTATCCACAGTGTTCAGGAAAAAGCATAATTTGCATCACTAATAATTTAGATAATCCAGAGATACACATAAGTGAGTTCAAATGCCATATTAATCATCCCCTCTCCCGAATAATAACCTGGAGACATTAGAATATGTACAGTCAAGCACCAGGTAATTTTTAATTATCTGGAACATATTCTAGATGTGACACCCACTAGATTGTAAAATCCTAGGGGGAAGGAATCATGTCTACCAACTCTGTTAGATTTTTCTGTCCCAAGCGCCTAGTATAGGGCTATGCCCATAGTAAGCTCTCAGTAAATACCATTGAATGATCTATTGACACTCATATGATTTATTACTTATTTTATGATTCATTAATTATTCATTAATATGATTCATTATATTTTATTAATGGTGTGTATATATCTATAATTCTATTTATCTATTTTGATGGTATTGACGCCTCTCTACTTGGTTTGTTTTGTTTTGTTGTCTGTCTCCCCCTTCTAAAATGTGAGCCCATTGTTGGATAGGGATTGTCGCTATCTGTTGCCAAATGTATTTTCCAATTGCTTAGTACAGTACCCTGCACACAGTAAGTGCTCAATAAATACTATTGAATGAATAAATAAATGAATGAACTAACTTGAAATGGGGCCAACACAACTACTGTCCATTGCTGTGTGCTGTATCCAGAGATCTGGATGAACAGGAATTGGATAAATAAAATTGATTCTTCATTTACTTTTCTGCACACAGCCGATAACCTCAGCTAGGAAGATTCAAATGTTGTCATTTAAATGGCTAATGTACACATTTCATTCTTAAAGGTGATAATAAAAATAAAACAAACAAATGTAACTTTACTGGAGTGACTAATGCCCCAAGGCAATAGACGTACGTTGCTGCCAAAGTTTCCAGGCAGCACCTAAGTACTACTTTGTGCTGACATATCACCTTTCATCTGAGGATCTCAAAGGATTTTTCCAATCAAGCAAGTGTTATCATCCTTGGTACAAATAGGGGAAGCTGTTGAAGAGACAAAATACACCATTTCCCTGAGGCCGTCAGGTGTGTCAGGAGCAGATGTGCAGACCTCACCCTGGATATCTGATTCATAGACTTTTTGTAACTTTTCCTCTCCATCACTTCCTAAAATCATTCAAAAACACTTGTTTTGTTAAAACTATGTGTGCCATAGTTTTAAACTTATCTCTCTTCTCTTGGAATATTTTGACTTTTCTATATCTTATTAGGAAATCTCTAAAAATATGATTCTGTCTTTATGTTTAACTTTTTATCTTGTGGCAGAAGAAACCAAGCAATGAAATAAGAAGACAGAAACAGATTCCACCTGCTGAAATCTTTGCCAACTTCCAGAAATCTTTATTAGTCAATCTGTCATTTTTATTCATTCATTCATTCAATTGTATTTATTGAGAGCTTACTGTGTGCAAAGCACTGTACTAAGCTCTAGAGAAGTACAAGCTGACAACATATAGAGATGGTCCCTTCCCAACAACGGGCTCACATTCTAGAAGGGGGAGACAGGCAAAACAAAACATGTAGACAGGTGTCAGAATAGGGACTGTCTCTATATGTTGCCAATTTGTACTTCCCAAGCGCTTAGTACAGTGCTCTGCACATAGTAAGCGCTCAATAAATACGATTGATGATGATGATGATGATCAGAACAAATAGAACTATAGCTATATGTACATCATTAACAAAATAAATAGAGTAGTAAATATGTACAAGTAAAATAAACAGAGTAATAAGTCTGTACAACTATATACAAGTGCTGTGGGGAGGGAAAGGAGGCAGGGGAGAAGGGGATGGGAGAAGGAGAGGGAAAAGGGGGCTCAGTGTTGAGTGCTTACTGTATGCAGAACACTGTTCTAAGGTCTTAGGAAAGTGCAGTATAACAGAGTTAGTAGACACATTCCCTGCCTGCATCGAGATTACAGTTCAGAGACTGTATTGGCCGAAAGATGTGTCCTTACTCCCAGTCCTTATAATTAAGTGAATTATATATCCTTTAAGAAGGGTTTTGTTTTGAAATATCATTATGTCACATCTTAAATAGAGAACAAAAATATCAGCAAAACTTTGGCTGGCAAATGCACACATTTTGCCCAGTCTCTTAAAAAGCAAATTGGTCTCTGTAGCTAGAAAATGAAAGGTAAATGTCTAAGAAGATTTTGAATACTTTATTTACTGATCAAAATTTTTTTCCAAGACTAGTTCATTGGAAGGTAGTACATGAATATTTACAATACCATATTGATTTAAATTGGTTCATAGTAAATTTCTGCAGTGGTCAGTAATACAGGTCCCCTTCTGTTCTCGATCTACACTCACTCCCTTGGTGACCTCATTCGCTCCCATGGCTTCAACTATCATCTCTACTCTGATGACACCCAGATCTACATCTCTGCCCCTGCTCTCTCCCCCTCTCTCCAGGCTCACATCTCCTCCTGCCTTCAGGACATTTCCATCTGGATGTCTGCCCGCCACCCAAAAGTCAACATGTCCAAGACTGAACTCCTTGTCTTCCCCCCCAAACCCTGCCCTCTCCCTGACTTTCCCATCTCTGTTGATGGCACTACCATCCTTCCCATCTCACAAGCCCGCAACCTTGGTGTCATCCTCGACTCCGCTCTCTCATTCACCCCCACATCCAAGCCGTCACCAAACCCTGCCGGTCTCAGCTCAGCAACATTGCCAAGATCCGCCCTTTCCTCTCCATCTAACCCACTACCCTGCTCATTCAAACTCTCATCCTATCCCATCTGGACTACTGTATCAGCCTTGTCTCTGATCTCCCATCCTCATATCTCTCCCCACTTCAATCCATACTTCATGCTGCTGCCCGGATTGTCTTTGTATAGAAACGCTCTGGGCATGTTACTCCCCTCCTCAAAAATCTCCAGTGGCTACCAATCAATCTGTGCATCAGGCAGAAACTCCTCACCCTCGGCTTCAAGGCTCTCCATCACCTCACCCCCTCCTACCTCACCTCCCTTCTCTCCTTCTACAGCCCAGCCCGCACCCTCCGCTCCTCTGCCGCTAATCTCCTCACCGTACCTCGTTCTCGCCTGTCCCGCCATCGACCCCCGGCCCACGTCATCCCCCAGGCCTGGAATGCCCTCCCTCTGCCCATCCACCAAGCTAGCTCTCTTCCTCCCTTCAAGGCCCTACTGAGAGCTCACCTCCTCCAGGAGGCCTTCCCAGACTGAGCCCCTTCCTTCCTCTCCCCCTCGTCCCCCTCTCCATCCCCCTCATCTTACCTCCTTCCCTTTCCCACAGCACCTGTATATATGTATATATGCTTGTACATATTTATTACTCTATTTATTTTACTTGTACATATCTATTCCATTTATTTTATTTTGTTAGTATGTTTGGTTTTGTTCTCTGTCTCCCCCTTTTAGACTGTGAGCCCACTGTTGGGTAGGGACTGTCTCTATCTGTTGCCAACTTGTACTTCCCAAGCGCCTAGTACAGTGCTCTGCACACAGTAAGCGCTCAGTAAATACGATTGATTCATTGATTGATTGATTGACAGGGTTATTTATGTGACCTTCACCAGAGGTTTATTGTGTAATCTTGGTCAAGTCAATTAAGCTTGTTTGTAAAATAACTGTCACAGTTGTGTGTTGAAATACTCACTTAGAAGTAAAGTGTTTACCTATTTGAGCTAAATGAGCCTCCACCCATTCTTAGAAAGGCAGAGACAGGCACTAGGAATGATAAGATGGGAAGCAGTGTGGCTCAGTGGAAAGAGCACGGGCTTGGGAGTCAGAGGATGTGGGTTCTAATACTGCCCCCGCCACTTGTCTGCTGTGTGACCTTGGACAAGTCATTTAACTTCTCTGTGCCTTAGTTACCTCATCTTTAAAGTAGGGATTAAAAGTATGAGCCCCATGTGAGAAATGGACTGTGCCCAACCTGATTTTCCTATATCTACCCCAGTGTTTAGTACAGTGCCTGGCCAGTAAGCTCTTAACAAATACCACAATTATTACTATTAATATTATAATATCATTAGGCACTGTACTAAGCACTGGGGTGGATACAAGCAAATCAGGTTGGACACAGTCCCTGCTTCATAAGGGGCTCATAGTCTTAATCCCCATTTTACAGATGGGGTTACTAAGGCACAGAGAAGTTCAATGATTTGCCCAAGGTCACACAGCAAAGTGGCATGTGTGGTTAGAATGTAGGTCCTTCTGACTCCCAGGTCTATGTTCTATCGAGTATGCCACACTAATTCTTATATAAGCATGGGTGGGGCTCTCCTGGAGCCACCTATACAGAGATATATAGTACAGTACATTTCCTCTGTATTAATTGAACATCACCTTCTTTACCTATGGGTATGAAAAGAGACCCTGAGTAGCCCTTCAGTGAACTTCTTAGCTCCCTTCTAAGTTGCCCAGAGCTGTGTCCTGCAGAAGGATGGCTGACAACAGAACCCATATTAACTGGCCTCCCCTAATGCCTCCACTTCTCCAGATCTTGCTGGGGTCACCTGGGAATTTGTCCATCCTGGACATTCACTCCATGGAAGAGTGGGTCTCTTTCTCCTTGTCTCCCAGCAGCCCAGACCCAAGCATTTATGGAGTGTGTGGGAGAAATAAAAAGGAGCCCATTAAAAAGGATTCCCACCACCAACCCACTTCTACCGCCTTGTCACTGCTGCTCAATGTCACTGCTTCCCTTTTTCACAAGAATTTTTTTTTATTCCCAAAGATGTCTCTTCCAAAACATGGGGACTAGGATGGGCTGGTTGTGAACTTAAGGATAATCTTTTTGGAAGACTATTGGCTAGTGGTAAAATGGGTAGAGCCAGTATAATCATTATTGTGGTATTTGTTAAGTACTTACTATGTGCCAGGCACGGTACTAAGTGCTGGGGAAGATATAGATTTGTCAGGTTGGGCACAGTCGCTGTCCCTCATGGGGCTCACAGTCTTAATCCTCATTTTATGGATGAGGTATTTGAGACCAAAGAAATTAAGTGACTTTCCCAGAGTCACACAGCAGACAAATGGAGGAGCTGAGATTAGAACCCACATCCTTCTGACTCCTAGGCCTATGCTCTATCCACTCGGCCATGGTGCTTCTCATACTAAGCCATGCCACTTCTTGTACCAATCTTGTCTCTCAGTACTAGTTTTCTAAGTATCAAAAATAGCAAGAACATAAAACATGTTTTCAAATACAAAAAAATATTTAATTAAACATTCTTAATGTGTCTTATGCTGTTATGTAGCGTTTTTAGGTAATTTATTGTATAGGAAACTGTTGACTGATACCTGTGTCTACTAAATTAAAATACTTCCCACCAAAGTGAGCATCTGAGTGACCCCTAAGCATTCTACTAATTGAGGGCACAGTCTTAGGGGAAAAATATATTTTAATTAATTTTTTAATCACTAAAATCCAAAAGTAAACTTTTGAACTGCCTGGTTTACATACCTAAATTTATGTTTCCATTCCTGTTATAAATGAACAAAACTCAGTTGGACTCAGATTGTAATGGTTACCTACTCAGTGTTCTGGTTTATTTCAGCTAACAACAGTATGAAAAATGCCAGCAAAAACTAGCACTTTCACAGCTTCCACATTCAAATTTGAAATATTTGTTTGGTTTTAGCTATTTTTATTACTGATGACCTGCATAAAATAAAAAATGTTTCCATTACTCCCATCATCAATCAATCAGTGGTATTTATTGAGTGCTGGAGTGTACTAAGGACTTGGGCATTGTATTAAGCACCTCAGCAAGTACAATACAACAGGTTTGGGAAACAATATCGTTGATTGGAAAGAGCATGGCCCTGGGAAACAAAAAGACCTGGGTTCTAATCCCACTCCAGCATTGTATGCTGTGTCACCTTGGGCAAGTCATTTAACTTCTCTCTGCTTCAGTTACCTCATCTGTAAAATGGGGTTTAAGAGACTGCGTGCCCCATGTGGGACATGGTCTATGTCCAAACTGATTAGCTGTAGCTACACTATTAGCTTGTATCTACCATGTGCCTGGCACATAATAAATGCTTAATAAAGACCATTAAAAAAGGAACAGGTAACAACAAAAGAATTTGCTCATCTTCCATTTTGAATCTTCATTAACTAGTTTTCTTGAGCCTCTTCCCCACATCCAATTCTTCAGAGGCTGTCAGGGAGAGTATTAGTTATGACTTATACAGAGAAAAACCACCACTGGAATTCTCTTTAGTTCTTTATTGCCACTGAGAAGTGGTAACCTGCAAATGCTAAAATTAAACCCATTATTTCCCTCAGCAAACTGAAAGTGGAAAGTTCCATATTTGTAGCCCTCTCAGTAAATGAGTATTTGCAGTACTTAGAAACGCTTAGAGCAAGGCTGACCTGTTTTTCTACAAACTGGATTAATTCTTCCATTCCCTCATGCTCCTCAGTTATATGGGTTGGGGACTGCGCTCAAGTGGCTGCTTGCAGGGAAAGAAAGGGTTATTCATCCATCTGCCCAAGTGAATTGTAAATCCTTCATCAGCAAATGATGGGGTCCACGGTGGCCTTCCGATTACAGAAACAAGCCTGCAACTTCAGGCCTTAAGACTTTAATTTTTTGTTTTTGTTTGTTAAATCAAATAGCTTTGGTGTGCAGCCTGATTCTGTGTACAGAAGGAGCTTGGCATGGCAGCAGAGGGAAGACCTATTAGAGGATATCCACCCATGATAGGTTGGCAGACAGTGGGAGAACGTCCTTTCCATTAAAAGACAGCCAAGCCATGCTTGGCCACAACTGGCTGAGTACAGATGAGAGCTGTGATTAATACTAATGGGCAACTGGGGATTTATTGTTCTCTCAGAGATGACACAGGCTTCCTTTACTGATGCTTTAGTTCAGCCTAATTTTCCTAGGCCTTAATTGTGCGCACTCTCTCCCTTAACCTCTCCCTCAGCCCTCTCCCCCTCCCTTGCTCTCTCCCTGTTTCACTCCCTCTCTCTTTTCTGTTATCCAAATCTTCGTCAGTAAACTTACTACAGATTTTCTGAGTTGTTTGTCATCTAGGCCATCAAAATCTGGAGGTCCTTTCTTTACATCACATGTTACGCATCCAACAGTGCTTTTCTGTTCAGTGCTTGCCCTCCTTCCCAAAGCTGAAATAAATCAAAGTTGCTTGAGACTCAGTCACAATAAATCAAGACCTGTCCAAAACTGGATCCTGCCCAGTCAAAATGTCATAGTTTGGCTTTCACTGAGGATTAATTAAAGGCCTGATATAAAGCCCAGATGTGCTTCAGGAGAGTAGCAAGCTGACTGGTGGTTGAGTCTCCCCACATTTCTGCCCACCCAAGAACATGGAGGAGGAGAAGGAGGAACAGGAGGGGGAGGGAAAATTAAAAAGGCAACTAGAATCCAGGGGAAGGAGAGAATCAGCCACATTCTTTGTTATTTTAAAATATCTAGTTTTCTAGAAAACAAGTCACATGTTGCATTTAGTTTTCCAGGGGCAAGAAATAGTTAGATTTTGATATATGGTATGTTTTCAGTATTTAAAAGAAGCAGGAACATAAACTCTTCAAGGGGTATACTTTTATCCAGAAAGCAAAAGTAACAATGCACAAATAATTTTGTAAAGTAAAAATGCAAAAAACAGAGTAACTAGTTTCTATTGCAGTTGTAAAAGTCACTTATTCTGAAATGATATAACCATAACTTTTTAGAGAAACCGAAAGCCAAATTAACTGAATAAACTTGTGACCTTCTGTACTCTTGTCTCTCTGTACTCCTGTTGACTAATTAACTTTTTGATATCTGAATCTGTCCAGGCCAAAATGGGACAATTTACTAATCTTATTTTAGAATGAAACGACTAAAATGAATTAACTAACTTGTGATAAACAGTGCCTGATCAACTTGGGTCTGTAAATAAATACTGGTTTTCCTGGGGGTATTTCCCAGGATCATAATCTACAGTTCAGATCTATAGAATAGAAAACAAAATTTAATCTGCAAGAATGCAAAACAGCTTAAATGAATTTGATAACTCTAGTTGAGAACTTACAACCTGATATGTAATCCCTCGTGAGAAATGGGTGCTTAGCAAAGTTTGAAGAAATTTGCTTTAAAAATAACAAAGCTAGCATGTTAAAGATCTTTATCATGCTCACAGCTATATATTAATTTCTTACTGAGTTAATAATGCCCAAAAGTGGGATCCTCAGAAAGTTCATAGGCAATATTTGAGCACATGCCCTTCTTTTCCTATTTCTGTTAGTGACTCGTGTGGGGAGAATTCATATTGCTACCAGCAGTGTGAAAAGGAAAATAAAACTCTCACTTGGAGACCTTGCCTTTAAGCAAAAAAATGCATGGATAATCGTCCATCACAGAAAGAACTGCTCAATAGCTTCTTCCTGGCAGATCTTGTTAACCATTCACCTAGTCACTTTGCAATTGGGCATGAAAATGTTTGCTTTTTTGCTTTAATATTTCGAAAAGTGTTATAGTAATACTTAAATTTCTCCCAGAGTGAATCACTTTTAAGGAGTCATATAGGTGTTGAAATGAAGAGCACTGCACTGGGCTGATATCAACTTTTGCAGAAAGTTCAGGTGGTCTCAAGCTTAATATTTTGAAGGAGCTGTAGTGTTCCCCCTCTCCCCTTCCTCCATTAGCTTTCAAACTGGGTTTTATCCCATAATGCCCTTTTCAAGTGTGGGTATTCTTTTCTTCACCATCTTTCTGTGTTAAATTAAGGGAAAGTGGCATTGTAAATTTGAATTCCCATTTTCAGACACATTAGGATTTTCAGAATGAAACGTTCTGGAAAACAGTAGAAGTGGGCCAGGTCTCTGTTAGTTCTTTGACTCCATGACAAAATCATTTAGAAGATTTGTTTCCTATATCTACGCTGCTCTAAACAACTTGGTGCTGAGAGATATTCATATCCAAATTGTCCCTGCTTTTTTTTTCTGGCCATAATTGAGTTAACATTTTAGAGAGGTCTATAATCCCTTCATTGGATTTTAAAGTTTTCAAATGAAGAAGTGAAAGTGGAGTGGGAAACATAACTTCTGCTAGGGTAAGACCTAGATTTCAAGTCAAGAAATTCAGATGCATTCTATATATTTTGCAATGTCCTTGCATACCTGGCTTGATAAAGTCTTTCATCAAAGGATCATAAAACTCTGAGCCACGTGGCACTTGGTAAATAACCCAGCATGAGTTACTGGAAAGGAACTGTTTTGTGGGGTCCTGGCAGACCTAGCTGGGGATCTGGGAAGATGTTGGGCAATTTTAGAATGTGGGTAACCTTCCCAGTCCTTCCAGATACTGCTGAAGCAGAAATTGAATAACTGGTACCCAATGACTCTGACTTAGTACCCAAATTCATGTGAGGGACCAGTGTACACACTAGGAGACTCTGGTCCTGAATGAGATTAAATAATTACAAATTGAAAAAATGGCTACACAGAAAATGAGGTAAGCTATAGGGAGAGTGGGTATGATTTACAGTACAACCAATATTAATTGCAACCTTTATAACAAGCAAATATATTAATTACAGACCTAACTCACATCTGAGCGGCATGGCCTAGTGGCAAGAGCATGGGCTTGGGAGTCAGGGGATGTGGGTTCTAATCCTGGTCTCGCCACTTGTCTACTTGGGCAAGTCACAACTTCTCTGTGCCTCAATTACCTCATCAGAGTGGGGATTAAGACCGAGAGCCCCATGTGGGAGAACCTGATTACCCTGTATCTACCCCAACACTTAGAACAGTGCTTGGTACATTGTAAGTGCTTAACAAATACCATAATTGTCATTATTAGTATTGTAAACATCACAACTAGTTCAACTGTTGTGACACATTCAGGGCATAAAATTACTTTCCACAATTTGGCCGGGAAGATTTGCCTTAATTAAAGCAGAGTTTTTGTAGTCTGGAATATTAGGCAATGGAAAGTCACTGTCAGGTATGCTTGTCCTCTGGGGAGGAGCTCTGTAGAGGAGTGGAATTTGATCAATTTTGCATCATTGGGGCTCAGCTCACCTCATCAAATAATGGTTGGCTTTGAGATAGCCGGTTTTGGTATTGCTGCTTTCCATACCATATTGCTGAAGATAAAAAAAATGCTTGGGAGCTAAATGTCTGGGAAAATAGCCACTAACCTCCTTACTGTGCCTCGTTCTTGCCTGTCCCGCTGTCGACCCCTGGCCCATGTCCTCCCCCTGTCCTGGAATGCCCTTCCTCTGCACATCCGCCAAGCTAGCTCTCTTCCTCCCTTCAAAGCCCTACTGAGAGCTCACCTCCTCCAGGAGGCCTTCCCAGACTGAGCCCCCTCCTTTGTCTCCCCCTCCCCATCCTCCCGCCCTAGCTCCTTCCCCTCCCCACAGCACTTCTATATATGTTTGTACAGATTTATTACTCTATTTATTTTACTTGTACATATTTACTGTTCTATTTATTTTATTTTGTTAATATGTTTTGTTTTGTTGTCTGTCTCCCCCTTCTAGGCTGTGAGCCCACTGTTGGGTAGGGACCGTCTCTGTATGTTGCCAACTTGTACATCCCAAGCGCTTAGTACAGTGCTCTGCATACAGTAAGTGCTCAATAAATACAATTGAATGAATGAATGAAAACCTAGAAAAGGGAGTTGATCGCCAGGGTTTACTTAGTCTCTGAATAACGATGTTGGTGCCACATGTTAGCTTGTACATAACCCATAAACACAGGAGCCAACATATCACTTGGAGCTTGAGGGCAAAAAAATGTCTGAGATTTATGGGGAGTGGACTGGGAGATGACAGGTTTCAAGAGTGAACAGGCCAGAAAATAGCCTCTTGAAGTCTTATCAGCCCCAGTGGGAAATTCTCAGATCCTGTCAGAGACCAGGGATGAACTAGTCCAAAGAGCTTTGGGAGCAATCACTTCATCAGTCCCCGTGAAATAGGCATTTGTGCCCTTACAAGTAAAATAGAAGAGCACATATGGAAAGCCCAGTACTACAAAGCCTACTGAGCTTCTTTAGCTTATAAGTTTCACAAGTTTGCCGTTAAGGATTTGGTCGGTTGTGTATTTTAAGTCCTAGAATGTGATTTTGTTTGTTTATTTTTGAAAATCCATACTTCCAATCCATACTTCATGCTGCTGCCCAGATTATCTTTGTCCAGAAACGCTCTGGGCATATTACTCCCCTCCTCAAAAATCTCCAGTGGCTACCAATCAATCTGCGCATCAGGCAGAAACTCCTCACCCTCGGCTTCAAGGCTGTCCATTACCTCGCCCCCTCCTACCTCACCTCCCTTCTCTCCTTCTACAGCCCACCCCGCACCCTCCGCTCCTCTGCTGCTAATCTCCTCACCGTACCCCGTTCTCGCCTGTCCCGCCATCGATCCCCGGCCCACGTCATCCCCCAGGCCTGGAATGCCCTCCCTCTGCCCATCTGCCAAGCTAGCTCTCTTCCTCCCTTCAAGGCCCTATTGAGAGCTCACCTCTTCCAGGAGGCCTTCCCAGGCTGAGCCCCTTCCTTCCTCTCCCCCTCGTCCCCCTCTCCATCCCCCCATCTTACCTCCTTCCCTTCCACACAGCATGTGTATATATGTATATATGTTTGTAGGTATTTATTACTCTATTTATTTATTTTACTTGTACATATCTATTCTATTTATTTTATTTTGTTAGTATGTTTGGTTTTGTTCTCTGTCTCCCCCTTTTAGACTGTGAGCCCACTGTTGGGTAGGGACTGTCTCTATATGTTGCCAATTTGTACTTCCCAAGCACTTAGTACAGTGCTCTGCACACAGTAAGCGCTCAATAAATGCGATTGATGATGATGATGAAAACAGCCTGTTTATTTCCTTTTAAGTGTTGCATGCTGTTAGTATCTCACTGTGGACTGGATAAAAAGGAGAAAACAAAACCTAAAACAATTAAGTTGTTAAAATTTCACAGTTTACTGTTCGTGCCCTGGAATCTTATTTGTGGCTGTCAGGTTTCTCCCTCCACCTCTGCATGGGTGGTCCTTCACATCCGGGCTGGAACCTCCCCTTTTCTCCTGCCTCCTCTCCTGTTTTAAATTTCCTTTGTCGGAGGCTCTGCCTTACAACCACCACTATTCTTTCTGCTGAAATCTAGGGGAGGAGATTCGAAAGGGGGAAAGAGAAGAGAGGTTCCTTTTGGAACTGATCAAGTTATCTTTATTTTGCTTTCTGAAGAGATTAACTAATGGAGGAGAACAAAACGAAATCAGAAAAGTGACATAAACTACAAATACAGGGGATAACTGTGTCTTATCAGCATTTCTTAGGAACCATATTGGGGAAACCCCCATGTGGTATTGCCAGAAGCACTTGAACTCCTCATGCCTCAATTTCCTCATCTGTAAACTTGGGATTATAATAATAGTTTGCACTAGAGGGTTAGCTGTTGTTTGTAAAGTGTTTTATTTTCCACTGAGATAAGGTTGTAGCTAATCGATAGAGAATATATGTTGCAGCTCTCAACACCCACATCAGTAGATGTCCACAAAACAAGGCTAGAAAAATACATTTAAGTCATTAGTGGCTAGCTAGCCAAATTTTTTTAGTAGCTAGCCAGAATTCCACAAAGGAATTCTGAATACATGTTGCCTCCTGTGAGACAGCTTTTACTCTCAGGAAATAATAAGCATGGTATTTGTTAAGCACTTACTTTGTGCCAGTCACATAATAGCAGAGGCAGCTGCTCATGAGGTGGACAATGGATTTCCTAATCTTCCTTATTTTGTATTCTCTCTGCTCCTCTCTTTCCATAGCCCTGTGCTTGTGTCACTCTCAGTGTCTATACTTTTGTATGGGTATCCGTGTGTGTGTGTGTGTGAATGAACCATGGTCCTTTGTGTGTTTATGTGGTTCTTTTGTCACAACCCAGGTCTGTCTAACAGTAATCTCTCTCTGTTTCACCACTGAATTGTGATCAGTCTCCCTTCTTCCTAGAGCTTTCTCCCCCTTCACTCATATCACTACTCTCCCCTTCTTCAAGGCCCTTCTGAAATCACATTTCCATCAGGAGTCCTTCCCTGAGTAATTTCTCATATTTCCACTCTATCTCCATCTCTTGCCACTTTAGCTCTTTCCCAACACCTAAGCCCTTGGTTACTCACCCACTTCTGTTGCACTTGGGTGCATGTTTTTATATTCTGTTGCTTCCTCCTGCCTGCAATTCATTTTAGTGTCAGTCTTCCTCCAAAATTGTTGAAAGCAACACCTCCTTGAGGGCAGAGATCATGTCTATTAACTTTGTAATACTCTCCCCAAGCTCTTTTTTTAATGGTATTTATTAATAATAATATTAACATGCTTACTATGTGCCAGGCACTGTACTAAGCACTGGGGTACATTCAGTCTAGTCAAGTAGGACACAGTCCTCCTCCCACATGGGGCTCACAGTCTTAATCTTCATTTTGCAGAAGAGGTAATGAGGTAATTGAGGCATAAGGTCATACAACAGATAAGTGGTGGAGACAGGATTAGAACCTAGGTCCTCTGACTCCCAGGACCGTGGAGGCTTTTTGCACTAGGCCACGCTGTTTCTCTTAGAACAAGTGCCAAGCCCAGAGCAAGCATTCAGTAAATTGATTGAGTGATGATGTATTTGTTCTTTGAGTGAAGGTATGTGACTGTAAATGTGAACATATATTTGCATATAGTGGGATGAGTTTGTGGAGGTGTATGTTCGTGTGTATTCGTATGACAGAGGTGTGTGTGGATATGTGTGGGTGTGGTGAGTGTGCGTTGAATATGGGTAAGCGTGTGGTTTTCCTCTCACCAACTATTAAGCCAGTGGTTTCCCTGGAATGCAGACTTTCTTGGAAGCAGAGGGTGCAGGGCAATGCAAGGGCTCAGCTTTGGCAATTGAGTTGTTGCTGACCCTGCTGAGATTGTGTGGAAATCTTGTGAGGCAATGGAGCTGGGCTCTCTTCTGACCTGGGACAAGACTGAGCCCGTGGGGGCGCTGTGAATTGTATCGAATTCTTTTTCATGGAGTTTTTTCCATCACCTAGTACAGTATTCTGCACACAGTAGGTGCTTAGTAAATCCTTTTACTACTAATTCCAGTCACTGCCCAATGCTCCTGGTCCCTGCATTCTGACATCAGGATCATAAAATGTGGGGAAGGCATGCAGACTCAAGGCTTCATTCATTCATTCATTCATTTGTATTTATTGAGTGCTTACTGAGTGCAGAGCACTTTACTAAGTGCTTGGGAGAGTACACTATAACAATAAATATTCAAGGTATCAGATTCAGTGGTGTCAGCATAGCAGAAGCAGGAGAAGAGAGTTCATAAATCCTAGACCACCTGGATTGTTAGGTTAATCTATTTTTTCTGATCACCTACTTATATCACTGCTACTGTGTTATTGCTTGTGCATTTCAATTGTTAACCTCCTGCTGTGCTGTCATTTACCTTTCTGACCTCACCCTGCATTATCAATTCACCTGTTCCCAACTGCTATTTCCAATCCTCACCTTCCCCTTCCCCTCTTCCACCCAGATTTTTCCCTCCCTTTTCCCCTCCCTTTCATTCATTCATTCAGTCGTATTTATTGGAGCGCTTACTATGTGCAGAGCACTGTACTAAGCACTTGGGAAGTACAAGTTGACAAGATATAGAGATGGCCCCTACCCAACAGTGGGCTCACAACCTTTCCCCACCACCACCCCTCCCCATCACCCTCTACCCAGGATCCCTCTGTACCAGCGCCAACCCTCAACTCCTCCATCCCAGGCCTCTCCCTCCCCTCCTCCCTGCCCCCACCCCATTCCAGTTATCCTTTCTCATCACCACCCCTCTTCCCACTCTCCCCTCCCAGGCCCCTGCCAACTCATCCCAATCCAAACCCTCCCCACCCCTCACACCCTTCTCCCTCCCTCCCCCCACTCCACAGCTGCTGCCAAGTGTGGCCTCTGGAACCCCTGCTTCATTATAGGGAAGCTCCCTTTCATCTTGGACCTATTCCTTTCCAGCTCTCTACTCCTCCTCACCCTAACTGAAACATGGCTGTCTCCAGATGACACGATCCTTTCTGCTGCTCTCTCCAGTGGAGGCCTCTTCTTGTACCACTTCCTCAGACTCACTGGAAAAGGAGGAGGTGTCGGGTTTTCTTCTCGCCCGCCAATGTCACTTTCGCACTATCCTTCCTCCCCCTTCCCTTTCCTTCACTTCCTTTGAAGCCCACATTATTTGCCTCTGCCACCCCCTCCAGATTCTTGTAGCCATCATCTACCTCCCCCCTACCCCACCCCCAACTTCTTTAATGATTTTAACCCCTTCATCACCTTCCTTCTCTCCTTTGTCATGCCTGCTCTGATCCTCGGAGACTTCAACATCCACATGGATATCCCTGATGACTCCTCTGCCTCCTGCCTTTTATCTCTCCTTGACGCTGCCAACCTCCTGCTCCACCCCACCTCGCCTACTCACCAACTCTTATCACTCCGGTCATTCATTCTCAGTCTCTTTTGCAGGCTCCTCCTCACCCTCCCATCCCCTTACTGTGGGGGTTCCCCAGGTTCAGTGCTTGGTCCCCTTCTGTTCTCGATCTACACTCACTCCCTTGGTGACCTCATTCGCTCCCACAGCTTCAACTATCATCTCTATGCTGATGACTCCAAGATCTGCATCTCTGCCCCTGCTCTCTCCCCCTCTCTCCAGGCTCGCATCTCCTCCTGCCTTCAGGACATCTCCATCTGGATGTCTGCCCACCACCTAAAACTCAACATGTCCAAGACTGAACTCCTTGTCTTCCCTCCCAGACCCTGCCCTCTCCCTGACTTTCCCATCTCTGTTGACGGCACTGCCATCCTTCCCATCTCACAAGCCCGCAACCTTAGTGTCATCCTCGACTCTGCTCTCTCATTCACCCCTCACATCCAAGCCATCACCAAAACCTGCCAGTCTCAGCTCCACAACATTGCCAAGATCCGCCCTTTCCTCTCCATCCATACCGCTACCCTGCTCGTTCAAGCTCTCATCCTATCCCGTCTGGACTACTGCATCAGCCTTCTCTCTGATCTCCCATTCTCATGTCTCTCCCCACTTCAATCCATACTTCATGCTGCTGCCCGGATTGTCTTTGTCCAGAAATGCTCTGGGCATGTTACTTCCCTCCTCAAAAATCTCCAGTGGCTGTGCATCAGGCAGAAACTCCTCACCCTGGGCTTCAAGGCTCTCCATCACCTCTACCCCTCCTACCTCACCTCCCTTCTCTCCTTCTACAGCCCAGCCCACACCCTCTGCTCCTCCGCCGCTAATCTCCTCACCATGCCTCGTTCTTGCCTGTCCCACCATCGACCCCCGGCCTACGTCATCCCCCTGGCCTGGAATGCCCTCCCTCTGCCCATCCACCAAGCTAGCTCTCTTCCTCCTTTCAAGGCCCTACTGAGAGCTCACCTCCTCCAGGAGGCTTTCCCAGACTGAGCCCCTTCCTTCCTCTTCCCCTCGTCCCCCTCTCCATCCCCCCATCTTATCTCCTTTCCTTCCCCACAGCACCTGTATATATGTGTATATGTTTGTACATATTTATTACTCTATTTATTTATTTATTTATTTTACTTGTACGTATCTATTCTATTTATTTCATTTTGTTAGTATGTTTGATTTTGTTCTCTGTCTCCCCCTTTTAGACTGTGAGCCCACTGTTGGGTAGGGACTGTCTCTATATGTTGCCAACTTGTACTTCCCAAGCGCTTAGTACAGTGCTTTGCACACAGTAAGCACTCAATAAATACAATTGATGATGATGATGATGATGGTCACACCCTTGACCTCATCATCTCCTACCGCTGCTCTATCTCCACCCTCACCAACTCTGAAATCCCCCTCTCTGATCTTAACCTTCTCACCTGCTTCCTCACTCACACTCCTCTCCCCTGTAAATCTATATTACTATCTCACGGAGACCTCCGCTTTCTCGACCCCATCCATCTTTCTGAGCACCTCACACCCCACCTCACCTCCCTTTCCTCTCTACCCAATCTTGATGATCAGATTACGTCTCTCAACTCTACCCTCTGTACTCAGCTCGACTCCCTCGCTCTCCTTTCCCTTCACTACTCTCATACCACTAACCCACAGCCCTGGATCACTGCCATTGTCTGCCTCCTTTGCTCTTATGCTTGAGCAGCTGAACGCTGCTGGTGAAAGTCTAAACACCAAGCCAACCTTGTTCGTTTCAAGTTTATCCTTTCCTGCCTTAACTCTGCTCTCTCCTCTATGAGACAAAACTATTTCTCCTCCCTTATTGACAACCATGCTTATCATCCCCATCAGCTCTTCCGTACATTTAACTCCCTTCTCAGACCCCCTGTTCCTCCCCCTCCTCCTTCCCTCCCCCATAACGATCTTGCCTCCTACTTCATTAGTAAAATTAACTCCATCAGATCTGAGCTCCCCAAGGTCCCTCCTCCCCATTCTCCAACTCCCCGGCTCTCAACCCCCTCCGCTACTCTCCCATCCTTCCCAGCAGTATCCTCAGATGAGATCTCCTCCCTCCTCTCAAGTACTACTCCAGCCACCTATGCTTCTGACCCCATTCCCTCTCATCTTATGAAATCTTGCTCCATCCCTCCGCCCTTCCTTAACTTCCATCTTCAACCGCGTACTCTCCACTGGTTCCTTCCCTGCTGCCTTCAAACATGCCCATGTCTCCCCCATCCTAAAAAAACACTCTCTTGACCCCACCTCCCCTTCTAGTTATCGCACTAACTCCCTCCTGCCATTGCTTTACAAACTCCTTGAACAAGTCATCTACATCCGCTGTCTCAAATTCCTCAATGCCAACTCTCTCCTCCACCCCCTCCAATCTGGCTTCTGTCCGCTACATTCCATGGAAACTGCCCTCTCAAAGGTCACCAGTGACCTCCTACTTGCCAAATCTGATGGCTCCTATTCTATCCTAATACTCCTTGACCTCTCAGCTGCCTTTGACACTGTCAACCACCCCCTTCTCCTCAACACGATTTCCAACCTTGGCTTCACAGACTCCGTCCTCTCCAGGTTCTTCTCTCATCTCTCAGGCCATTCCTTCTCAGTCTCTTTTGTGGGCTCCTCCTCCCCCTTCCATCCCCTTACTGTAGGGGTTCCTCAAGGGTCAGTTCTTGGTCCCCTTCTGTTCTCTATCTACACTCACTCCCTTGGTGAACTCATTCGCTCCCATGTCTTCAACTATTATCTCTACGCTGATGACACCAATTCTACGTTTCTTTCCCTGCTCTCTCTCCTTCCCTTCAGGCTCATGTCTCCTCCTGCCTTCAAGACATCTCCATCTGGATGTCTGCCAGACATCTAAAACTCATTATGTCCAAGACTGAACTCCTTATCTTCCCTCCCAAACCCTACCCACTCCCTGACTTTCCCATCACTGTTGACGGCACTACCATCCTTCCTGTCTCTCACAAGCCCACAACCTTGGTGTCATCCTCGACTCCACTCTCTGATTCACCCCTCACATCCAATCCATCACCAAAACCTGCCTGTCTTACCTCCGCAACATCGCCAAGATCCACCCTTTCCTCTCCATCCAAACCGCTACCCTGCTGACTCAATCTCTCATCCTATCCCGACTGGATTACTGCATTAGCCTTCTCTCTCATCTCCCATCCTCCTGTCTCTCCCCACTTCAGTCTATACTTCACGCTGCTGCCTGGACCATCTCTGTGCGGAAACACTCTGGGCATGTTACTCCCCTCCTCAAAAATCTCCAGTGGCTAACAGTACACCTACATATCAAGCAAAAACTCCTCACTCTTGTCTTCAGGGCTGTCCATCACCTTACCCCTCCTACCTCTCCTCCCTTCTCTCCTTCTACAACCCAGCCCGCACCCTCTGCTCCTCTGCTGCTAACCTCCTCACTGTGCCTCGTTCTCGCCTGTCCCGCCGTCGATCCCCGGCCCACGTTCTCCCCCTGGCCTGGAATGCCCTCCTTCCACACATCTGCCAAACTAGCTCTCTTCCTCCCTTCAAAGCCCTACTGAGAGCTCACCTCCTCCAGGAGGCCTTCGCAGACTGAGCCCCTACTTCCCTCTCCCCCTTCTCCCTCTCCCTATACCCTCTGCCCTACCTCCTTCCCCTCCCCACAGCACCTGTATATATGTTTGTACAGATTTATTACTCTATTTATTTTACTTACTTTTATTTTACTTGTAGGTATTTACTATTCTTTTTATTTTGTTAATATGTTTTGTTTTGTTGTCTGTCTCCCCCTTCTATACTGTGAGCCTGCTGTTGGGTAGTGACCGTCTCTATATGTTGCCAACTTGTACTTCTGAAGCGCTTAGTACAGTACACAGTAAGTGCTCAATAAATACGATTGAGTGAATGAATGAATGAACCCATCTACTTGTTTTGTCATCTGTCTCCCTCTTCTGGAGTGTGAGCCAGTTGTTGGGTAGGAGCCACCTGTATATGTTGCTGGTTTGTACTTCCCAAGTGCTTAGTACTGTCCTCTGCTCACAGTAAGCTCTCAATAAATACATGTGAATGGATGGAGGGAGGGAGGGAGGGAGGGAGGGAGGGAGGGAGGGATGAGTGAATAACAGGGTATAGAGGGACTGGGAAGATAGGCAATTGAAACATTCCTCATCCCCTTGGCCAACCTTTAACCCTCAGTGCTAAAGAACTCCTTAGATTTTCCTAACACTGATGAAGTATTGCTACTCATTTTCAGAATGATCAGTCTTTTTCTTTATTTTGTTAACTGATACGGTCCTGGTTAACTTTTCCTTAACTTCTGTGTTCTTAACTTTTATAGAAACGTTTCCAAGATTTTCACTCGTCTTCATAGTTGATCCTAACATAAAGGATCCTGCCTCAATTCCCCACCCTTATCAAAAAGAGTAGACATAATCACAGCTTAAATTTGGCCAGTGTGTTTGCTATGATCGACTCTGAACCTTTTTCCAGGCTTTTTTGGCCTCTCTGTCCTATTCAAGGCATTGTCCTGTATTAGATGAGGATGGTAATGTTATCAACAGAGAATATTCTGGAATGCCCCTACTGCTAACCTGGGCCTACAGCTAAGTATATCTTCTCACTTATTTTAAGTGTCTCTATATGTTGCCAACTTGTACTTCCCAAGCGCTTAGTACAGTGCTCTGCACACAGTAAGTGCTCAATAAATTCCATTGAATGAATGAATATACATATGTATATATATGTGTGTGTTATATATATGACTCTATATATACCTGTATATATGTATATATGTTTGTACATATTTATTACTCTATCTATTTTACTTGTACATATTTATTCTATACATACTTATTCTATTTAGTTTATTTTGTTAATGCGTTTTGTTTTGTTGTCTGTCTCCCCCTTCTAGACTGTGAACCCGCTGTTGGGTAGGGACCGTCTCTATATGTTGCCAACTTGTACTTCCCAAGCACTTAGTACAGTGCTCTGCACACAGTAAGTGCTCAATAAATATGATTGAATGAGTGAATGAATATTTTATTCACTGCTTAATTATGTTTCATATCCTGTAATATCTGGCATCATCAGATCTGGTGTCTGGTGTCATCTGGTGTCATCTGGTGTATCTGGTGTCATTACTGGCTCTCAGTAAAAAGCAGAAAGAGTCAGCCTAAAACGTGGTGCCAACAGAAGCCTCAAACTGAGGAACCTTAGGCCTTGGGCCTCTCCTGGATGTTTTCCATAAGAAATATCTCTTCCCTGAGGAGAGTAGAGAAAAGGGAAGATATCCATTGTTTCTTTAACCACTTTCAACCTTTTCAGGAAGGGAGTAAATCCCGCTCAATATTTCCCTCCCCTTCCCAAGACTGACCTGATAGAAGCATACAGATTTATCTTTGCCTCCCAGATTACCATTAACCTGCTAAAAAAACCCAATGAACCAAGAACCAGTTAAGAGTGGAGGTATGGTCACCTGCACATTCTTGCATACCTAGCAATGCCTACGTTCCCATTAGTAATAATAATAATGGTATTTATTAAGTGCTTACTATGTGCTGAGCACTGTTCTAAGCGCTGGGGGAGATACAAGGTAGTAAGGTTCCCCATTTTACAGAAGAGGGAACTGATGCACAGAGAAGTTAAGTGACTTGCTGAAAGTCACACAGCTGACAAGTGACAGAGCTAGGGTTAGAACCCATGACCTCTGACTCCCAAGCCCATGCTCTTTCCATAGAGCCACACTGCTTTTCTAGCCCCAGGATTTCCTAAAAAACAAAAGCCCAGGGCCTGGAGATTTTCTGAAGGAATAACTCTAATCTTCCCACCCTATTCACTCTCTGCCTAAGCACTTGGATCTGTATCCCTTAAGCACTTGGATACCCTCAGTCCCACAACACTTATGTATATATCCTTATACTCTGTCACTTTCCCCATCTGTCTCCCCAACTAAGAGGCCTTCCCAGACTGAGTCCCCACCTTCCTTTCCCTCTCTTCCCTCCCCCACCCCCCCAGCCTTACCTCCTTCCCCTCCCCACAGCACCTGTATATATGTTTGTACATATTTATTACTCTATTTATTTTACTTGTACATATTTATTTACTATTCTATTTATTTTATTTTGTTAATTTGTTTTGTTTTGTTGTCTGTCTCCCCCTTCTAGACTGTAGGGACCGTCTCTATATGTTGCCAGCTTGTACTTCCCAAGCACTTAGTACAGTGCTCTGCACACAGTAAGTGCTCAATAAATATGATTGAATGAATGAATGAATGAACTAAAATCTAAGCTTCTTGAGGGCAGGGATGTGCCTATTTGCTATTATATTGCACATTCCCAAGCACTTAGTACAGTTCCCAAGCTTAGTACATCTTACAAATGGTAAGCTCTCTATAAATACAATTGATTGATACGATTGAGGCATGGGATTGCTCATTCTTCATAACAGTTTGGAAATCTGAGATATTTCAGGGTTTTTTTCTTTCTTTGCAAAGAATTTGCTATTATCAAATGAAAGTGTTACCTAGTATACTTCAAGTATCTAAAGGCTATTTATCTTATTAATCATTGGTACCTAAGTAGCCTGTTCACATTTACAAAGATGAATATGATGTCTAATATGTAGATCACTAGTACATAAGCACATTGCAGAATGAGATTTTTCATTATAGTTAAAGCACCCAGTTTATCCAATAATAGTTACTATTAAGTAATAATAATTATTATGGTATTTATTCAGCACTTACTGTGTGAAAAGCACTGTAATAAGCAGATTGAACAACAGTCCCTGTCTCAAGTAGGGTTCGCAGGCTGAGGGAGGGTTTTTGTCTACTGTGTAAAATAATTACAAAATAATCCACTTTCCAGGTTCCTGGAATGACACAAACACTCTTTTCTTCTCCCCATGAATTCTTGTTTTACAGCCCAAGTTGTAAGAGGACTGTAGTTGTGGTCCTGAGTTTCTCCTGACTGTACCTCCAGTGGCAGCCGACTTATTAGTTTAATTTCTCAAGTGTTTGCTTTGTGTCAATCCACCCAAAATCCAGTTAAATTATCACACTTAAACTCTGTGTTGATTAGGATTGCTCCAGTTTTGGTTACTATTATTTCCATACCATCGTCCTTTGAATTTGTGAAACCTTAAGTTTCTTTTTGTTTCTTTTGATTCACGGACCTTTCATCGGCTCAGATGACAACTATTGAATAATAACTAGTACAACAAGTTATAAGTAATGTTTTGTTTTAACATTGTGATTCTTTTTCATTTACTTGTAACTCCTTAGAGGTACAGTTTTACACATGTAAGTTCTTCTAAAACTTTTAATAGAAAAAATACCTTGAGAAAGCAAAAGCATCATAGAAAATTTTGGATTTTCAGCTTTTCCCTTTGAGAGATCATTTATCTAGTAATGCAAGCACATTTTATCTGACCCATCCTGCGAACACTTAAGACAGTACTTTGTTCATGAAGGTATTTTATGAATGGGTCAGAAGTTCACATCTTCTGGAATGTGGGTTTAGAAGACATGTGCCTAGTTATAATTTGTCTATTTAATAAATAAAATATTTATGTTGCCTTCAGCTTATACTTGATAAATTAAAACACCTGCACCAGTATATGCCATAACTTTTAGTTAGGAGTATCCAGTTCTCGAAATATGAAGCTTTTAAAATTATTGTTACTGTTATCATCATTATTATTATCATAGAATTTGGCTATAATGATAATAATCATAATTGTATTTGTTAAGCACTTACTAGGTGCCAGGCACTGTACTAAGCACTGGGTTGGATACAGGCAAATCAGATTGGACACAGTCCCTGTCCCACATGGGGTAAAACACTTACTGGGTGTCAAGAATTATCCTAAGCACTAGGGTAGATACAGATTAATCAGTTTAGACACAGTCACGGGGCTCAGTTTAAAGTATTTAATCAACATGGCAAATTGTATTAAATTACTGTTGATTTACTTTCCATGATTCTTGGAGGCTGAAAGTGTTAACACTTACAACTAAATCAAATGGTAAAGTGGCTCCCACCTGTGAGATTTTGGTCTCCACAGAAGCAGTGAGAAATTTATCCATTTTGAGGGAAACATTTTCATCATTGCTGTTTGGGCTGGAATTTTCAAATAGAGACCTTGCAAGCTAAAAAGCCTTGTTGTGGGGCTGAACATTTTTAAGGGACCAAAGTTAACATGTCTATTCTACAAACTCAAGCGTGGCCTAACTGAAAGAATCCTGGCTTGGGAGTCAGATGACCTGGGTGCCAATCCTTGTTCTGCCACTTGCCTGTTCTGTTACACTGAGCAAGTCACCTCTTAAGTTCCCTGTGCCTCAGTTCTCCTGATCTCCCTCCTACTTAGACTGTGAGCACCAAGAGGGATAGGGACTGTATCTAACCTAATTGGTTTGTATCTATTCCAGCACTTAAAATGGTATTTGATACGTAGTAAGCACTTAACAAATACCATTAAAGAATTGCCTTTCAGCTGTGGGTGCTAAATTCACCTGTTCTGCCAATGGGCCCCTTTATTTGTAAACTGTAATAAGCACTAAGGGTTTGTTTTCATTGTTAAAGCAATATTTTTAAAAATGTGAGACATTTCCTGTATCTAAAACCATTAAAAAGAGAAATATAGACACAGATTTTCATCTGTCTATATTTACCTTTATTACCTATATTTACCTATATTCTTTCATTGCAAGAAAACATTATTCCAAGGCAGGGACTCTTCACCACCCACTCAGCTCTCAGGAGTCAAGACAACAAATTGAAAGAATTTTTTTTTACTCTGATTATTGTTCACCCAAGCAGAATCGTATTTAATTTCATCATACTTTTTCACAGGATTTGTTAAAAAAAAGGATGTAAGTAATGCAGAGGTTTACTTTACGATCATAGTACTTTATTCAAAAATAGAATGTCTTAAAAGTAATTTTCAGAATACACTTTAGGTTGAGGTTTTTAGTTTATCCGTTACATATTACTGTCTTTACAATAATTGATTCAATTTGAAAGGGACAATTGCTTTTAGTATTTTAAGTAAGATCTTTTTTACTCAGTGCCTCAGTTTCCTCAACTGTAAAATGGGGGTTAAATACCTGTTTTTCCTCCTACTTAGACTGTGAGCCCCATGCAGGACAGGGACTGTGTGTCTGACTCGATTATCTTGAATCTATCCTATTGCTTAGTACAGAACAGTAGGGCGTAGTACAATGGTGAATGCTTAATAAATATGAGTGTTATTATCCCAACTTTGGCCACCATCTTGTTTGGGATCTGGTCTGCTGTGTTCACTGTGACCATCACAGAACTCACAATTGGGTCAAGGTCTGGATTTTCATTCTTTATATCCTTTCATCTCTGTGAATACAGGAAGGCTGATTGCCAGCCTACTTTGATTTTGTACCACAAAGCAGTTCCAGTTTCAATCCAGTGAAGGGAGAGCTTTGTGAGCCCAATAGCCTGCACGGTGACACAGGCCATCACAGTCAGTGAACATCTGGAGTGGGTCCATGTCAAGCCATTGTGATAAATGGCAATGGGCAACTCCTGATATTCTCTGAAATAAATATTCTCTGCAATAATCAAGTAACACAGTCTTTCTTAGCCTAAAGGGTGGGCTGTGGGCCTAAAGGCCTTCCCTACTCTTTCACTCCCACAGTGCCCTGAGAGAGAGTCTCCTATACTAGTATTGTCAAAAAGGTGCTCCTTTATCACCTTCTTCCTCTCGACCGTTGGATCTGGGTTCTAATCCCTACTCTGCCTCTTATCTATCCTGTGACCTTGGGCAAGTCACTTCTCTGGGCCTCAGTTACCTCAGTTCTCAATTGGAGATTAAAACTGTGAGCCCCATGTGGGACAGGGACTGTGTCCAACCCAATTTCCTTGAATCTATCCTAGCGCTTAGTACAGTGCCTGGCACCTTACACATACCGCAGTTATTACCTTTGTTCCACAACTTGAGTAACTGTTTTAGTGACTTTATCACAATACACTCTTCATATATTATTCTAATAAGTGGTTTTATGGCATTTTCATTGTCTGCTACAGTTTGCTTTATCTGGACTAGTGAAGAGCTGGAAATATAATCCATCCCAGCAAATGCTGGCTGCTGCTGCTGCTTTTCTTGCTGGTGGTGTTTTTTGTTGAATGTACCCCACCATTTTCTGTCAGTCTTCTTCCCTGCCCACAATTCTTAGATTGGAAGCCTCCTTTGGGCTCAAGGGATGGTGTCAGAATCAATATTCCATGGTGCCATTCCCTAAGCACTTGGTACATGGGTAAGCACAATGGAAGCAGTTGAATGTCAAACATGTTAATTTCAATAATAATAAAAAATGGATTGTAATCTCAATAAGTTTTTTTCATTTATAAAGAAATTTTGTATATATATGTAAAATCAATCAGTAGTATGTATTGAGCACTTACTTGTGCAGAGCACTGTACTAAGTTCCTGGGAAAGTACAGTAAAATAGTGTTGGTAGATATGATCCATGCCCAAAATCAATCAGTGGTATTTAGTGAGGGATTACTGTGTGCAGAGCACTGTACTAAGCACTTGGGAGAGTACAGTGCAACCAAGTTGGTAGACATGTTCCTTACCCACAACTAGCTTTTTATTGTAAAGGTGGAAACAGACATTAAAATAAATGAAGATATATTTCATGAGGAGCAAAAATGTAAGCATATCTTTCTATTTAGCACCAAAACCTCTGCGGAAACATATGTAATCATAATCATTGCACTTTTCAAACACTGTTCAGCTCAACTCTCTTTGAACATCATTCAAAGTTTGAGGTTGTAATTTGAAGTAAAGGAAGGCCATGATTTTACAAGCTGTGATAGGAAACTTTATTCCAAAGCCAAAGAGGAACTGTTGTGACACATTCTCATTGATGTTGTTTAGTTATGTTCATTAGAAATGCCTTCAGTGCTCCTCAAAATTTTCTTTTATAGAGAATTTTAGACTTCCATTTTGCAATCAGAAGCAAAAATGTTCAAGCAGAACACTTTCTTTGATTCACTCATTCAATTATATTTATTGAGCACTTTCTGTGTGCAAAGCATTGTACCAAGCACTTGGAAGAGTACACTATAACAAGAAACAGACACATTCCCTGACAACGAGCCCACAGTCTAGAGATGAGCTCACAGCGAAACCAAGAAAGATTTTTATCTGTGGCAAAAGTTAGCTGTGGGCAAGGAACATATCTCCAACTTTGTCATTTTGAACTCTCCCAAGCACTTACAGCAGTGTTCTACACACAGTCAATGCTCAATAAATACCATTGATTGACATTAAAGAATGTTCTATTTTAGCAAATGACAAAGGGTTGCTGCATTTAGAATGTTATTTTTGGAACGGAAAGAAATGGGGCTGTAAAAATCACAGTTGCCATTGCCTGGAAAGTCACTGAAATGGGTGCAGGTGAATCTTATTAACAGAAAGTGTTTGATTATATGATCTCACTAATTCTTTGGATTTTCTCAAAAAGGGATGCCTATATTCAATGTCCACTGAATCATTTCTTGCCTTATATAGATCTGTACTTGAGTCTTTAACTGAGGGTAGAACCCCAATGTTTCTTGTGCTAATATTACATGCATTATATGACCGAAAGACCTTAAAGCTAATTATTTATTCCCTAATTCAGCCTCTAGCTAATATGAAGGGACATATTGATATAGTAGGGATAGAAAGTGCTATTGTGAAAAAGAATTAACTGAGCCATTTTTACACAAACCTACAGTAAATCATTAGCTTCATGGAAAATACCTATTTTCTTCTGTCTTCTAGTACAATTTGCATTTCATCCTATATATTGGATTGACCTAAGAAATTTTTTAAAATTATTAATTCTAAAAGATCTCATTATTTTAAAGTAGCTTTAAGGGTGGCCCTGCGTGGCTTTGGAAATTTTCCGGAAGGATGATGAACAGCACATAGTAAAGAAAAAAAAAAGAATCAGTGGAGCAGTGGAAAATTTGATCTCTTCCATCGGTTCCCAAATATCATGAGTCAAAGCTGGAGTTTGTGGCAGAGTGGAAAGTAGACATGACTTGGCATAGACTTGGCATAGCAAAAAGGGGACAGACAAAGCAGACACCACACCCTAAATACCTTCCCCACACTCACACCCTCAGGCTGCATTGAATGCCAGCATTTTGGAAGCTTGCCTCAGTAAATATATTTCAAAAAGGATTCCAGAACCTCCGGTCTTTGAACACCTTCACAATAGGCTATGTTTCTGATGTAATGGGCAAAATTGATTACATTTGAGGTTAGATGTTGAACATGAATGATAGAAGCTGGAGAAAAAGATACTTTTTGTTTTAGGATTTCATCCTTTTAATGGAGGAATTTCCTGTAGCAGAAATGAAATTCCATTTAATATTCCATTCATCTGAGGTAGGCTAAAACTGTATGGCCTTTTTTTGGTTCGTTGCTGCTCTAGGATTCTTGGTAGATTAATATTTGTTGTTAGAAATTATTGTAGTTTCCAGTTTAGAATTGTGATGGCAGAATGGAGCCAAAAACACACTTCATTGGATGTTTTCACTTAAAAAATTAAGGCTTTTTAAATCTTATTAATGTCCTAAGATCAAAATAAATTGATAACTAAGGAAAGAGATAATGCCCCCAACCAGGTGCCCTTGATTCAAGGCTCCTGCATGTTCTAAGCAGGTCTCAGTTTTCAGTGCTCTGAGATTTAGCTCTGTTCTGGAAAATGCCTCCAAGTTCACGATCACTCTTTCACTGGATCTCCTTGTGTAATTTCTTTCCTCATTACTGCAGTGAAAGGAATGATGGTAAAAGACACTCAGTTCTTCCGTAACTTGTGTTTTTACTATGAATTTAGGATAGAACGCTATTAGCCATTTAGGGAGCTTTCTTCTATCAATGTCCATCCATCTAGATAGAGTCCGGTGTGATATTAAAAGAAAGATGTTTGTTTGTACACTCAGTGCTGGTTCAGTAATATGGGTTCATTTCATCAAGAATGAACTTCCCTGTTAGCTTATGTTTATGATTACAATCAAGCACTGGGGCTTATAAATAAAAAAAAACTCCCCAGAATTGAAAGGACATCTGTTTGTAGGGAAAAAAAAATGGTAGTAGAAATAAAAAGTTGCTAATTTTCATGAGAGGTATTCTGCAATTTATTGAACATTTTTATGTCTTGTTTTTCTACTTCCTGTTGACTTTCCCATTTGTCACATTTCTTACTGATCTTAATACACCCCCTCCCCCCAAAATGTATTTTCTCATCTTCAGGCTTTGTCTTATCTAAAGTAACTCAGCCCGCCCTCTGAAGCTGACCTTCTGGTAAGCAATGAAACTGAGCTTATAGAGCCCCAACTCAGAGGTCTCTACTTTGCTAAAAGGTTTATGACAGGTCAAGTATTTTTCAGTATATTTTTAAAGGCTAGGTTGAGGTAATTTAATTTCTTACGTTCAGTAATTCTCCACCTTCCTCCCCTAATTCTGAATAAACCTCTCTTCACACGAATCTAATTTAACTTCAGTATACCTTATTCATGCAATCTTTTATTGCAAGTCACAGTGCAGCCAACTATAACAGTGCCCATCTCCCTCAGGTTTCCCAATTTAGCACTGGAAATGATTTCAGCGGGGCAAATACTTTTCACTGGCCCATTTGGAAAAACAGAATTCATTTGTGAAAGAGTCCCCGAATGGCAACAAAATATAAAAAAAGTGGATGGAGACAGAGAGCAAAGATGGAAGTAAAGATTTCAAGGTCTGTTTCTCTTGTGGAGGATGAGGGTCCAGAAGTTGAAAATCAACTCTATCCTGCAATTTAGCCACCCTCTGAGGGATTTCTGTTCTTGGCCTGGGTTTAATTGCAACCCTGATATAAACAAGGGGTTTAGTATGAAACTCTGTACAGGCAGCTGGAGGTGAACTGGCAGCAAAGACTAGGATTGAATTGAGCATTAAGGCAAAATAACATGGTTTTATCTGGGAGCAGCAATATAGAAAAAAAAGGTTTGCAGCTGTGTTAGGGGAATGCATGTGTAATCAAAATAGGCCAAGGCATCAGAAGTTCATATTGATATGACTGAAGGTAAAAAAAAATTCCAAAACTTCCCCGTCTCAAACACCATTATACTTAATGCACAAGGATTGGAGCATATGATATGAGTTGAATATACAGCATCCACATGTTTGCAGCTAGAAAGGGTAGATTAAGCATGTGTTTTTGTTACATTTGAATAAAAAGTCAAAGTAGGGCTTGACATTTATAGTATCAGCTATATTATTGAGGACCCCACTACCGAACATGATATTTCAAATTAGAAAATTCTAAATGCCTGAGGTTGAACATGAGGAAAAATATTCATACATATAATGTGAGAGCATTATTTATTTCCTGTTATATATTTGTATTTAGCAAATACTTCCTCCAAGTAAAAGAAATAGTAAGTTAAGAGTAAATTTTGGCATAGTGGATAGAGCATGGGCCTGGGCATCAGAAAGTTGCAGGTTCTAATCCTAGCTCCACTAGTTGTCTTTGTGATCTTGGGCAAGTCACTTGACTGCTTTGCATCTCAGTTTCCTCATCTGTAAAGTGGGGATTGAGACTGTGAGCCCCATGTGGGACAGGGACTGTGTCCAACGTGATTGACTTGTGTACACCCCAGTCCTTAGTACAGTGCCTGGCATTCGGTAAGCACTTAACAAATACCAGAATTATTATTATTTTCAGTAGTAATAGTATTTGTTGAATGTCTTCTGGGTGCAGATCATTGTATTAAACGTTTGGGTAAAGTACAGAAGAAGCAAAGCTCATGTACCTTGCCTGCAAGAAGCTTATAGTCCATTGTGTTCATACTTACAATCAGTGCTATGTGCACTGTCCACAGTTATTATATTTAGGTTGGAAGTATCAGAACTTTTTCCTTAAAATAGAGTCTATTATGACCTTGAAGCAAATTTCAAATAATTTAACAGAGTAGTACTCTACCAGGAAGCAACAGGGAAGCAATTCCTGTAATGCAGTCATCAGGTGAATCTTCAACTAGATAGGTACATGAGAATCAAGCATCAAAAGGTCCTTAAATCTGGTGCTTGAATCAGTTGTGATGAAATATCTGTACTCAGGTGAGCATCAAATCAATTTTTTCCAAGCTTTTAGTGAAGTTTTTTTTTTTTTAGGAATATGTTCTCTCATTCAATTCATCTTTTATTGTTGGTACATGTTTCCCTTCCTCCTTTATGTAAGATAATCAATAGTGCTAACTACTGCGAGGGGCAGTGTACTGGTAGCCATGAACCAGCACTGGCCCAACAGTCTTCATGGAGTTGTACTGGCTGTTCAAGAATGAGGCAGCATTGGGCCATTAGAGGATTAAGAGCTATGTAAGAAAGCACAGATCATTGTGATATAAATTTCTAGCTAATGAAAATACAGTATAAAACATAATCATGTTTTTATCCATTTTAAAGTAAAGTGTTTTGATTCTTTTTTTGAATGTGGGGAACACACCATAATTTCCTATGGAAAACAATACTTCATTTAGAACTTTTCCAAGTAATACTGTTTTCATGGGACCAATAAGAATGTTATATGTTGCCAATTTGTACTTCCCAAGTGCTTAGTACAGTGCTCGGCACACAGTAAGTGCTCAATAAATACGATTGAATGAATGAATGAATGAATGAGTGAATGAATGAGTACTATGTCTTCACTTGACTTTATTTTGCGGGTTTTTTTTAATGCACAGACATAGTAATTTACCACGTGGTTTCCTAGTCTGAGGTTTCAGTTGCATCTTCCAAATCATTTAACTTATGAACAGGGAACTTTTTTCATTGGAAGAATTCTGATCCTGTTAATGCTCTAGGGATCAGTTTTTGGAGCCTCATTACCATTGTTTGTATCCCTATGTTTGCTCAGAATGTGACTGAAATTTTTCAAAAACATCCAAAGTAACTTCAAAAATATGATAATGGCATTTATTAAGCGCTTACTATGTGCAAAGCACTGTTCTAAGCACTGGGGAGGTTACAGGGTAATCAGGTTGTCCTACAGGGGGCTCACAGTCTTAATCCCCATTTTGCAGATGTGGTAACTGAGGCACAGAGAAGATATGACTTGCCCAAAGTCACACAGCCAACAACTGGCAGAGTCAGGATTTGAACCCATGATCTCTGACTCCAAAGCCCATGCCCTTTCCACTGAGCCATGCTGCTTCTCAGTACCTGAGAAACTGTGGCCTCACATGAGATAAGGACTGTGTCTGATTTGCATATATTGTACTAAACCCAGCTCTTGGGGCGTAGTAAGCCCTTAAAAAGTATTTGTTATAATAGTAGTAATAGTGGTAATATTAGTAGTAGTAGTGGTAGTAAGTGTAAATTCTGGCAACAAGTAAGCAAGCTTTGCACTATGATGGATAAAAATTCCATTTTTCTCTCTGTCAGAATCATTACATTTTTAGGCTGTACCTTATCATGTGAGTATTTCTTCCATTTAGAATACCAAAGAGATCATTCCCAAATCAAGGACTAACAAACTTTACCATTAAATATTGAGATCCCCAAAGGTCAAGGTTAAGCTTATGTTACCCCAGTTTGTTAGGCAGTGCACAAGACTGAGCCAGCCCCATTATATAATGGGGTTCTAGGGTTCTAGTGGCTATGGGGAGCAGTGAATAGCCATGGACCAGAACTGGCCCAACCTTCTTCCTGGAGTTGAATTGGCTATTCAAAGATGAGGCAGTATTGGGCCAAAAGAGGATTAGAGCTACATCAGATCATTGTGATATAAATTTCTTGCTCATGAAAATAGAGTATAAACTTTTTTTTATCCACAGGGGAAGAGAAAATAGGCAGGGCCAGCTTGAGACATCCAGCTAAGCCCTTGCATTCTGAAAGAGGACTTTATGGTTCATTGCATGTACACAAAGTGTAACATGAGGACATCAAGTGTACCATTTTACAGAAGTCTGTCTGGTCCACCTACAGTGTGTCCCTAACTCACCACACCTCCTCACTCCAGAATCACTTTGTTTCCCTCGTTGGTTCCCTTTAGCACAGTTGCCAACAGGAGGAGGGAAGCAGGGTGCTTTCTTGCCTACTTGGCTGCTCTCTGAGGTGCCCTCCTCTCTCACTGACCATCGCCTCGCTCATTGAGGGCAGGAAATGTGTCTGCCAACTCTGTTATACTATGAGAGAGTACAGATGAGAAGCAGCATGGCTCAGTGGAAAGAGCATTGTCTTTGGAGTCAGATGTCATGGGTTCAAATCCTGGTTCCGCCAATTGTCAGCTGTGTGACTTTGGGTAAGTCACTTAATTTCTCTGTGCCTCAGTTGCCTCATCTGTAAAATGGGGATGAAGACTGTGAGCCCCCGTAGGACAACCTCCCTTGTAACCTTGTAACCTTGTACAAGGGACAATCTTGTAACCTCCCCAGCGCTTAGAACAGTGCTTTGTACAAAGTAAGTGATTAATAAATGCCATGATTATTATTATTATTATTACTCTCCCAAGAGCTTAGTTCAGTGCTCTGCACGCAGTGATTGCTGAATAAATATGATTGATTGATTGAGTGACCAGCTGAAGCCAGGCTTGGAGTAAGTAAGCAATTAGACTCTAGGCTGTCATTTTGAAATGCAGAAAAACCTGCATTTCACTTTAACCTAAGGTCATTGTGGGCAGGGAATATGTCTGTTTATTGTTGTATTGTACTCCCCCAAGCACTTAGTACAGTTCTCTGCACACAGAAAGCACTCAATAAGTACATTTGAATAAATGAATGAATAAATGAATTATTAAGGCAGAATATTGGTCTGGTGGAGCTGTCAGTTTGACTCAGTTTAGCACTGTTGTACTTATTAACCTCCATACAGCTTATGTGTTGCTTTCAATGATTCTTCTGCACAAATACCATCCAAATCTTTCCCCCCATCCATGTTTGTAGATCTCCTTATTGTTCTTCTTTGTATGTGGAAAGAGAACTCCTGATAGCTACCACGAAAAATTTTAAGGCATCATCATCATCAATTGTATTTATTGAGCGCTTACTGTGTGCAGAGCACTGTATTAAGTGCTTGGGAAGTACAGGTTGGCATCTGAGAAGCAGCGTGGCTCAGTGGAAAGAGTCCAGGCTTTGGAGTCAGAGGTCATGGGTTCAAATCCCACCTCTGCCACTTGTCAGCTGTGTGACTTTGGTCAAGTCACTTAACTTCTCTGGGCCTCAGTTCCCTCATCTGTAAAATGGGGATTAAGACTGTGAGCCCCACGTGGGACAACCTGATCACCTTGTAACCATCCCAGCGCTTAGAACAGTGCTGTGCACATAGTAAATGCTTAATAAATGCCATAATTATTATTATTATTATCTGTTGTTTCAAAGAGCTTTTGTATTTCCTAAATTCCTTTAGCCACATTGTTTCAGTGTAAAAATATACCAAAAATGTGTCAGTTGACAAGACATAATTCTGTCTAAGGCTGATGACCCTTGGTTTGGTGCTCCTCAAGGACATTCGATAAAGACAAATAGTCTGTGCAAACTCCTTAGGCAGCTCCTTCTCCTGAAGACCAAAGGACTTTCTTCCCCACCTCACAACAAATTCTAGCTGTATGTGCACCTCAGTCACATTGGATAAAGACAGATGGTCTGGGCAAACTCCTTAGGCAGCTCCTTCTCCTGAAGACCAAAGAACTTTCTTCCCCACCTCACAACAAATTCTAGCTGTATGTGTACCTCAGTCAATGATATTTATTGAGTGTCTACTGTGTGCAAAGCAACCCCCCCACCATAGCCTTTTGTCAGGATACCACAGCCTATTCGGGCAGCAGTAAGCTTTGGAAAAGCTATTTTGGATAAAGGGTGGGTTTGCAAGTAGTTTGCAAGTCATTGCAATAACACTTTTTGCCCCCTTTGTTTAGGAGCTCCATGTCACTGTCTGGTACTGTTTGTACAAGGTATTTGAAGAATATATTGCATAACAGATGCAATCTCGCCCTAGTGAAGTTTTTAACTTGAGAGAGGAAAGAGTAAGTGGGTGCATATCTCATTGCGAGAGAAGTATTTAGTGAAGCGAGCTCATTGTGGGCAGGAATATGTCTTTATGTTATATTGTACTCACACAAATGCTTATTGCAGTGCTTTGTTCACAGTAAGTGCTCAATAAATATGAATGAATGAATGAATGAATGAGAGAGAGAGAGACAGAGAGAGAGAGAGAAAGAAAGAGAGAGAGAGAGAGAAAGAGAGAGAAAGAAAGAAAGAAAAAGAAAGAAAGAAAGAGAGAGAGAAAGAAAGAAAGAAAGAAAGAAAGAAAGAAAGAAAGAAAGAAGGAAAGAAAGAAAGAAAGGAAGAAAGAAAGAAAGAAAGAAAGAAAGAAAGAAAGAAAGAAAGAAAGAAAGAAAGAAAGAAAGGAAAAGAAAGAAAGAAAGAAAAAGAAAGAAAGAAAGAAAAAGAAAGAAAGAAAGAAAAAGAAAGAAAGAAAGAAAAAGGAAGAAAGAAAAAAAGAAAACTGCCCTTGGATTCTGCCAGAAACAAAATTGCAGCCCTTTCATGGCAAACGTGGTTTTTGTGCTATGTGTCCTGGAAACATACCCAGTCATGGATAGCTCTTAGTAAATATTGTTGGTTGATTAATTGGTAGCTGGGCCTACTGACATGATCTTTGCTGTATGCCAGATCCAGGAGAATTGCAGGAAACAACATAGATACATCTACACAATACTGGTAGAGCTCATTAAAACAGGTGACACCATCCTGGGGTTTTGGCAACTACTAAAGGAGCACGTCTACCCTGGAGGGCTTATTGAGGTCTTAAAATTACTCCATGATGGTACTGGGTGAGTTGCAATAAGAAATGTTGTGGGGCTGAGACTGGCAGGTTTTGGTGACGGCTTGGATGTGAGGGGTGAATGAGAGAGCGGAGTCGAGGATGACACCAAGTTTACGGGCTTGTGAGATGAGAAGGATAGTAGTGCCATCAACAGTGATGGGACAGCCAGGGAGAGGGCAGGGTTTGGGAGGGAACACAAGGAGTTAAGTCTTGGACATGTTGAGTTTTAGGTGGTGGGCAGACATCCAGATGGAGATGTCAGCCTGGAGGGAGGGAGAGAGAGCAGGGGCAGCGATGTAGATCTTGGTGTCATCAGGGTAGAGATGATAGTTGAGATGATAGTAGTGATGAAAGATGATTGCATATGGAGATGGGGCATTCTGGGAGAGATTTGTACATGGTGTCGCTATGTGACAGGGATGACTCGACAGCTTAAGACGTTTTATTGTACTGTTTCAAGCACTTAGTGCAGTGCCCTTCAAACAATAGGCACTCCTTAAATACTACTGCTTGTTTGATTACTTTAATTTTTTTTTGGAATCTAACTTGATTGCTCATTGATCAACTGCATGATGCAACTTGAAGGCTCTGTTAGAATGCTTTTTGTCTTTGCTAATTTATGTATATTTGACACAATTGTATTCATTATGATTTCACTGTGAATATTTCCATGTCTACCATTTCATTAATGGTATTTGTTAAATCCTTACTATATGTTAAACACTGTTCCTAAGCAGTGGAGTAGAAAGTTCATCAGGCCAGACACTGTCCCTGTCCCACACTGGGCTCACAGGTATAGATAGGAGGGAGAACAGGTATTGAGTCCCCTTTCTGCAATTGAGGAACCTGAAACATAGAGAAGATAAGTGACTTGCCTAAGGTCACACAGCAGGCAAGTGGCAGAAATGGGTTTAGAACCCAGGTCCTCTAGCTGCCTGGCCTGGCCTTTATGCAGCAGGCCAAGCTGGTTCCCCTATTTAAATGTAAACTTCTTGTAAGTATGGACTATGTCTTAGGCTTCTGTTGTATTTCCCGAGTGCTTGGGAAAGTTCATTGCTGATAGTTGGCACTCAGAAAGTAACACTACTACGACTACTCCTCCTAAACCCTCCAGCAAATGATGGTCCAGATTTAGAACTCCAGTTATTAAAGGGCATTCCACTGTCACTAAATTCATTCTTTCATTAGACTGTGCCCAACCCAATTTGCTTTTATCCATACCAGTGCTTAGTAGAGTGGCAGGCACATAGTAAGCACATAGCAAATACCATTACTGGTGACTATTGAGTCACTCTGGGGGCCTGATTGTGTCTAGGGGTGTTGGAAATGGTGAACTGATAAGCCATCTTCTTTCAGTCCAGGTCAGTTTGGTTCTGTGACTGTATGTAAAAATGATGTGATATTTTAGCTAAAGTAGCAAATGTTTGTCAGTATTTTCGGCTATAGCTGGTTCAGAATATCAAGGTGGTGTGAAACCTAATCATTTTTATCCATCCATGGAGTTAAAATGGCAGAGCTCTAATTCTAACCCCGTAGTCAAATTGGTTTCTGTTAGTATTCTGATAAAATTAAATCCATCAGGTCTGAGCTCCCCAAAGTCACTCCCCCCGCTTCTCCAACCCCCCGGCTCTCAACACTCTCCGCTACTCTCCCATCCTTCCCAGCAGTATCCTCAGAGGAGCTCGCCCTCCTTTCAAATGCTACTCCGGCCACCTGTGCTTCTGACCCCTTTCCCTCTTATCTTATGAAATCTCTCACTCTGTCCCTTTCCCCTCCTTAACTTCCATCTTCAACTGCTCACTCTCCTCTGGTTCCTTCCCCTCTGCCTTTAAACATGCCCATGTCTCTCCCATCCTAAAAAAACCCTCTCTTGACCCCACTTTACCTTCTAGTTATTGCCCCATCTCCCTCCTACCATTCCTTTCCAAACTCCTTGAACGAGTCATCTACCCACGCTGCCCCAAATTCCTCAACGCCAACTTTCTCCTCGACCCCCTTCAATCTGGCTTCTGTCCCCTACATTCCACGGAAACTGCCCTCTCAAAGGTCACCAATGACCTCCTGCTTGACAAATCCAACTGCTCATACTCTATCCTAATCCTCCTCGACCTCTCAGCTGCCTTCGACACTGTGGACCACCCCCTTCTCCTCAACACGCTATCCAACCTTGGCTTCACAGACTGCGTCCTCTCCTGGTTCTCCTCATCTCTCTGGCCATTCATTCTCAGTCTCTTTTTCAGCCTCCTCCTCCCCCTCCCATCCCCTTATTGTAGGGGTTCCTCAAGGTTCAGTTCTCGGTCCCCTTCTGTTCTCGATCTACACTCACTCCCTTGGTGACCTCATTCGCTCCCACAGCTTCAACTATCATCTCTACGGTGATGACACCCAAATCTACATCTCTGCCCCTGCTCTCTCTCCCTCCCTCCAGGCTCACATCTCCTGCCTTCAGGACATCTCCATCTGGATGTCTGCCTGCCACCTAAAACTCAACATGTCCAAGGCTGAACTCCTTATCTTCCCTCCCAAACCCTGCCCTCTCCCTAACTTTCCCATCTCTGTTGATGGCACTACCATCCTTCCTGTCTCACAAGCCCGCAACCTTGGTGTCATCCTCCACTACACTCTCTCGTTCACCCATCACATCCAAGCTGTCACCAAAACCTGACGATCTCACCTCCGCAACATTATCAAGATCCGTCATTTCCTCTCCATCCAAACCGCTACCATGCTCATTCAAGCTCTCATCCTATCCCGTCTGGATTACTGTATCAGCCTTCTCTCCGACCTCCCATCCTCCTGTCTCTCCCCACTTCAATCCATACTTCATGCCGCTGCCCGGATTGTCTTTGTCCAGAAACGCTCTGGGTATGTTACTCCCTTCCTCAAAAATCTCCAGTGGCTACCAATCAACCTATGCATCAGGTAGAAACTCCTCACTCTCGGCTTTAAGGCTCTCCATCACCTCGCCCACTCCTACCTCACCTCCCTTCTTTCCTTCTACAGCCCAGCCCTCACCCTCCGTTCCTCTGCCACTAATCTCCTCACTGTGCCTCATTCTCGCCTATCCCGCTGTCGACCCCCGGCCCACGTCATCCCCCTCACCTGGAATGCCCTCCCTTCGCACATGCACCAAGCTAGCTCTTTTCCTCCCTTTAAGGCCCTACTGAGAGCTCACCTCTTCCAGGCCTTCCCACACTGAGCCCCCTCCTTCCTCTCCTCCTCCTCCCCCTCCCCATCCCCCCGGCTTACCTTCTTCCCTTCTGCACAGTGCCTGTATATATGTATATATGTTTGTATGTATTTATTACTCTATTTACTTATTTATTTTATTTTTACATATTTATTCTATTTATTTTATTTTGTTAATATATTTTGTTTTGTTCTCTGCCTCCCCCTTCTAGACTGTGAACCCATTGTTGGGTAGGGACCGTCTCTATATGTTGCCAGCTTGTACTTCCCAAGCACGTAGTACAGTGCTCTGCACACAGTAAGTGCCCAATAAATATGATTGAAAGAATGAATGAATGAATGAATGAATGAAATTTTTTTTTTTAAAGTTCTGAAATAAATGAAGCCAGCATTAATTCTATACAACTTTAGCCAGAGTGTATTTTGAACAGTCTGCTCATTTTTTGGTCCTCTAATTTTTCTACAAAAAAATGCAGAATTTCAGTAGTAATAAAACAATACTAAACCTCCCATTTTCCCATTCCAGCCAAGTGACATTCCCCTGCTCCTTCTCTTTATGCCAACCAAAACCAATTGCACATCAGACACCCTGAGAGATTGTACCCACTGAGACCTAGAAAGCTGATACTTAAGCTCATATATTAGTGGGAATGGAGGGACTGCCTTGGGGGATAAATTCAATGGGATAAATTGGTATTCCTAGTGGTAGCTGAAGATAAAAGTCTACAAATGTAAGTGTAGTCAAACTCCCATAAAGGAAGAGGGGAGTCCATTAGCATGGCCCATGAGGAAGGGGTAAACAGATAAGAGTGGCCAGTTGATATTCAGTGCAAATGTATCCAGGCTTCATTACATTAGCTCCAATCAGGGGAGAAATTGAAAATAAAAAGTTCTATCAGGCAGTCTTTCCAAGAGTACAAAATGTAAAACTTTAGAGGACAAAACACCCCAAGATTTATTGTGAAAATCTTATAAGCTTACTAGGGACAAGTACTGTAACAAATGTAATAATAATAATAATAATGATATTTGTTAAATTCTTATTATGTGCCCAGCACTGTATTAAGTTCTAGGGTAGATAGAGAATAATCAGATCAGTCACAGTCTCTGTCCCACATAGAGCTCACATTCCAAGTGGGACCAGAGAACAAGTACTTAGTCTCTTTTTTACAGGTGAGGAAACTGGGGCACAGAGAAGTTGTGACTTGCTCAAAATCATAAAGCAGGCAGGTGGAAGAGCTGGGATTAGAACCCAGGTCCCCTGACTCTCAGTCCGTTGCTCTTTCCATTAGGCCATACTGCTTCCCATGTCTCTTAATTCTTCCATGTATTCCCTAGTGATGAGGTCTACACTACACACAGTAGGTGCTCAAAAAGTGTAAATTGAGGGGTGCAGCACATGGCAAAGGGCACCTGGAAAGGTTTCGACCCACAAGACTATTTTACAGTTGATGGAACCAAGCATCATAGAAAGTATCTTGGTAGCTGGGGAAGCTTATGCTGCCCATGTTAGCCTGCTGTTTTTCATGATTCCTGTTGGGCCCCTCCACCTTGTGGGACATATGAATTCAAAAACTTTCACCATCACTGGCTCAGTCCAGGTAGGCAGACAGTTCTAGATGCCAGATCTCTTGTTCCCAGAGCAATGTGCTTTTCACTGAGTCAGCAGTAGGGCTATGCTATGTGGGGCTGATCGAATGGAAAGTTGAGAAATGGCACCAAATCCACATTGTCTGAATCATTAGCTTAGGAGGAGGCTATTCAGCAAGGTCATTTTTTCCAGGCTATTTTCTCCTCAGAAATACCTTCTCTTTGTTGAGGGAGTCCATTTTATGTACAGTTTTTGCAAAGCAGCAGCGGCCTACTTTTAGGAAGCTGCATTGAACCCCCAAGGGGGGCCCTGAGGTGAAAGGATAGAGCTTAGGGTTGAAAAGAAGGGGAGGGAAAGACTGAAGCACAATTATCAGCTGGGCCTTAGGGTGGTCTTGTAGGGTTTGAACTCCAAAACCATTGTTCCTACCAGCAGGACTGCCTCCAGACTAAGACTGAGTGAGTATTTCAGGCCAAAATAGAATTTTCTGGAGGAAAATCATCTTCAGAAATTACATCTCACTTGGAAAACCACTGTTGGTCAAATCACCAACTTACTGTCTTTTCTTCTTGCCTCTGACCCTCATCCACATCCTCCCTCTCGCCTGGAACTCCCTGCCTCTTGTTATATGATAGACCACCACTCTTCCCACCTTCAAAGCCTTATTCATTCGTATTCATTGAGCGCTTACTGTGTGCAGAGCACTGTACTAAGTGCTTAATTAAAATCACATCCAAGAGGCCTTCCCTAATTAAGCCATCTTTTCCCCTACTCCCTCTCCCTTCTATGTCACCTATACATTTGGATCTGAATCCTATAAGAGCTTTATATTCACCCCACCCTCAGACCTACAGCATTTCTGTGTATAACTATAATTTGTTTCTTTTAATGTCTGTCTCCCCCAAGCACTTAGTACAGTGCTCTGCACATAGAAAGCACTCAAGAAATAGCATTGATTGACTGATATAAATAACTGCAATGAATCATGAACAAGGAGTAGTGTGGCCTAGTGAAAAGAGCATGGACCTGGAAGTCAGAGGACTTGGGTTCTAATCCCAGCTCAGCAAGTTGCCTGTTCTGTGACTTTGGGCAAGCCACTTAACTCTCTGTGCCTCAGTTACCTTATCTGGAAAATAGGGATTAATGCATGTTCTCCTGTATAATGAGACTGTGAACCCCATGTGGATCAGAGACTATGTCTGATCTGAATAACTTCTATGTAAGCCCAGTGCTTAGAACAGTGTTTTACACATAAAAAGCACTTAACAAATACCATAAGAAAACTGATACCCTTATAAAACCTCAAGGTAAAGTCATTAGACTCCTAGCCACAGATGCATTTCCTGTCTGATAAAGCACAATATTTGTTCTCAGAATCTAAAAATCATACTAAGGGTCAGATCTTTATGTCTAATCGTTTTTAAGCAGTGACTGACCTGCTTAATGTTTCTTGTCAAAAGCCCCAGCTGTCTCCTCTTCCCCACTCAGACTACATTCTATTTAGCAATCAATCGTATTTATTGAACGCTTACTGTGTGCAGAGCACAGTACTAAGTGCTTGGGAAGTACAAGTTAGCAACATATAGGGACAGTCCCTACTCAACAGTGGGCTCACAGTCTAGAAGGGGGAGACAGAGAACAAAACCAAACATACTAACAAAATAAAATAAATAGAATAGATATGTACAAGGAAAATAAATAAATAAATAAATAGAGTAATAAATATGTACAAACATATATACATATATACAGGTGCTGCGGGGAAGGGAAGGAGGTAATATGGGGGGGATGAGGAGGGGGACGAGGGGGAGAGGAAGGAAGGGGCTCAGTCTGGGAAGGCCTCCTGGAGGAGGTGAGCTCTCAGTAGGGCCTTGAAGAGAGGAAGAGAGCTAGCTTGGCAGATGGGCAGAGAGAGGGCATTCCAGGCCCGGGAGATGACGTGGGCCGGGGGTCGATGGCGGGACAGGCGAGAATGAGGCACGGTGAGGAGATTAGTGGCAGAGGAGCGAAGGGTATGGGCTGGCCTGTAGAAGGAGAGAACGGAGGTGATGGAGAGCCTTGAAGCCGAGGGTGAGGAGTTTCTGCCTGATGCGCAGATTGATTGGTAGCCACTGGAGATTTTTGAGGAGGGGAGTAACATGCCCAGAGCATTTCGGGACAAAGACTATCCAGGCAGCAGCATGAAGTATAGATTGAAGAGGGGAGAGACTCGAGGATGGGAGATCAGAGAGAAGGCTGATGCAGTAGTCCAGACGGGATAGGATGAGAGCTTGAACGAGCAGGGTGGTGGTTTGGATGGAGAGGAAGGGGCGGATCTTGGCAATGTTGCAGAGCTGAGACCGGCAGGTTTTGGTGACATCTTGGATGTGAGGGGTGAATGAGAGAGCGAAGTCGAGGATGACACCAAGGTTTCAGGCTTGTGAGATGGGAAGGATGGTAGTGCTGTCAACAGAGATGGGAAAGTCAGGGAGAGGGCAGGGTTTGGGAGGGAAGACAAGGAGTTCAGTCTTGGACATGTTGAGTTTTAGGTTGCAGGCAGACATCCAGAGGGAGATGTCCTGAAGGCAGAAGGAAATGCGAGCCTGGAGAGTGGAGGAGAGAGCAGGAGCAGAGATGTAGATCTGGGTGTCATCAGCGTAGAGATGATAGTTGAAGCTGTGGGAGCGAATGAGGTCACCAAGGGAGTGACTGTAGATCGAGAACAGAAGGGGACCAAGCACTGAACCTTGGGGAACCCCCACAGTAAGGGGATGGGAGGGGGTGGAGGAGCCTGCAAAAGAGACTGAGAATGAACGACCGGAGAGATAAGAGGAGAACCAGGAGAGGACGGAGTCTCTGAAGCCAAGGTCGGATAGCGTGTTGAGTAGAAGGGGGTGGTCCACAGTGTCAAAGACAGCTGAGAGGTCGAGAAGGATTAGGACAGAGTAGGAGCCGTTGGATTTTGCAAGCAGGAGGTCATTGGTGACCTTTGAGAGGGCAGTTTCCATGGAATGTAGGGGATGGAAGCCAGACTGGAGGGGGTCGAGGAGAGAGTTGTTGTTTAGGAATTCTAGGCAGCGAGTGTAGACAACTCGTTCAAGGAGTTTGGAAAGGAATGGTAGGAGGGATATGGGACGATAACTAGAAGGTGAGGTGGGGTCAAAAGAGGGTTTTTTTAGGATGGGAGAGACATGGGCATGTTTGAAGGCAGAGGGGAAGGAACCAGTGGAGAGTGAGAGGTTGAAGATGGAAGTTAAGGAGGGGAGAAGGGATGGAGCGAGAGATTTCATGAGATGAGAGGGAATGGGGTCAGAAGCACAGGTGGCCGGAGTAGCACTTGAGAGGAGGGAGGAGAGCTCCTCTGAGGACACTGCTGGGAAGGATGGGAGAGTAGCAGAGAGTGTTGAGAGCCGGGGGGATGGAGAAATGGGGGAAGAGACTTTTGGGAGGTCGGACCTGATGGATTTAATTTTGTTAATGAAGTAGGAGGCCAGATCGTTGGGGGTGAGGGAAGGAGGAGGGGGAGGAACCGGGGGCCTGCGAAGGGAGTTGAATGTACGGAAGAGCTGGCGGGGGTGATGGGCATGGGTGTCAATAAGGGAGGAAAAATAGTTTTGTCTGGCAGAAGAGAGGGCTGAGTTATGGCAGGAAAGGATAAACTTGAAGTGAACGATGTTGGCATGGTGTTTAGACTTTCACCAGCAGCGTTCGGCAGCTCGAGCATAAGAGCGAAGGAGGCGGACAGTGGCAGTGATCCAGGCCCCGGGGATGACGTGGGCCAGGGGTCGATGGCGGGATAGGGAAGAACGAGGTACGGTAAGGAGATAAGCAGCAGTGGAGCAGGGGGTGCGGGGTGGGCTGTAGAAGGAGAGAAGGGAGGTGAGGTAGGAGGGCGCGAGGTGATGGAGAGCCTTGAAGCCCAAGGTGAGGAATTTCTGCCTGATGTGCAGATTGATTGGTAGCCATTGGAGATTTTTGAGGAGGGGAGTAACATGCCCAGAGCATTTCTGGACAGAGACAATCCGGGCAGCAGCTTGAAGTATGGATTGAAGTGGGGAGAGACACGAGGATGGGAGATCAGAGAGAAGGCTGATGCAGTAGTCCAGACGGGATAGGATGAGAGCTTGAATGAGCAGGGTAGCGGTATGGATGGAAAGGAAAGGGCGGATCTTGGCAACGTTGTGGAGCTCAGACCGACAGGTTTTTGTGACGGCTTGGATGTGAGGGGTGAATGGGAGAGCGGAGTCGAGGATGACACCAAGGTTGCGGGCTTGTGAGACGGGAAGGATGATAGTGCCGTCAACAGAGATGGGAAAGTCAGTAGGCCTTGCTGGTAAGACCATCCAGTGCTTAGAACAGTGCCCAGTGCTTAGAACAGTGCTCCAGCACTTAGAACAGTGCTTTGCACATAATAAGCCCTTATCAAATGCCATAATTTTTATTTTAAAGTTGCACCTAGATGCTGGTGTTTGGGTGAATCTTAATAGTTGACAGGGACAAGGGAGCTCTTTGAAATGCAACCTCTCTCCACTTATCTTTTCTTAGCCAAGGTGCTTGCTCTTCTGCTGTGACATTTATTAGGCATACCTATAGAAAAATCTTCTCATGAAAAATACACTGAAAATAAACCATACACACAAACATACACCCATGCAGAAGCATGCAAACATACTAATTGGATTTCAGAATTACTCGTTGTGGGCAGGGAATGTGTCTGCTTATTATTATATTATGCTCTCCCAACCACATAGTACAATGCTTTGCACACAGTAAACGTTCAATAACTAATGAATAAATGAGTGAAGGAGAGCTAGTTGGTAACAGCTTAGCCAGTTCAGTGTGGAAAAAGGGGTCATGAGTCCAAGTCCCCACTTTTGCCAGAAGTGTCTGCACACCAGCCTTAGCTCTGCTTACAAAGACCCTCTTGGTTCCCCACCCTTCTATATCCCAGTGCCCCACCCTTAATTTGGATCAAGCTCTAAGGTACAGTACTCTGCATGCAATAAGCACTCAATAAATACTATTGATTGAATGAATGGAGATATCTTGTTTCTGCCTGAACCACACTGGGGAGCACATTTCTGTATTTCCCTTCACTCTAATCCCCACCCTGAATCCTCCTCTGCCAGATGGAGCTGGTGCCTTCCATTCCCTCCCCTCAGGGAGGCACAGAGAAATCTCTTCCCTTCCCTTCTTTCTGCATGCTCAGCAAGTAACTTAGTGCATGTTCGGCAAGTTTGTCAAGCCACTTTAGGAACTACGGATGGGGACAAGTAAGGGAGGGAAGATAAGGCAGGGGAATTGTTTACAAACTCTGTACCCTTCAAGGTCTTAGTACAGTGGTCTATACATAGTAAGAGCTCAATAAATACCATTGATTGCTTGACAGATTTCTGGTGCCACCACCAAAAAGAACCAGATACCCTTCCCAGCTCTGTGGGTTGACTTAGGCATCTTGCCCCAAGGGGATAAGGAAGTGAAGTCGGAACCTGGGTGACCAAGCATCTGGTGGACTCCTGTCTCCCTTGTCTGGCTACAGCAGAACTCCATTAACTATCCACCTCCTTTGGGACCTGAAATTGTTGTCACAAGTATGACTGGTCAGTGTGAGTCATAAAACTAGGAAAACAGATTAGGTTAATACAAAAAAGATTTGTGCACAAGTAGAGTTTTTAGGAGGGGATGGAATTTGCCCAAAAGGAGAATGGTCTTTCAAATGGGATCACAATATGCTAGGGGTGATTATTCTGATGTGTGGCTGTCCAGTGGATCCTTATCCATGAGCGGCATTATTCCTCCTTACATGGATTGAGTTCAAAGATATACATTTTACATTAGGAAAATATTGTGGAGATACTAGTGTTCAAATTTTAGTATTTTGTAACTATTTAGTTATCAATTTCCCATTTAGCATACATAGCTCACTCAGCAAACTGCCACTGAGTCATAAATGGAGTCCCATTTAATATCAATTAACGGTGCTTACTGTGTGCAAAGCCTGTACTAAATGCTTAGGGAAGGACAATATAACAGAGTTGGTAGATCCATTTCCTGCCTACAAGGACCTTACTGTCTTGAGAAAGCCAAATAATAACAATAAACAGAAAGCAGAATAACACCTAAGAGAATTAACCCCTATTCTCCAATAACATTTTGCTACGTAGATGTCAGTACCTTCTGCTATTTAACATTTTTAAAACTTTTGTTCCACTTTGTGATGTAAATGCTGTGGCTCTCAGGCCTTTTTCAAACAGGTATGTTTCTTTAAGTAGCCCAATACAGTAAAACATTTGTTCACAGCAGCATGCAGATATATGTTTACTGTATAATATTTATCTGGTCTGCAATAAGTATTAATCTTTAATTACTGTATTAACATTTTAAACAGGTGTGGAATAACTGCACTCTCAAAAATTCAGTGTTTATATACTCATTCACTGGACAGTGTTGGCTCTGCTACTTGATGGCTTTCACCTTGCTATGTTTAAGGTGGGAAGGGTGGGGGGGTGGGGCATAGGGCAGAAAAATACCCCATATCCCACATGAATCAGAAATTTCCAGTTATAAATTATGCACCAACATAATATCCTTGACCACAGTTTGTGAGCCAGGGCTTGAGTTTGTGGTACTTTATAGCAGAAAAATGTTTTTTTTTGTGTGTGTTTTTCTTGATGGGTATTTTTCTTCAGTGGATTACACATCCTTGGAGTCCTTCCACTCCTAGGGCCCTGTGCTTTGGGCCTGTGGTGCGAGGAGATATAAAGCAGCATTTTTCTAACAGCCTTTGAAAACAGAGGGCTGTGTTCAAAGGAGTCCAAATTTTTGCAGCCCTGCCTCACTGGGTTGGAATGACTAGTGGAACCCAGGTTCAAAGCTCTTGGCCTCCAAGTGCTGAATTAAAATTCAGCACTATTTTTGCTTCTCTAACCTCTGTTTTTCTACTTAAACCATCGAAGTTCTTCTTGTTTTGTAGAGAACTAAGCAGTGACTTTTTATAATTAGATTATAGATAAATTGAGTGAAGACTTGGATTTTTTTAATGTCATTTAATCTCTCATCTCTTCCTGCCCCATTGAAGTTTATCACTGTTGCTTAGCTTGTAAATTTTCACCTCTTTTGCCTAACTCTTGGTTTCCAAAGTGAAAAACTAAAGCCAACAAAAGGTATTTTGAATGCCCCTTTAGGATCAAAGGGGAGGTGCGGGAACTAAAGTAAATCCCAATACCAGCGCTTAGAACAGTGCTTTGCACATAGTAAGTGCTTAATAAATGCCATCATCATTATTATTATTAATACAAGGATCTTTTAAAGTATTATTCAGGATGCCTTCGATATCTTGAGATCCTTCCTTCACCTTGGTAACCTTATGGTGGAAATGGAAAAAAAAAGACAGCAGGAGGTGTACAAAATGGTGATGCTCGCCACAAAACGGGATAAGCATCAACAGTGTTATTCATGGCTATTTATTCATCTGAGGTCAAATATGAAATAATAGGTTTTTTCAAGAAATTTTTATCCTACTTGTGGTTTTTCATCAATCTAAAATACTATTCTGAAAGAACAACAGATTAATATTGGATTGGAAAAGGAGTCTAGTCCTGGCATAAATGCACCTGCACAATAGATATAAGGTGTTCTTCCTTAAGGTGTCCTTGAATTATAATGTTTGTGTCTGGTGAATGTGCTATTTGGGAAATAAAGCATAAAAAATGAAAGAGATGAATACATTTTTCATCATCTCTGATTTGAAACAGAGAACTAAATGATCAGCAGTGTGTTGTACTCTCCCAAGCACTTAGTACAGCGCCCTACACGTAGCAAGTGCTCAATAAATATGATTGATTGACTTAATGATCAGGCTGACTTTTAAATATATTTTCTTTCCATGCTTTCTGCTTATTTTTGCTATAGAAGGAGAGAAGAGGAAGTTTGCAACTTTGGGCTCACATGCTTATTTATACTTTACATCTGATGGGGATAGAATAAAGTTTCAAAAGTGTTAAGTTCACTGTTACAGAATAGGGTTTTGATATATCTGGTTCTGTTTTGGTTTTTTTTAAGTGGTGCTAAACAGATCAGGTCTCACCTATTTTGTTGTTGTACATTTGATATTTCTCTTCCCCATTTTTCAACACTAATTGCTATAATTTCCATATGTGCATAAAAGACTGAAACTTCATCAGATTGTTGCCTTACCAAGGATGGGGAAAAAGCTAATATTTTGAGTCATCAGGTATTTTGAAACATTGTTTATTTTCCTTGTGCTTAAAATTAATTTGTATTTTTAATTATGCTATCTTTACTATCTGATTACAAAAAGCACAATAATTGATTATTTATTTTGAAACAAATTAAGACTTTTTTAATGTTTTCACATTCAGCTCTGCATTATTGCCCAAAGCAAATGTGTTTTAAGTACACAAAAATCGTCACTACTTTATAATTAATGGCAATCATACCCTACAAAAATCCTTCATAAATCTCATGACTCTAAAATGCAAGCAAACAGAACTCATTTTTTAATTCCCTTTTTCTAGACAGTCCCCTAAAATTCTATAGTACTTTGCCAAGTTAATAAAAAATAGTATTTAGTATATAATAGATGTTTGCTCTTTTGGGATTTGTATTTCTGTTGCACTTTCTACCCTATTCTAAACCACTAAAGTAAATACAAGAGGAAAAATTATATTGTTTTCACATGAGAGTAAAACGGTATTAGTTACTTCCCTGGGAAGAATAAACTAATTATGGTTTTGGTTTACCATTTTTGGGCAACCCAGAAATGGGTAATTGAAAGCTCTAGCCATTTTAGAGGTAAACTGTAAAGTCATTATGGACAGGTCACGATTCTGCTAATTCTGTTAATGTATTCCCCCAAGCACTTAGTACATTGCTGTGCACGTAGTGAGAGCTCAATAAATACCATTGATTGATTGATTGAAGGTACCTATGGGCTTCATTAAAAGCCATAGAAAGTAAAACAGGTTGTGAACACTAAATGATAAGAAGCATATTGGTTTTATTGTCTAAAATCAGAATTTTCTCCTTTTATATCCTAGTTAGATAAATATATTTCTTAGCACAAAAAGTACACTGATAAATTATTTTTCATTTCTAAGTAATTAATCCAAACAATTAACATTCTCAATTTTAGCAATTGGTCTTTTCATGTCTGCCAACTCTGTTGTAGTGTACTTTCCCAACTACGTAGTAGAGTGCTCTCAACCCAAGTGCTCAATAAGGACCATTGACTGATTGATTAATTGAATTGAAAAATGTGACTTCTTGCTGCCTCCTTTGCAGTAGGTGTTTATGTAAAGGAAGTGTCATTGTTATGGTTTGCAATATTAAAATAATTTTTATTTCTATTGAAATACTGCTAGATCACCCACAGTTTCAAAAATAAACATAAGCTGAACTCATCAAACACAATATTTTTCTACTAATCTAGGAAGAATGAGAGGTTCTTGGGCAAAACTGGAGTTTCCTTTCATCATTATTATCTTCCATCCTGTTCAAATTATTTTCTTGAGATCCAAGTTTTATAGTTGCCCTTATATTGGAAGGGAACACCACTGACAGTGAAGTTCACCTATGAGTCCTTGTATCGCTGAAAAGGTCAATGCAAAACACACATTGTACACAAAAAAAGGTGTACCTTATTGTGCTGTTATGTTTGAAGTTTGGCACTGGGTTTTTTTGTCTCTATTTCCCTCATTCCTTACAAAGCATTTGCTCAAAAGGAACCACTCTTTTCTTGATATCTGTGCATCATGTTCGTCTGTCCCTGAGTGGGGCAGGAATGTGTCTGCTGTCATGACCTTATATCTACCCCAGCATCTAACACATAGTAAGTACTTAATAAATGCCATAATTATTATCTCTGATGAGGAAAGAGTTGTTGCTACTCTTCAGGGATGTGAAGCAGCTTGGCCTAGTGTATAGAGCACAATCCTGGGAGTCAGAAGGACCTGCATTCTAATCCTGGATCCACCACTTGTCTACTTTGTGACGATGGACAAGCCATTTAACTGCACTGCGCCTCACTTACCTTATCTGGAAAATGAGGATTAAGACTGCAAGCCCCATGTGGGACAGGGACTGTTACCAACCTGATTGGCCTGTTTCACTCCAGTACTTAGAACAGTGCCTGGCATATAGTAAGTGCTTAGCAAATACCATCATTAGTAGTAGTGGTAGTGGGATATTTGAGGGGTGTGTGGGACCCCTTAGTTTGGATTTGGCTTACTTAATTTTATATATCTTTCATTTTAGCATCTCTCCACTTGTCACCCAAACTTCTCAGCTTGCCCTTCATTCCACATCATAGACTTTGATAGGTATACCTTTTCAGGGATGTGAACATTTTGCAAGGGTTTTTGATATATTGCTTTTGTTGCTGCAAGAACATGTTTGATCCTGTAAATTATTCTAATCAAACCAGTCTAGATGCTTTCAATGGCAGTTCCCACAATTTTAAAGTCTGTCTGATAGGGATTGTAGCACAGAAACACCCATCTGTTGGTCATATTGGAAGCATAGATGGAAGCAGCTTCAGTACTATATCTTCATCTTTAGTCAGTCAATCAATCAATGGTATTTATTGAGCACTTACTATATGAAGAGCACTTTACTAAGCATTTGGGGAAAGTACAATACAACAGAATTAGTGGACATTTTCCTTGCCCAAAACGAGTTTATAGTCTATAGTGTATTCTCCAGAAATTTGTCCTTTCTCCTTTGGAGTGGTTTGAATGCCACTTTGTGAAGTATTGAAAGTTTAGAATTTGTCAGACCAATCCATCACTTACCAGCACCACAGTAGCAGTAATATGAATATCCTTCAGGTTTCAGGCTCAGTTATTATTTAGTTATTCAAAAACATCAATTTAGGATATGGGGACATTCTTCTATATGCTCCTTGAAAAACTGCCGGGGATGGAATGCACTTTTGTTTGATATACTTGCTGATATTGTTCAATTTACCAGGCTTTTGTCAAGTAGCAAGACAGGGTCACCAAGACTGAGAACCTGGCATGCTGTCAGATCAGCAACATTAAAGCAATGCTCAGCACAATTCATTTTTGTTGGGAGAGGAGGATGGAAAAATGGCAGGGACCTAGAAGGGCTGAACCGAAGAAGCACATTAAAGGCATTCTGAGGTAAAACCTTAAATGACGGTGTTCACTGTGGGTGGAGACCTTGCCTGCTAATTCTGTGGTATGTAATCAATCCATCATAGCTAATCTTAGCTCCACCACTTCCTTGTGTGACTTCGGAAAAGTCACGTAACTTCCCTATGCCATAGTATCTTCAGCTGCCGGATAAGGATTCAGTTCCTGTTCTCACTCATACTTAAACAGTGAGAGTCTGTGTCCGACCTGTGTGTACCCCAGCATGTAGAACAATGCTTGCCACACAGTGCTTAACAAATACCATAAAAAATATCTCTTGGAATGTCATTTCACAGTCTTAGGATACACTTTGTAAAATATGTGATAAACAAATAAGTCAGACTGTCTGACCATGACCTGGGAATTGACTGGTTAAAAAAAAATGTGTATTTGTCTTCAACAAATGGAGCTTTTTGAGGCTTCTAGTCAATCAAGTTAAAAATACTATCAATATATTCAACTTTTCTTTACATCCACATCTGGTTTTGATCAATGATTTTTGACAGGAAGGGGGCATATACCTGTGTATGTGTATAATGAAACAACTGCAGCATATGAAAAATAACAGTCTTCTGTGTGCTGTTAAAATGTAGAGGTAGCACCTAGTACAGTGCTTCACCTACAATAGGTGTTCCGTAAATGCTGCTGCTGATGAAATGAATGAAATGACAATGAGAACTAATTGTACTTTGAGACATTTAATGAATGATATATTTCTGTTTCTGAATTTAGGCAAGCTTTTCCAACTTTACAATACATTTTGTGCGTTTTCTGCATTTGTTCTAAATGTTCTAACAGGATTGTTTTCCCCCCCATTTTAAAAAAATAGCAGAGTTTTGGAGATTTTATCAGAAGCAGCATTGCTCAGTGGCACAGGCACGGGCTTGGGAGTCAGAGGTCACGGGTTCTAATGCTGGCTTTGCCACTTATCAGCTGTATAACTTTCAGCAAATCACTTAACATCTCTGTGCGTCAGGTACCTCATCTGAAAAATGGGGATTAAGACTGTGAGCTTCATGTGGGACAACCTGATCACCTCGTAAACCCCTCCAGTGCTTAGAACAGTGTTTTGCACACAGTAAGTGCTTAACAGATACCATCATTATTATAATTATTTATCACAATTGTTTCTTTATGGTCTGTATTAAGCACTTACTGTGTGACAGGCACTGTACTAAGCACTGGGGTAGATATAAAATAATTGGGTTGGACCCAGTCCCTGACCCCCATAGGGCTCACAGTCTTAATCCCCATTTTGCAGATGAGGTAACTGAGGCACAGAAAAACTAACTAAGCAACTTGCCCAAGGTTACATGGGAGCTAAGTGGTGGAGCCAGAATAAGAATCCAGGTCTTCTGACTCCAGACCCATGCTCTTTCTATTTGGCAACATTGGTTATAAATGAATTAAAGTGTGTAAAGTCCCTGAAGATGTAAAGTGTTGGATATTTAAATAGAACATTCCTATTTTTCCACACTGTTGCTGGCCATGGCTGCTGGCGTTGTGGTAATTTACACTTAATTATTGATGTATTTTTACTTTCTAAAGTGGTGGCACAATCTGTGCAGATTTGGCCACTTGATTTTGATCCATATTCTGACTCCTTGCTTTTGTTTGTTTGTTCTCTGGCTTGAAACATAATCCAGTAATGAGTAGATGACCATTTACCAGAGACATTATTCTCTAAATTAACCAGATTTAGCAAAAATTACTTAAATGGCACTCAGAGCACTCAATTGAAATTCACTGTTCTGATGCAGTATCAGCATCTCCTGTTGATCTCCTAGGTGAGTGCTGGGTCTGGATGTCAGAACGGATCTTGTGAAAGTTTGTGGTCTACTAATCACTGCCACTGAGCCAGAGCACTTGCCAAAACTCCATTTTGTTTAAGCCTCCTCATTACCCACCCAAAATCCAAACCAGTTGGCCAGATCTCCTTGTCAGTTTCTAATACTGAATTTGATATTACTGACTTCCCCTTGTAGCAAATTATATTTAAAAGGTGGCAGACATTTATTTCAGAACCTATTGGAGACCTCGATGATTACAGTGCTTCGAAACCAGTTAAAGGAAAAAATGAATGGTGACCTCCCGGAAGCCTTTTCCAAAAACCTTTCTTAAAAATGACTAGATTTGTTAGATTCCCAACCAATTGTTTACTGGAACAAATTAGGAAAACGAACATCACTTAGGTGAGTGATAGCTGATGCACAAATAAAAATCTCCCCAGTGATTCTGCAGAGCCAAATTGTCCAATCGCTTTCCTTTAGAAAGATACTGTTTTTGTCACCTCTTTTCTATTCCTGTACTCCAACTTGCTCCTTCTCTGTTCACTCCTCAAAGCAAGCCTCCCCCATACTTTCCCACTGAAAGTCATGACAGGAAGAAAAAGGGAGCAAGTAAAATCAGAACTAAATTAGTATTTGGTTTGACATACCAGGAAAAGTGGAATGAAGTTCTACTGACAAGCAAAGCATTGTTATTGAAATATTTAAAAAAGTCCTCTTCTGCTTCACTGGGCCATTTAGGAAGTTTAGTCACTGGTACAAAGCCATGCAGCTGCACACAATGTAAAGTAAGTTTAACAGCATATTTGGTGAGTTTATAACTTCCCTGGGGCATTTTAACATTAAAAATAGTGATTGTTAATTGGTCCATCTGAACTTGAATATGAGCTTACTTTGCAAGAAATGAGGGGTAACGTCTCAAGTACTTTTCCTTGGGTTTTATTATTCTTCAAGAGCTTATATTACTTTATGACTATTTTCTTTTATTATTTTGCACAACATGCTGAGATATTAAGGCTCACGTCTAATTGGCAATAGGCAGCTAACTCTGAGCTAACTGTACTCTTCTTTGGAGTGGTGCAGATAATATGTAGAAGTCATTATGCCTTCTAAGATGGCTATTCGGTAGTGTGAATTTGGATAAACAATAAGTTTCAGTTTATATATAGGTAGAGTATGGATTTTTCATATTTTAAAGAAATGGGTAATTCTGAAATTAGGTGTAGTTTCTCAAAAAATTGCCAAGATTAGACATTTTGATAGTTTTTATTTTTATGGTACAACAACTGAGTGTTGCTTCTTTGGAAGTCTGACTGGATAGTTTTTCAAGTGTTCAAAATGGGTAAATGAATTGTCAGTTTCCTACTTCCACCTTTATCCTGGTTCTTACTCCAGTTTTCACTGTCTGATCATAATTTTTGTCTTCATTAAATTGTGAGCTACTTGGTGGCAGGCTGTCTGTTTCCTGCTACTGTTGAACTCTCCCAAGTATGTAGCACTTATTAGGGGCTCAGTGATCGATCAACTTCAAAGTAATGACCTGGTAACACAGTAATGTTACGGCAAACCTGTTTGGTTTTGGGGTGAGGACTTTACAGTAGAGTTAGAAAGTTTTGGACAGATATTTAAGACAGAAGCAAAAACCAACTATGGATTTAGTTCTGCAAAGAAGTTTCAAACACTTTATACAGTGGCGAGAAGGAAAATTCACTGGAAAAAATACATATTTTTGTCTCATTTAATGACCAAACCATCTTGATATTGCATTTTAAAATTCATACCAAATATTTGTTGAAAACAATGTAGATATTTACAGTTCATCATCAGACTATGTTGTCAATTGTAGTTAAATTAGGAAGGATTCATAAATCCAAGTGAGCACATTTTGACAGTGAAAACATTGGTGAAGAACCAACAAAATTTAAAAAACTCAAATTGTTAAGGGTCTTTTTAATAAAAGAAGAGAAAGAGTTTAACTTTAAACCTTATTTTTAGAATATGATTGGCAGTCTAGTAGAGGACAAAACTGTGCTGAAAATGTTTGTCCTATATGCCATAAATATTTAATAATGGTATTTGTTCAGTGCTTACTGTGTGCCAAGCACTGTTCTAAGCACTGATAAATATATCTAAGGATAAACATATCCTGATAGCTACCTTGAAATCCTGATATAATTTTATTCCTAAAACTTTCCAATAATTTGGCATTCACGGAAATTCAAAGCAGAGTTAATCAGTGATATTTATCTAGCACTTACTGTGTGCAGCACAGTACTAATCATTTGGGAGAAGTGATAGACACTATCCCTCCCGCCCTCCCAAGGAAGTTATATTCTTGTGGGATAGACTGACATTAAAATAAATTGTAGTAATTTTTTGTAACTTTCTGCTATCAATAGGTAAAGTCAGTATGCAAACTCATAGTGCACTTCCCTCATATTAAGATACTAAAGTTCGATATCATTGGTGTAAATGTTACATCAGGATATTTCTTCTATTTTCAGTCTAATATTTTAAGAACAAGAGAAGCAGCTTGGCCGAGTGGAAAGAGCACAGGTCAAGGCCCTGCTGAGAGCTCACCTCCTCCAGGAGGCCTTCCCAGACTGAGCCCCTTCTTTCCTCTCCCCCTCGTCCCCCTCTCCATCCCCCCGTCTTACCTCCTTCCCTTCCCCACAGCACCTGTATATATGTATATATGGTTGTACATATTTATTACTCTATTTATTTATTTATTTATTTATTTTACTTGTACATTTCTATCCTACTTATTTTATTTTGTTGGTATGTTTGGTTCTGTTCTCTGTCTCCCCCTTTTAGACTGTGAGCCCACTGTTGCGTAGGGACTGTCTCTATGTGATGCCAATTTGTACTTCCCCAGCGCTTAGTACAGTGCTCTGCACATAGTAAGCACTCAATAAATACGATTGATTGATTGATTGATTGGGAGTCAGAGGACCTGGGTTCTAATCCCATATCTACCATGTGTCTGCTGTGTGAATTTCGGCAAGACATTTCATTTCTCTGTGACTCAGTTATCTCATATGTAAAATGGGGTTTAAGAATAAGAGCCTCACATGGGACATAGTCTGTGTCCAATATGGGGTAGCTTATATCTACCCCAGTGTGTAGTAAAGTGCCAGCTACGTATGAGGCATTTAACAATCAGGCAGAAACTCCTCACCCTCGGCTTCAAGGCTCTCCATCACCTCGCCCCCTCCTACTTCACCTCCCTTCTCTCCTTCTACAGCCCAGCCTGCACCCTCCGCTCCTCTGCCACTAATCTCCTCACCGTGCCTCGTTCTCGCCTGTCCCACCATCGACCCCCGGCCCACGTCATCCCCCTGGCCTGGAATGCACTTCCTTCCCACATCCGCCAAGCTAGCTCTCTTCCTCCCTTCAAGGCCCTACCGAGAGCTCACACCTCCTCCAGGAGGCCTTTCCAGACTGAGCCCCCTCCTTCCTCTCCCCCTCCTTCCCCTCTCCACCCCCCGCCTTACCTCCTTCCCTTCCCTACAGCACCTGTAGATATGTATATATGTTTGTACGTATTTATTACTCTTTATTTATTTATTTTACTGGTACATATCTCTTCTGTTTATTTTATTTTGCTAATATGTTTTGTTTTGTTCTCTGTCTCCCCCTTCTAGATTGTGAGCCCACTGTTGGGTAGGGACCATCTCTATATGTTGCCAACTTGTACTTCCCAGGTGCTTAGTACAGTGCTCTGCACACAGTAAGCACTCAATAAATACAATTGATTGATTGATTGATTGATTAACAAATACCACAATTTTTATTATTATTATTGCTATTATTAACATGCCATTGAAAATTGGGAAAACCTGCCAGGAATACTGATAATTAATCAGGAAGCGCATGTTAGAGGAAGTGAGATTTTAGTGCCTGGCAAATAGTAAGTGCTTAACAAATACTAGATATAACTATTATTATTATTATCATGTGGAGAGGGCTGAAGTCTGGTGGGAAGGGGGCACATCATCATTCTCCCCCTTCTAGACTGTGAGTCCATTGATCGATAGGGACCGACTTTATATGTTGCCTACTTGTACTTCCCAAGTGCTTAGTACACTGCTGTGCACAAATTAAGTGCTCAATAAATACAATTGAATGAATGAATAAGTGAATGAAAATCTTTGAGTCAAATAGGCAGGAAAATGCAGTGGATATAAAAGCACAGTCCCTGCCCTCAAGATGTTTGCATTCAAATGAGAAAAATGTAGACATAAATTATTCACAATTAAGAGAATCAATAAAAGTACAACTGATTACAAACAATGGAAGGGAAAGGTATATTTTGAATAAATAGAGTATGTAGACTGGCAGTTATGCAAGTGCTGCAGATGCTTGCATGTACCGACTGAGATGGCCTGTAGGGGTGATACAATCTGAGGAAGGGGAAATTAGTTGAGGAATACCACCTGAAGGAGGTGGAATTTCAGGAAAACTTTGAAGCTGTGTAGAACTGGGGTCTGAGGGAATTGAAGTGGGTGAGGGCAAAGGACAGTGAGAAGAGTGACCTCGGGAGGAGTAGTGAGTGCAAGCTAAGAAATAGCTAATAAAATTCTCACCATGGATGGTATCATCCTTGAATTTGAGCGACAGCTATAGGGATTAATCTCTTGAAGGTTTAACTTCCAGGCTTCCAGTAAGTGGCTGCTACTAGCTCTGTTGTGCCAGATTAGGTCTAGACCTCAGGCTCCTGGCACAGGAGCAGTACTACCTCTTCTTAAGCAAAATTGAGACATCCCCATCATAAATGAACCTCATCCCTGCTGCAGCTGCAGACAATTAAAATGCAAATTGAAATTCCTACTGGCTATTCAGGGAGATAATGTTTCCATCATCAATCTGTCAGCATGCCAGAATACTGGTACACAGTGCCTTCTCAGCTAGGAGGACTGTTCTGATTTAAGTGAAGGATTGGATGCTGCATTGTCATAGGTAAGACCCATCCTGCAGGCAACTCACACCTTGTCTTCTCCCTGTCTCAGTCTCTCAGATTTATCCTCAAAGATTTGGTCCTTGAAACTGGATAAGAGGAAGAAAGTAAAAAGTAGCATTCACATAGGAAATGTGGTTGGTTGAGTGAAAACTGAAAAGGATTCCCTAAGATACAAAGCTGAGCCTCCTGGTAGTAACTTTAACATGTAAATGCAGTGCCAGAGACAAAGCGTGCCTAAGCCCAGAAGATGTGAGAGATTTTCACAAGTGCCCATTTTTTTGGTCTTTCAGAAGTATGCCAGCATGCCAAAACTGGGGGAGATTTTTGTACCAAAGTTAGCCCAACTGCAAACAATTTGGGAATCAGGAGATGCAGGGTTTTGTTCCAGCTCTTCCATTTGCCTTCTACATGACCTTGGTCATCTCTATAAAATGAAGATAAAGATTATAAACTCCATGTAGGACAGAGACTACTTCTGATCTGTGTCACCCTTGCACTTGGATTTACACCCTTTATTCACCCCTCTCTCAGCCCCACAGCACTTATGTACATACCCATAATTTATTAATTTATAGTCATGTTTGTATTTCCCTCTGGACTGTAACCTCATTGTGGGAAGGGAACATGTCTACCAACTCTATTGTACTCCCTCAAGTGTTTAATTCAGTGCTTTGTACCGCAGTAAATGTTCAGTAAATATGATTGATTTGTACCTAGTAAGTGCTTAATAAAATTCATAATTTATTATATACATTCCACAAATTTCTAATTAGTATATGTGCATGTATGTATATTTATATACACATATGGAAGGAAGCAGGGAAAATAATATTGCTATGGAATGATGGGGTCTTCCTTTCGCAGACAGGCTTGGGTTATAAGCATAGAAATCACTAATGAGTTCATTCAAGAGGTAATTAAAGACATTTTAAGATGGTGCTTTTTACCTCTAATTGGAGTAAATTTGATAAAATGTAGTTTGTCCTGCAGACAGTGAGCTCCTTGTGGGAAGGGAACATGTCTGCCAACTCTGTTTTAATGTACTCTTCCAAGAACTTAGTACAGTACTATGCACAAACTAAATCCTCAATAACTGATCAGTGGATGAATCTGTAAAAATAAGAGTTTTTATTTGATGTAGAGAGTTTCACAAAACCAGTGAAGTATTTTAAGGAGAGGAGAGATGTGAACTGAGAAAAAATATGCCTCAGAAATATGATCTATGTAGAATGGAGAAGGGAAGACAAGGGTGAAGGCAAAAACGACCAGTGAGGACGCTCCTTACCATCTGCTTTAAAGCACTTGGTCAGCTTGGCATTATCCTTGACTCATCTCTCTCTTGCAACCCACATATTAAATCTGTCACCAAATCCTGTTAGTTCAACCTTCACAACATCATTAAAATCCACTCTTTCCTCTCCATCCAAACTGGTACTACGTTAATCCAAACATTTATCCTATCCCACCCTGATTACTGCATCTGCCTCCCATCTCACACCACCCTAGTCCATACTTCATTCTGCTGCGCAGATCATTTTTCAGCGGAAACATTCAGTCCATGTTTCTTCATTCCTCAAGACCCTCCAGTGGTTGCCCATCCACCTCCATATCAAATAGAAACTCCTCACCATTGGCTTTAAAGCACTTAATGATCTGCCCCCTCCTAATTTACCTGCCTGATTTCCTACTACAACCCAGACTGCACACCTCAATCCTCTAATGCCAATCACCGCTGTCCTCTGACCCACATCTTGCCTCTGGCCTGGAGCACTTTCCCGCTTCATATTTGACAGACTATCACACTCCCCTCCTTAAAAAGCCTTAGTGAAGGCACATCTCCTCCAAGAGGCCTTCCCAAACTAGTCCCTCATTCTCCCACTCCCATTTGTATCACTCTAACATTTGGATTTGCAACCTTTATTCACCCTTCCCTCAGCCCTATAGCACTTATGCTATAGTGCTTGTATCCACCCCAGGACTCTGTATAGTTCCTGGCACATAGTAAGCACTTAACAAACACCACAATTAGTATTATTATTTCAGTAGCTTTCCTTTCTCACCATTTTTTCTTTTTGTGGTATTTGTTAAACTCTTACTATGTGTCAGGCACTGCTTTAGGTGCTGGTAGATACACTGAATCAGGTTGGACACCATCCTTGTCTCACATGAGTCTCACAATCTAATTAGGAGGGAAAAAAGGTTTTGAAACTTCATTTTACAAATTAAGGAAGTAGAGGCAAAGAAAAGTTAAGTGATTTGCCCAAGGTTATATGGCAAGTAAGTGGCAGAGCCAGGATTAGAACCCAGGTCTTCTGACTCTCAAGCCCGTGCTCTTTCCACTAGGCAAAGCTGTTTCTAGGTTGAGTCAATCTACTCCCATCTGGGTTTCAGATGTTTCTGGAATGTCAATGGTAGGAATTAAAGGAATACAAAAAAAACCCTCACATTTCAGAGCTGAGCAAAAGCCACTAAGCTCGGTGTGGCAGGAGATGTGTCGGTTTGTATATTGTTCTCTCCCAAAGGCTTAGTACAGTGCCATTCACACAGAAAGCACCCAATAAATATGAATGAATGAATGAATGAATGAATGAATGAATGAATGAATGAATAAGTGAATGAATGAGTGAGTGAGTGAGTGAGTGAGTGAGTGAGTGAGTGAATGAATGAATGAATGAAAGCTTCGAAAATATATTTTCATTTGTATCCTTGTAGAAATTTTGCCTGATTTGGAATCAGGAGATGGGGTGATGGGAAGCTCTCTATATCTTAATATTGGTGCATTTTCTTCCAGTAGTATTTACTGAGAGCCTGTGTGCAGAGCATCTATTAAGCATTGGGGAAGAGTATAATGAAGAAGGATAAATTAAATGTGGTCCCTGGCCCTCATTTGGTCCATATTTGCAGCAACACAAAATTGTTCCCATGATAAAGTGCATATTTTGATGTTGGATCTGTGAGCTATACATAGGCAAACTTTTTGGGCGGAGGACAGGAGATGAAACAGAGGAAGCAAGATTTACTTTACCTGCTTTCACTTTCGCAAAGATTTTTAGAAGAAAAATGGTTTCTAGTATATCTTTTCCAGATTCTGTAGACATCCTCAAGCTATTTTTAAAAAAGAACCTTTTTAATGTGTTTCTAGAGTATCACATACCATGACCATCACATTGATTAAAAGAATTTGATGATATCAGAAGTCAACCACAGTGGTTTTTTTGCTGCCATAACAAGTGCTCTATCACATTCTTGTTTCAGCCACATCAATCACAATTAAATTGTTAGAAGACAGAATTAATTGCTATAAATCACTGGCATTTACACCTATTGCTTAGAGAAAAAACATGACCCTAAAGCTTTCCAAATATCTTCAGTGTGCTGTCCTGCCTTCCCATTACCTTTTTTCATTTTCTGTAATTTGTAGGAGTGAGTTTGAATGATTGAACACCACCTTTTTCCTGGTAAATATCTCAAAGCCCTGAACCTCTTACCACTTGCTTGATGTAGCATTTGTTCTTGTTTAGAGTCTGCTATCCTTAGAATGGGTTTTCTGTGTAATGAAGTACTAGAATCTCATGGAGTCGGATCAACTTGGGTGTTCTGTGGTTAGCATGGTGGTTGTTATGCCTAATTCCCACGGCAGAGAGGCGGAATTAGAGGGAGCATCATAAAGAACCAAAGTTAGTGGATTGCTGAGTAAAGACCCCATTGTGAACAGATTTGGGCAATAGCAATATTTCTAAAGGAGAGGGTAATGACACTTAAGGGAGGTTGTTCTTAGTAGGCAGTTGCAAGTCTGTATCCAATAATGTATCATTTACTGTGTCTGGAATAGATCATTCAGATAAATTAAGTGAACTCTTATCCTGCTGGGAGCTTTTTTGCTTTGAGCTCTGTGCTTAGTAGCGTCTTAGGCCCCTACTCTTACCCTGTTCCCTTCTTAAATTAATGCATCTCCAATTCCCTAATCTAGACATTTTTTAAAAAATCTCATGTTTCTTTGTTTCCACCCAACTTGAGGAAATAGTTGAGGAGTTTTCAAATGTTTACCCAGAGGCAAAATTAACAGGAGCATTCAGGGTTATTGTAAGGCTCATCAAATACATTAAGGGCTTGGCCCATTTCCAGTTTTGATAAACAAACTGGCATTGTCAATTAATTGAAAACTGATGGAGATAAAATTGCTATTTTAAAGCCACAATGTAGTTTTACTGTGAATGGCCAAAAAGGTATTTTACTGGAAGGAAGATGTTTCCATCTGGTCATAGGAGCCAATTTTATGCTAAAACAGTAGCTACATTGAAAAGTGCCTAATAAATACTGTAAAAAAAATGAATAGTGTCTGATGTCCCTGGATGAGGGATGAACACACCAATCATAGTAGAGGGCAGGGAAGGGGCATTTAGTAAAAATCTGTCCATGGGGGAAGGATGGAGGGTTATGAGAGAGAAGGATGTTTATTGTATTCTCTGCTGGGATAGGTAAGGATTATTTACATAGAAACTTCAGCAAATGGTATTTTACATACAATGACTGTCTGCTAGTACAAAAGCTCTATAAGATGCAACTTCCACACTGAGAAAAACAGACCTCATAATTTGCACAGAACTCACACTTCTGAACAGCCTAAAAGGGGCTCTGAAATGTTCTTTACTAGATGTCAAGAAGTAATTGCCAAATTGTGTCACAGTTAGGCTTGGTAGTTTTTCTGTTTTATAACCTGGTGGGAGTTTCAATCTGACCTGTTGATTCCCTAAGCATCATAGTTGTTCTTTTAGGAGAACCTTCATATAATAAGGTTATGAAACATTATATGAAAGTAAAATTGTTAGGAGGGAAGAAGGATTAAAACTTTAGTTTTTAAGACCCGAGATTTTTCTAAAGCTGGGTATGCTTGGGACAAATCTCATTTGGATATCCCTGATGACTCCTCTGCCGCCCGCCTTCTATCTCTCCTAGACGCTGACAACCTCTTCCTCCACCCCACCTCACCCACTCACCAACTTGGTCATACTCTCGACCTCATCATCTCCTATCACTGCACTGGGTCCACCCTCACCAACTCCGAAATCCCTCTCTCTGATCATAATCTTGTAACCTGCCTCCTCACTCACACTCCTTTCCCCTGTAAATCCATATTACTCCCTCACAGAGATCTCCGCTCTCTTGACCCCATCCATCTTTCTGAGTGCCTCACAACCCACCTTGCCTCCCTCTCCTCTCTACCCAGTCTTGATAATCAGATTACTGCTCTCAACTCTACCGTTTCTGCTCAGCTAGACTCACTCGCTCCCCTTTCCCTTCACTGCTCTCGTGCCACTAACCCATAGCCCTGGATCACTGCCACTGTCCGCCGCCTTCGCTCTTATGCTCGAGCTGCCGAACGCTGCTGGTGAAAGTTTAAACACCATGCTAACCTCATTCACTTCAACTTTATCCTATCCTGCCTTAACTCAGCCCTCTCCTCTGCCAGACAAAACTATTTCTCCTCCCTTATTGACACCCATTCCCATCATCCCCGCCAGCTCTTCCGTACATTTAACTCCCTTCTCAGGCCCCCGGTTCCTCCCCCTCCTCCTTCCCTCACCCCCAACGATCTGGCCTCCTACTTCATTAACAAAATTAAATCCATCAGGTCCGACCTTCCCAAAGTCACTCCCCCCACCTTCTCCAACCCCCCGGCTCTCAACACTCTCTGCTACTCTCCCATCCTTCCCAGCAGTATCCTCAGAGGATCACTCCCTTGGTGACCTCATTCGCTCCCACAGCTTCAACTATCATCTCTACGCTGATGACGCCCAGATCTACATCTCTGCCCCTGCTCTCTCCCCCTGTCTCCAGGCTAGCATCTCCTCCTGCCTTCAGGACATCTCCATCTGGATGTCTTCCTGCCACCTAAAACTCAACATGTCCAAGACTGAACTCCTTGTCTTCCCTCCCAAACCCTGCCCTCTCCCTGACTTTCCCATCTCTGTTGACGGCACTACCATCCTTCCTGTCTCACAAGCCCGCAACCTTGGTGTCATCCTCGACTCCGCTGTCTCATTCACCCCTCACATCCAAGCCATCACCAAAACCTGCTGGTCTCAGCTCCACAACATCACCAAGATCTAACCTTTCCTCTCCATCCAAACCACTTCCCTGCTCGTTCAAGCTCTCATCCTATCCTGTCTGGACTACTGCACCAGCCTTCTCTCTGATCTCCCATCCTCGTGTCTCTCTCCACTTCAATCCATACTTCATGCTGCTGCCCGGATTGTCTTCGTCCAGTAACGCTCTGGGCATGTTACTCCCCTCCTCAAAAATCTCCAGTGGCTACCAACCAATCTGCGCATCAGGCAGAACCTCCTCACCCTGGGCTTCAAGGCTCTCCATCACCTCGCCCCCTCCTACCTCACCTCCCTTCTCTCTTTCTACAGCCCAGCCCGCACCCTCCACTCCTCTGCCGCTAATCTTCTCACTGTGCCTCGTTCTTGCCTGTCCCCCCATCGACCCCCGGCTCACGTCATCCCCCGGGCCTGGAATGCCCTCCCTCTGCCCATCCGCCAAGCTAGCTCCCTTCCTCCCTTCAAGGCCTTACTGAGAGCTCACCTCCTCCAGGAGACCTTCCCAAACTGAGCCCCTTCCTTCCTCTCCCCCTCGTCCCCCTCTCCATCCCCCTCATCTTACCTCCTTTCCTTCCCCACGGCACCTGTGTATATGTATATATGTTTGTACATATTTATTACTCTATTTATTTATTTATTTATTTTACTTGTACATATCTATTCTATTTGACAATGACATTATGACATATTGTATAACTTTTAAAATTTCTAAATTAAACTGGAAGCATGTTCTAAATATGTACATTTATATTGCACATTGCGTACTTATATTTGCCTTCCATTACATCTGTCAAATTTATATTTGACCCTTTCATTTTGAATTGCTGAGGACTTATACAATATTAATTTGTGGGTGTGTTTGTGTGTGTGGAGAGTGGGGAGTTGTGCTACTACTACAAATAATAATAAGGTCTATGATACCCCAGCCCCACAGCACTTAAGTAGATATATTTTACTATTTCTCCTTTTAGTAATTTAATATCTGTCTCTCCCCATAGTCTTATGGGCAGGTACTATGTCTATCAACACTGTTATTTTGTTCTTTCCCAGCACTCATTATGAGTTTTATGATTATTGATGGTAATAATCATAATAATAATACTTCAGTCTGTCATTAGTGCTTAATTTATGCAGAGCACTGTACTAAGTGCTTGGAAGAGGACAATATAAAAATAAACAGACGCATTCCCTGTCCACAACAAATTTACAGTCTAGAGGAGCAGAGACAAATATTAATATGAATGAATGAATTTATATTAATATAAATATAAATCAATATAAATAAACAAATGTACATAAGTGCTGTGGGGCTGGGAGGGGAGAAGAACAAAAGGAGCAAGTCAGGGCAATGCAGAAGGGAGTCAGAGAAGAGGAAAGTGGGGGCTAGTCAAGGAAGACCTCCTGGGGGAGATGTGCCTTCAGTAAGGTTAAGTGATTACTATGTGCCAAGCACTACTGGGGTAGATACAAGATAATCAGGTTGGACACAGTCCCTGTCCACATGGGGCTCTCTGCCTAAGTAAGTACAGGAAAAATCCCCATTTTACAATTGAGGAAATAGAGACACAGAGAAGTTAAGTGACTTCCCCAAGGTGGCAGAGCTGGTATTAGACCCTAGGTTGTCTTATTCCCAGACTCTTATTCTTTCCAGTAGGCTACAAGTTAACCAATACATCCTTGGCTATGTGGGGGAGTTTCCTGAAGTGGATTGGTACATAACCTTGGTCTATTTCATACTAATTGTCAATTTGCCTCAGGGGCACAGAACTAAATATTGTCATTGAAACCTGTTTCCTGAGTAATATATTGTCCAGTAATGCAACACTAGACAAGCCAATCTGATTCAAGGCCAGTGTGACCTCTGGGAGACTCCAAGACAAAGTGACACAGCAGATTGGCATCAAAGGAAGCTTTGGTGAAGAGCAGTAGTAAAATTCCCCTGACCTGTCCGATGCCAAAGTTCTCTCATGCCACTATTCTTAGCCACTTCTCTTCTGACCCTTGTGACTTCTTCATGTATGAAACAGATGGAAGGTTATTGATTGGTCAGAAACTCCTGTTGCATAAGCAACCACTATCCCGATAACAGTAATAGGCTAGATTCCTCAATTTTGTAATGTGTGTTCATTTTTCATTTCTAAATATGTTTTTGATTACTAAATTAACCTGTTAAATGTCTATCTTAAGTTGGTGCAGAGTACTGTAGCTTGGGAAATTGTGTGTTGTCTAGGCAAAAGTAATTTATTGTTCCCTTATGACTTGATGATCAGCTTTCATTTTTCAACTATTTTTGAGATATTTGGATCTCACATAAGCCCTGAGTTGCAGTTAAATTATAAAAGTTATGATTTTCCAGTTTCAATTAGGTAAATGCTGCCAAGCATGTCTTGCCAGGTTTTCCTCTCAAAATCTCAAATTGGACCTGAAACCAAACCCCAAAATAATCACACCAAAGAGAGGGCCAGTGTAACATGAAGTGAAGAATCAGTCAGGGCATGCTTCCTGTAGAGGTACCCTCTCTCCACAGACCCAGTTTTGGGGGTAAAAGTTCCATAACAGATCCCCAGATTTCAGTAGTGTAATTGCTCAACTGGAATGTTACATTTTTCAAACCCCCTCTTCCTCTCCCCTCAGTCAGTAGATGTCTCGTGGCCCCTACTTACTGCTCACTGCATCGGAGAGATTACTTTGGGGATACTGTTGCCTGAATGTAAAGGATAATAATAGAGATGATCTCTGTGCCAACTTGTTTTGGCATTTCGTGATTTGTCATCTAATCATCAGACATCTGCAGACATATTGTTCACTTAGGAAATTACACAAGATTTCAGTGTCACTATAATCACCATCTACAAGAAGAAAAGAGAGCTTCCAACTGTGAAAACTATTCACTAAGGGGAATCTGTCTTTTTTCGTTGTCCTCACCCACACGATTCTCTCCCAGTGTAGTGTGGTGATCTGCATATAGTAGGCACTTAGTAAATACTACTACTAATAATTCATATTTATGGTACTTGTTAAGCACTACTATGTGCCAGACACAGTACCAAGTTAGGTGGATACAAGCAGATTGGGTTGAGCATAGTCCCTGTCCCACGTGGGGCTCACAGTCTTAATCCCCATTTTACGGATGAGGTAACCTAGGCATAGAGAAGTGAAGTGACTTGCCCAAAGTCACACAGCAGACAAGTGGAAGAGCCTGGATTAAAATGGAATGATTGGTCAAGTTTGAGTTGATGGAACTCCATGTAGTCCCTTCCTAATCCTCCATCAGAGATTACTGCTATACTGGGGAGCAATGTGGTTAGTGGAAAGAACCTGGGCCTGGAAGTCAGCACAGGAACATTGTAACCCAGCTTCTCCACCTGTCTCCTGTGTGACCGTAGACTAGTCACTTAACTTTGTTGTGCCTCAATTCCCTCACCTGCAAAATGGGGATTTAATACCTGTTCTCCCTCCTATTAGTGAACCCTTTGTGCCACCTGATGGTGATAATAATAATAATAATAATAATAATAATAATAATAATAATAATAACATTTGTTAAGCAGTTTTTATGTGCAAAGAACTGTTCTAAACACTAAGGGGAGATACAAGGTGATCAGGTTGTCCCATGTGGGGTTTACAGTCTTAATCCTCATTTGACAGATGAGGGAACTGAGGCTCAGAGAAGTGAAGTGACTTGCCCAAGGTCACACAGCAGACATGTGGCAGAGCCGAGATTAGAATCTATGACCTCTGACTCCCAAGCCCGGGCTGTTTCCACTGAGCCACACTGCTTTACGATCTGATGATCATATATCTACCCCAGTGCCTAGTACACTGCTGGCACATTGTAAACACTTAAGAAATATGGCACATTTCTATTATACTGACCTGCCTGAGGATTCAATGAGAGATCTGAAAGCTGCAGTAAAGCTTCCAATCCCCTGGAAACCAGCTCAGCTGGCTGTGAGCACCATTGTAGGTAGAGTTCATGATTCAGGATCTGCTTTATCAGGTGACTGGGATCTAGAAGAAGCCTTCCTTCGTGCTACATCACCCTGACTTGTGCCCTTTATCATCTCCTCTCCTCTCCCAGCCCCATGACACTTTATGTACATATCTGTAATTTATCTGTAATTTCATTTAATGTCTGTCTCACTCTCTAGACTGAAAGCTTGTTGTGGGTAGAGAATGTGTCTGTTTATTTTTATACTGTACTCGTCCCAAGCTCGTAGTACAGTGCTTTGCATACAGCAAGTGCTCAATGAATATGAGTGAATGGATGAATAGAAGAATCACCTTGCAGATTCAACCCAGTTGGATGGTCTGGCAGTCTACCCCTACATATAAAGAGAAGCAGCGTGGTTCAGTGGAAAGAGCACGGGCTTTGGAGTCAGAGGTAATGGGTTCAAATCTCGGCTCCGCCACTTGTCAGCTGTGTGACTTTGGGCAAGTCACTTCACTTCTCTGAGACTCAGTTCCCTCATCTGGAAAATGGCGATTAAGACTGTGAGCCCCCCATGGGACAACCTGATCACCTTGTAACCACCCCAGCACTTAGAACAGTGCCTTGCAAATAGTAAGCACTTAATAAATGCCATTATTATTGTTACTGGAAGACTGAGAGACTCAGTATGACGAAAATGAGTCATCAGTTTCCATGCCAAGATCAAGCATTTAGTATAGTGCTCTGCACACAGTAAGCGCACAATAAATACAATTGAATGAATAAAGGTTTACAAGGTGGTTTTGGTGTCCAGCCTTCAGTATACTGAAAGACCTGAGCCTTCTTCAAAAGAAGGTTCATCAATGTCATCCTCAGGGTTATATGGCAGGACCAGATTACTGACAGACTTCAGTCGGCTCAACAGCATTGATGCAAGACCACAGTTTCATATTTTCTTTCATATTTTCTTCATTTCTGCAGTGAGGCACTCCACCAACCATTAGACTTAAATTGCTATTTTTTATATTAATGTTTCCATTTTAGTGGTCTTTCAGTCTGGAAAAAAATTGTCTGATTGGAGATTTCTCAGAGATGACCTTCCCTAACAAAAATAATAAAAGGAATTGTGGGACACCATGAGGTTACTAATCTTAACTCATGCAGCATAGATGTGTTACTGCAGAAATCTTTTTGGGGAATAATTAATATTAAGCCATCTGAAATCATTTCTAACAAAGATCCCTGATATTAACCATACGTTTTTACTGAAAAAACTAAAGAACGTTTTATAGCTGTTAAATAGCTAATAGAATACTTGAGGTTCTGGAATCCTGGAACAAATTTGCGTATGGAAAACAAATTAATCATGGCCTCGTGGACTAATTAGTTTGGTACATTTGGAAGATGAAACATTGTGTGTGGTATAGGGTGAAGGTGGGGATGAAGGGTAAAATTCTCTTTATTTTTTTTATTAGCTTTTCCTGTATCTGGAGACATCCTGCCAGGATGGAACAGCATCCAGCATGTGGGAGGTTCAGCATGTGGGAGGTTTTGTGTGAGCTGCCTATAAGCCTACAGACAGGTACCTGCCATTGACCTTCTTGTGCCATTTGGCCTTTAAAAAACAAAAATCAAGGATTTCAGAGCTCTCTGTGAGAAGTTGCAATGTGTGGGACAGCTTGAGATTTGACTTCTTAGTCCTCCTGTTTCCTCCCTGTGAGGCCCAGAGTTTCCAATGTCTGCTGTAGATTCAGGTCTTCCTTTCTGAAAGGCAAAGGCTGAGATCCTGTCCAGACCTGTGGGAAAGTGCAGCAGATTAATAGCTATTAATACTGTTCCTTTCCCACTCACTCTGAAACGAACTCCCAACAGGAAGGTTTCATCAGCCTGCAAGAAATAAGCTCCTTGATGTTAACTCTTTGGTTCCCACGTTCCAGAGTGTACTCAGCCGTGTCTTTACCTTTCAGCCTTCGGACTGTTTCTTGAAATAGTTTTTCACTGGGACTTTTCCTGACTAGATTTCCGTAGTACACCATAAAACCATCGAAGGTTTTAAGTTTTAAGTCTGAGGACATAAAAGTTCTGAGTAAAATTTAACAGTCCAGTTCCAGGAATCTTATTCAACACAATAACAATGTGTTGAAGTTAAAGTTCTGTTTGTTCTTTGCCTTGGTTTGATATTTCTCTATTTTGTGGAATGGGTTTGTATAATGTCATTTTAAATCCTATTTTTTAATCAGAGGGTGTACAGTGACCATTTGAGGAAGAAGCAGACTTCAAACCTCTAATTTTGTCATACATTATGTTCTGGGGGTAATTTTTGAGTGAAATTTCAGACTCTGCTATGTTGTCTTGGTTATATTTAGAATTCCTCAAAAGACCTTGAATTCCCCAAGGCACTTGTGTGTATATCTGTTATTATTTATTTATATTAATGTCTGGCTTCCCCTCTATATTGCAAGCTCATTGTGGGCAGGGAACGTGTCTACCAACTCTATTGTATTGTACTCTCCCAAACATGTAGGACAGTTCTCTGCACACAGTAGGAGCATAATAACATCTAAGTGAGCCCTTTACTCTTTCCTTAATTCATTCATCCAAAAATATCTAGAATTATGTACCACTTAATCTGTATGTTTTAAAACTTAATTGTTAATACTTTAAATAAGAACAACAAATCCTTTCTTTTGGTCTGAGACAATCAAATAACAAATCAGAGGTATCAGAAAATAGTAAAAATGTAAACTACTGAATTAACTAATACTGATAGCCTAACAATAGAAAGTATAATCAATATCTGACTACCCACTTTAATATTTTAGTACAGTTTCAAAGTTATCTTCTCTAACTGTTTGATTTTAATTCAGTCATTCAACAGCAGACCAAAATAAATCAAAGGGTCTTTTCCCTAAGGAATAATACCTTTGCCTTTCAAAACTTAATTTTGATATTTTTCTTTCATAAGATAGTAAAACATATTTGAGCACTCAAAATACAACTACATTAGAAAAATGGATGCAAGAGGAAATTGAACCTATGTGGTATAAAGAGTTTTACTTCCTGCATTTGGTTTTTTAACCTTTTCCCAAGCTTTCTCCATTGTAAAGTTAAAACAAAGACTTATCAGCATGTATCACGGAGTAGCAGCTGGATATCATTAAAGCCCTCTGTGTAAGCTGTTCTTCTTCATTACCTTTTTCATGACAGCTGTTATTTTGCGCAGAAAAGGTTACTTTGTGTTAGAGATTTATGTAATTCAGGTGTCTTCTGTTCTGAAGAAAAGCCATGCTGAAATGAGAATGAGAGGTTTACAGGCAAAGCCAGTAGAAATTTAAAACCTACAAAGATCAGTGAAGAAACAAGAGTTTATACAACCAATTTAATTACCATCCCCCACCTACTTTTCCTCCTTCCTAAGAATATATCCCTATTTTAGGAGATGATTTTTCTGAAAATAGAGCAATGTGATGAATTTATTCCTTCTGGAGTCAAAACAGAATACTTTCATTTTTAATTGCACTGTTGAAAAAGCAGTTCTGTAACTGGCTCTGAATCATTTTCATAAAATTTTATGAAAATGTATCTCTTCATAAAATGCCTTTTAAATTCAATAAATTGATGTCCTGCTGGCACTAGATACTACTTACCTTACTTGAAAAAGTTTCTATCCCCTAGAGTAGACTGGTACAGTAATAAAAAAAAAACCCTGAGTTGTTATGAAACTACAGAACAGATACTGTAAAGGTAACCCTGGGTCCCCTCCCAATAGATAACCAACCTAACACCTGCTGGCTTAAACGGTGTGAGAGTGAGATTTGAACTTCTCCTTGGAATTGGTTGTTCAAACCTTTAGAAAGGGGCTTTGAGAAAATGGAACATGGAGAAGATGGCAGATCTTCTCTGGAGCTATGCAGCTCTTAAAGAAATTAGGGAGATCAGTGGGTTACACTGATCTGCAACACCTCTTTCCATTCCTTTTACACCCATGGTTTTTTTACCATCCTTTTCTCTGTAATCGATTTGGCCTGAATAGTAGAATCTTATAGATAGGGACTCAAGAGTCATGATGTAAAACATTGTGATAAGATGATCGGCTAAACCATCTTTAAACAGTGCTTCATCTCTAATCCCACCAATTCTGATTTGCCACTTTTGAACCATAATAATAATAATAATAATAATAATAAATATGGTATTTGTTAGGTGCTTACTGTGTGCCAAGCACTCAACTAAGCACTAGGATAGATGAAAGATAATCGGATCAGGCACAGTCCCTGTCCCACATGGGAGCTCACATTCTAAGTGGGAGGAAAGACAGAGGAAGCAGCATGGGCTAATAGAATCAGTGGACCTAGACCCATGAAGCAGCATGGCTCAGTGAAAAGAGTACAGGCTTGGGAGTCAGAGGTCGTGGGTTCTAATCCCAACTCTACCACTTATCACCTGCGTGACTTTGGGCAAGTCACTTAACTTCTCTGTGCCTCAGTGACCTCATCTGAAAAATGGGGATCAAGACTGTGAGCCACATGTGGGACAGCCTGATTATCTTGTATTCCCACCCCTCCAGTGCTTAGAACAGTGCTTGGAACAGAGGAAGTGCTTAACAAATGCTATTATTATTATTATTATTATTATTATTATTATTATTATTATTATTAACATATCAGCCTTGCCAGTTGTCTATCACTAGTAGATATTTATTACGTGTGTGCCATATACAGACCACTGTAGTGAGATCTTGGAAGTACAGTGCAGTAGAGTTGAAAGGCACAGCCCCTGCCATTGGGAACTTAGTCTAGTGAGGAACTTAGTTGATTCTACAACACCCAAGCACATAGTTCAGTTCTTTGCATTACTTGGGTGTCCAATAAATGATGTGACTACTACTACTATTACAGGAAAGATGTTTTTGGTAGATTAGCTGAAAGCTGTATTCCTAGGAATAATCCTCAGAGTAACTCATATTTTTTATTGGACTCCCCATCATTTTTCTACTTATTTCTGGCATGTACATATTTGTGTCTGAATATTCCCCTCTAGACTGTAAGGTTGCTGTGGGCAGGGAACATGTCTACCAACTAGGTTATATTGTTAGATTTATACCCGCCCAAGTGCTTAGTACAGTGCTCTGCACACAGCGCTCAACAGATGCAAGTGATCGATTAATATTTGTTTACATTAACCTACAGACACATGACCTAATATTGGGGAAAAGTAGGCTTGATATCCAAATTGCAGATTTAAGGACGTATTTCTGACAGTCTTGTGTAAAGGCAGCAATAGTTTTACACTATAAACCTAACATTTTCAATCAAATTGGTAAAATAGGGAACCAATTTAAGCTTAGACTGTGAGCCCTATGTGGGATAGGGACTGTTTCCCGTCTGATTATCATGTATTTTCCCAGCTCTTAGTACTGTGCTTGGCACATAGTAAGCCCTTAAAGAATTCCGTTATTACCATTATTAGTAGTAGTAATAATAATGACAAGTAGGACCGAGTAGCTAAATGAAAGAGGAATGTTGGAAGAATAAAAGGTGAATTTAGAATACTCTTCTTTAAGTGATTAAGTGATTAAATATTGAGGTATCTGGGACTGTGTGTGTTGCATAGTTTCATAAGATACTGATTTATAGTTTCTCGGTAAAAGTATCTAATGAATTTAAAAATGAAAAAGGTTTCCTAGTAGTTTTATTTTACTCTCAAAGGTTTTGAGAGTAAAATAAGGTTTGAGAGTTTGAATGTCTACCATAAAAAACTGTAAGCATTTTTTTTTAATAGAAGAAGAAATGAATAGTAATTTGAGGGCTGTCTTCATAGCTGTCACACACTAAAACAGTTGGATTCCAACTGGAACAGACTGACAGGTGATGTATCATTCTGACTGTGACATTAGCTAACCCTGCCTTAGCTCTTGGGACCTACGAAGCAATGCAACATTGTGAATCTACTGCTGCTCTGCCAAATGGAAATCAGGAACTTAAAATAGTCTGGTTCCTTTTCGTTACTCGGAAAGTTTGAAAGTGGAAATTTGTAAAGAGCAAGCTCAATAATAAAGTACTATATAATATTCTCTGCTTTATATTAATTGAAGAAATTCCTACTGAATCATGTTACTATAAATAGCAAACCTTTTTTCCTACTCATTTGTCTTGGGTTTTTTTCTTGCTTGATTTATTATCAAACTTGTAGCCTTCTGAGGAATATCTTGAAGAAAAACTTTCATTAGCATAAATATATCCCTTTAGATTTCTATGATAATGTTATATGTTTGTAATACAATTATTATTAATACCTAGAATTTTATTTTCAATTAGGTAATAATGGTAGGAGTTTTCTGTGGATTAGTGGAATACAAGCATCATAGGAGATGGTAAGACTGTAAGCTTCGATCATGTTTTTTAACGTGACTGTGCATTTCTGTTGGGGTGCAGTGACCAAGCGAAGGGACAATGGCACTAATACATTTTCATCTTTCATAAAAGCATTCAAAAATGAATCCAAAGAAACTGAGTGTGATTTTGCTCACCACTGATCCTGATCTTCAGTAGCTGAAGACCTCTTCCTTCCTTGTCTGGCCTTACCACAGCACTTGTTAAATGTGTGATTTAGATATATAGAATAAACATAGAATATGTTTCGGTTTCACTTAAGGTGTCACACTTGGATTATGTAGGTTTTCTCTAAGGTTTTCTGAGACAAATAGCGTAAATAATTCTCTTAGTTGTGTAACTGTGGGTTGAATTGAGAAGTTAGTATCTGTTTTTTCTTAACTTTTGCCAATTGCGTTTTTGTGGCAGATGGCTTAATTTGTCTCCGTATCTTTAGTCCTGCTCTTCTAGCACATCACCTTTGCTTAAATCAACCTTGTGCTTTTACTTACCTGTTGCGGTAATCCTTATAAAAGCTACTGGCTACCATCCAATGATGAATTATCAGCTGAATTGAACAGTTCTCAAAATAAGAAAAAGAGATGTTTTCCCACCATAAAAGGAAGAAGGTTAGAATCAAAAGAACTGTAAACCTGTGCACACATCAATCCAAAAGCCCCCATTAGCATTTATGTATTCTCCTCATGTAGATTCTAAGCTTGTTGTGGGCAGGAAACATGTCTAAAATGTTATATTGTACCCTCCCAAATGCTTAATACAATTCATAGTAAGTACTCAGTAAATATGATTGATTGCTAGATTGATTACTGTATTCTAATCCTTTCCTTCTCACGTATGTACAAATGATGATGACAATGGTATTGGTTAAGTGTTTACTATATGCCCAGCACTCACTGTTCTAAGCACCAGGATAGATACAGGATTATCAAGTTTGTCCCACATGGGGCTCACAGTCTTAATCCCCATTTGACATATGAGGTAACTGAGGCAATGTGAAGTCAAGTGACTTGCTCAAAGTCACACAGCTGGCAAGTGGCAGAGCCGGGGTTAGAACCCATGACCTCTGGCTCTGAAGCCCATGCTCTTTCCACTAAGCCACACTGCTTCTTTGTTCATATAGTCAATTATTTATTCAAATATTCCACCCTGGCAAACTTTATTAAATGTTACCCCCTTGTTTTTCCTCTGTATTCTTCCTCCTGCTCCCTACATCTACATCCCCTATTAGACTGGAGGTTCCTTGAAGGCAGAGGATATGTCCTGATCTGTTATTATCATTTCAAGTACAGTGCTTTGCATTTTGGTAGACAGATAATACTTACCATTGATTTACTTATCAGTATACTGATTTGGGGCTACACCTGCACCACCTTAGAAAATTGTCTAATCGTATCCTTAGAATAATTCCTAGAAACTGGATTCCACAGCCTCCCTCTAAAGCACATTCCAGCATTTATTAACTCCTACTGTTAGCAAACTATGGCCCATATTGTGTTAGAGCCACATGTACATTTTACACAAAAAAACTTTAATTGTGGGTTTAAAAATTGCATCTCCCAAAGACTAGGGCTAGTCTACTTATATCTGGTGGTTTAAGGATTATGTTAGATAGAGTCAAGATTTAACTTAATTTACAGCTTTCACAGATTGTGGATTCCAGCTTGCCCTGGAAAATAAATTATCTTTAAATAGGTTCTGAATCCTACAGTAAGTAATCCCATAGATGCTGTTTGAGCTTTCTGGGGTGCCTGCCATTTTAAGAAGGGTGGGAAGGTCTTTCTTCCCACACAAGTGGATTCTCAGGAAGATGAAATACAAAGATTTATCTTATCTTCTGAATAACACGGCATTCCACAATGTTGGTTGCATTTGGTAAAATCCAATTCCCCCGAAGGCTGCCTCTGGGATTAGTACTTCTCCCAAAGTATTCCCTATTGCCCTTGGCTACTGGCCACAAAATCGTGCATGAGGCATCCTGCAGGCACCCTAATTCAAAATGTGGCTGCAATCATATATAGGCCTTTGGACAAAGTTTTAAAAGGACCCAAGAAATTTCTGAGACTCATGAAATGGGAAACTCAGTTCACCAAAAACCCTACCTAGACCCCCAACTCAAAACCATAAGCTTCTTCTGGGAAGGGACTGTGACTAAACTCTGTAGTATTGTATCAATCAATCAATCAATCGTATTTATTGAGCGCTTACTATGTGCAGAGCACTGTACTAAGCGCTTGGGAAGTACAAATTGGCATCACATAGAGACAGTCCCTACCCAACAGTGGGCTCACAGTCTAAAAGGGGGAGACAGAGAACAGAACCAAACATACCAACAAAATAAAATAAGTAGGATAGAAATGTACAAGTAAAATAAATAAATAAATAAATAGAGTAATAAATATGTACAACCATATATACATATATACAGGTGCTGTGGGGAAGGGAAGGAGGTAAGACGGGGGGATGGAGAGGGGGACGAGGGGGAGAGGAAAGAAGGGGCTCAGTCTGGGAAGGCCTCCTGGAGGAGGTGAGCTCTCAGCAGGGCCTTGAAGGGAGGAAGAGAGCTAGCTTGGCGGATGGGCAGAGGGAGGGCATTCCAGGCCCGGGGGATGACGTGGGCCGGGGGTCGATGGCGGGACAGGCGAGAGCGAGGTACAGTGAGGAGATTAGTGGTGGAGGAGCGGAGGGTGCGGGCTGGGCAGTAGAAGGAGAGAAGGGAGGTGAGGTAGGAGGGGGCGAGGTGATGGAGAGCCTTGAAGCCCAGGGTGAGGAGTTTCTGCTTGATGCGCAGATTGATCGGTAGCCATTGGAGGTTTTTGAGGAGGGGAGTAATATGTCCAGAGCGTTTCGGACAAAGATAATCCGGGCAGCAGCATGAAGTATGGATTGAAGTGGAGAGAGACACGAGGATGGGAGATCAGAGAGAAGGCTAGTGCAGTAGTCCAGACGGGATAGAATGAGAGCTTGAATGAGCAGGGTAGCGGTTTGGATGGAGAGGAAAGGGCGGATCTTGGCAATGTTGCGGAGCTGAGACCGGCAGGTTTTGGTGACGGCTTGGATGTGAGGGGTGAATGAGAGAGCGGAGTCGAGGATGACACCAAGGTTGCGGGCTTGTGAGACGGGAAGGATGGTAGTGCTGTCAACAGAGATGGGAAAGTCAGGGAGAGGACAAGGTTTGGGAGGGAAGACAAGGAGCTCAGTCTTCAACATGTTGAGCTTTAGGTGGCGGGCGGACATCCAGATGGAGATGTCCTGAAGGCAGGAGGAGATGCGAGCCTGGAGGGAGGGGGAGAGAGCAGGGGCAGAGATGTAGATCTGGGTGTCATCAGCGTAGAGATGATAGTTGAAGCCGTGGGAGCGAATGAGGTCACCAAGGGAGTGAGTGTATATTGAGAACAGAAGGGGACCAAGCACTGAACCTTGGGGAACCCCCACAGTAAGAGGATGGGAGGGGGAGGAGGAGCCTGCAAAAGAGACTGAGAAAGAACGACCGGAGAGATAAGAGGAGAACCAGGAGAGGACGGAGTCTGTGAAGCCAAGGTCAGATAACGTGTTGAGGAGAAGGGGGTGGTCCACAGTGTCAAAGGCAGCTGAGAGGTTGAGGAGGATTAGGACAGAGTATGAGCCGTTGGATTTGGCAAGCAGGAGGTCATTGGTGACCTTTGAGAGCACAGTTTCCGTGGAATGAAGGGGACGGAAGCCAGACTGGAGGGGGTCGAGGAGAGAGTTGTTGTTGAGGAATTCTAGGCAGCGCGTGTAGACAACTCGTTCAAGGAGTTTGGAAAGGAATGGTAGGAGGGATATGGGACGATAACTAGAAGGTGAGGTGGGGTCAAGAGAGGGTTTTTTTAGGATGGGAGAGACATGGGCATGTTTGAAGGCAGAGGGGAAGGAACCAGTGGAGAGTGAGCGGTTGAAGATGGAAGTTAAGGAGGGGAGAAGGGATGGAGCGAGAGATTTCATAAGATGAGAGGGAATGGGGTCAGAAGCACAGGTGGCCGGAGTAGCACTTGAGAGGAGGGAGGAGAGTTCCTCTGAGGATACCGCTGGGAAGGATGGGAGAGTAGCAGAGAGTGTTGAGAGCCGGGGGGTTGGAGAAAGGGGGGAAGAGACTTTGGGGAGGTCAGACCTGATGGATTTAATTTTGTTAATGAAGTAGGAGGCCAGATCGTTGGGGGTGAGGGAAGGAGGAGGGGGAGGAACCGGGGGCCTGAGAAGGGAGTTGAATGTACGGAAGAGCTGGCGGGGGTGATGGGCATGGGTGTCAATAAGGGAGGAGAAATAGTTTTGTCTGGCAGAAGAGAGGGCTGAGTTAAGGCAGGAAAGGATAAACTTGAAGTGAACGAAGTTGGCATGGTGTTTAGACTTTCGCCAGCAGCGTTCGGCAGCTCGAGCATAAGAGCGAAGGAGGCGGACAGTGGCAGTGATCCAGGGCTGTGGGTTAGTGGTGCGAGAGCGGCGAAGGGAAAGGGGAGCGAGCGAGTCTAGCTGAGTAGAAAGGGTAGAGTTGAGAGCAGTAATCTGATCATCAAGACTGGGTAGAGAGGAGAGGGCGGCGAGGTGGGGTGTGAGGCGCTCCGAAAGATGGGTGGGGTCGAGAGAGCGGAGATCTCTGTGAGGGAGTAATACGGATTTACAGGGGAAAGGAGTGTGAGTGAGGAGGCAGGTGAGAAGATTATGATCAGAGAGAGGGATCACAGAGTTGGTGAGGGTGGACACAGTGCAGCGGTAGGAGATGATGAGGTCGAGGGTATGACCAAGTTGGTGAGTGGGTGAGGTGGGGTGGAGGAAGAGGTTGGCAGCGTCAAGGAGAGATAGAAGGCGGGCGGCAGAGGAGTCGTTAGGGATATCCATGTGGATATTGAAGTCTCCGAGGATCAGAGTGGGCATGGAGAAGGAGAGAAGGAATGTGAGGAAGGGGTCAAAGTCGTTAAAGAAGTTGGAAGTGGGGCCCGGAGGGCGGTAGATGACGGCTACAAGAATCTGGAGGGGGTGGTAGAGGCGAATAATGTGGGCTTCAAAGGAAGGGAAGGAAAGGGAAGGGGGAGGAGGGATAGTGCGAAAGCGACATTGGGGGGCGAGAAGGAAACCGACACCTCCTCCTTTTCCGGTGAGTCTGGGGGAGTGGGAGAAGAAGAGGCCTGCACTGCAGAGAGCAGCAGAAGAGACCGTGTCGTCCGCCGACAGCCATGTTTCAGTTAGGGCGAGGAGGAGTAGAGAACTGGAAAGGAAAAGGTCCAGGATGAAAGGGATCTTACTTAAAACGGAGCGGGGGTTCCAGAGGCCACACTTGGCATCAGCTGTCGAGGGTGGGGAGGGAGGGGGAAGGGTGCGAGGGGTGGGGAGGGTTTGGATTGGGATGAGTTGGCGGGGGCCTGGGCGGGGAGAGTGGGAAGGGGGGTGGCGATGGGAAAGGAGAACTGGGATGGGGTGGGGACGGGGAGAAGGGGAGGAGGGGGGCCGGGAGGGAGAAGCGGAGGACCTGCGCTGGTACAGAGGAATCCTTGGTAGGGGTTGAGGGGGAGCGGTCTTGGTGGGTGAGAGGGAGGGAAACAGCTGGGTGGGAGAGGGGAAGGGGAAGGTGAGGAATGGGAATGGCAGTTGGGAGCAAGGGAACTGAAAGTTCATAGTGAGGTCAGCAGGGCGAGTGACAGTACCGCGGGGGGTTAACAATTGAGATGCAGAAGCAATGAAACAGTAGCAATGATAAAAGTAGGCGATGGCATCACAGGGTGTAGTTGAGCAATCAATATGCTATGGCAGTAATAGAATTGGCAGACAATGTATTGTATTCTCCCAAGTGCTTTAGTATAGTCCTCTGAACACAGTAAGCACTCAATAATTACTGTCAATTGACTGATTGATTGATAACCTTACACTCTATTGGGGGAGATAAACTTAAAAATATTTTACAAGGGATGGGAAGGAGTCCAGAAGAGGTGAGAGATATATTAAATACCAGATTGATTGGTTCCTTCTCCATCCAATGGGATGGGCCAGTTTATCTACTGGAGAAAATGGAGAATTTGTCCAGGAACTATTGTCATGAAGGACCACGGACATTGGCCACCTAAGGTCCTCATTTCTTCTACCTACCCCTTTGCTGAACTCTGTCTTCTGCATCCTATCCAGAGTGCAAATGGAAAAGTGTGGGTGACCGGGACATAAAATCCATTTGTCCCCATCCTTCTAGCATGCCAAGTTGTTCCATTCTATAATAAAAATGGTTTGGAAGGGCTCAAACTCTGGACTCAGGCTCATTAGTCCAGGGTCCAGGGTCCATTGGTATCTTAATATGGCTCTGCAACCAGGAAACTGTTTATAAAAGACCATGACTAAATTTCCATGACTCAAATTCCAGGCTCTGTTTTGGAAACATGAAGGCTTTATGCTGTATTGGCATAATGAAGCATATCACTTGAAGAAACTCCAGAAAATATGGCACATTCCACTCAAGCCTGGAGGATTTTTGCAAAAACATCAGAGAGGGCACATCGGAGTTTCTGGCAAATAACCCCCAGGCCTGTGTGGAAAGCCCCATAGTCTCCTGAGTGTCTACAAGTGACATGATTCATTTTGCTAGGGTATCACAAATGGAAAGTTAGAATAGAACTGAAGGCATTGGACATTTCTTTTTCAACCTCTAGACTGTGAGTTCCTCTCTAGACTGTGGGCAGGAAATGTGTCCATTTGTTGCTGTATTGTATTCTCCCTAGCACTTAGTTCAGTGTTTTGCACACAGTAAGCACTCAATAAATATGACTGAATGAATGAATGAGTGATATAAGGGACTGAAAAAGAATCTTTTATCCTTTATGCAACCAGTGCTCCTAACAATCAATCAGGAAGCACTTATGATATGCAAAGCACTGTACTAAACATTTGGGAATGTACAGTATGGAAGAGCTGGCAGATATGTACCCTGCCCACAAAGTATATAGTCTAGAAGGGCTTACAGTCTAGATGCACAATTGTATTAGTTTGTTCAAAGATTTCAAATAGGACCTGTTTCTAATAATTTAAAAAATAATCAGGCCATAAGACAACCATATCTCATATTTATATAGGGCTCAAATTGGAATCTTAATTTTGTGGCAGGTTCAGTGCTCAGGAGCTAGAAAAGTGTAGGATGTACTCTTCTTTGATAGTAGCCATCCTGTCTAACGCAGTAGGTACTACTTGTATTTGGGAGCCAAACAAATGGATAATCCGTTAGTGCATAGTCATAGTGAACACTTTTTAGTTAGTCAGTCAGACAGTGGTATTTGTTGAGTGCTTGCTGTGTGCAGAGCACTCAACTGAGTGCTTGGGAGTGCACAGTATAACAGAGTTAGTAGCAAGTTACTGACAACAACATTACAGACTAGAGGAGGAGGCCAGGCATTAATATAAATAAATACATTACAGATTATGTACAAAAGTGCTGTGGGTCTGAGGCAGGAGTGAATAAAGGGAGCAAATCCAAATGCAAGGGCAATGCAGAAGGGAGTGGGAGAAGAGAAAATGAGGGGTTAGTCAGGGAAGGCCTCTTGGATGTGCCTTCAATAAGTCTTTGGAGATGGGAAGAATCATTGTCTGTTGGATATGAAGAGGGAGGGCATTCCAGCCCAGTGGCAGGACATGGGCAAGAGGTCAGCAACACAGCATTCTGAAAAAGGCAAGCCCACAATAATTGTTGTTGGAAGAATATTGTTAACAAACAGAAAATGGATCTCAATCAAAACTATAAAGAGAAAGAAGTCTTTATTTGTGTTCTACCACAAATCTTTATTAAAGAATTACTACTGAAAATATCACATATGCCTCAAAATAATGATAATTGTGGTATGTGTTAAGCACTTACAATGTGCCAAGCACTGTTTTAAGTGCTGGGGTAGGTACAAGGTAATCAGGTCAGACAAAGTCCAGCAGAGTCCCTATCCCACTTGGGGCTCACAGTCTTATTCCCCATATTACAGAGGATGTAACTGAGAACTTAAGTGACTTGCCTAAGGTCACATAGCAGACAACTGGTGAAACTGGGATTCGAACTGAGATCCTCTGACTCCCAGACCTGTGCTCTTTCCACTTGGCCATGCTGCTTCTTAAGTCACATCTCTACTCCAATTCAGCTGTCAAAGAGGGGTCTTTGGTCACAGTAACAGGAGTGGTGAATATAGGTTTCAGGGTGAGTTACTGAGCAGGTTGATACAATTAGGAATACATATAAAGACATTCTGAAGTCTGGAGGCTGTTGGAAATATAGCAAGTTGTGTAAGCAATCCAAAGAATAACTTTTAGAAGTCATGACCTTCCAACATCTCAATTAAGAGACATATGGATACACATGGTGGTGGATAGACATCGACAACACCTGAACCCATTAGTCAGAGATTTTCTCTGCTTATTAAGTGAGGTGATGTAGTTATGAAAGAAATTTTGAAATTCTTGGGGAAAATATGTAACATAAGTGCAGCAGGAGGTAACAACATTATTCATTGCCTGAGGGCTACATCATACTTAAACTAGTTTACATTCATTCTACAAGATTTTAGGGAAATGGAATCAAAAGCAATCCTTAGCTGAAGATCTGTTGCATGTACTCTGCTTTTTATGGTATTTGTTAAGCACTTAACAAATGGTCAAATACCATTTTAAGCGCTGGAGTAGTTTGAAATCAATTAGGTCATATATAGTCCCTGTCCCGCATGGAACTCGAAGTCTAAGTAGGATGGAGAACAGGTATTGAATCCCCATTTTACAGTTGAGGCAACTGAGGCACAGAAAAGCAAAGTGACTTGCCCATGGTCGCACAGGAAGCAATTTTCAAAGCAATAATAATAATAATAATAATAATGGCATTTGTTAAGTGCTTACTATGTGCCAAGCACTGTTCTAAGCACTGAGCACTGTTCTAAGCACTGGCATAGCTAGGTTTAGAACTCAGGTCCTCTGACTCTCAGGCCCCCCAGGTCCTCTGACTCCCAGGCCCATGCTCTTTCCATTGTGCTATGCTGCATCTCTGTTCCTTTTTGTTTGGCAAATTCATTAATGGATATCCTTTATTCCATAGGGTACATAGTTCTGCAACTTCAGTATGACCTTATGAAAAAAACACAGGCCTGGGATTGAGGACCTAGGTTCTAATCCAGTCCCTGCCAGTTGCTTGCTGTGTGACCTTGAGCAAGTCAGTTATCTTGATTTAACTTGAGAAGCAGCATGGGGTAGTGGATAGAGCATGGGCCTTGGAGCCAGAAGGTCATGAGTTCTAATCCTGGATCTGCCACTTGTCTGCAGTAATAGTAGTAATAGTAATAAGTACTGTTGATTTTTATTCACTCCCAGTTTCCAGGAATTCCTTACTTGCTCTTGATCAAGACCATTCATTTTGTTTCACTCACCTCCTCATTGTTCAAACATTTTTCGGAAAACACACACACAAATGCATACACACATACACTTTCCTCTAGAGAACCCTAGACTTGATGCACAGATCCTAACTTGACACCCACCTTGGGGTGCTGATGTCAACATCATCTGTGGAGTTTTGCCAACTCCACTCTCCTCCACCCTCCTCTTCTTCCTTCTTTCATATTCCCCAGGCATTAACAGATACAAATTATCTTGCACACTTTCATCCCATTCTGCCACACCAACTACCAAATAAGCACTCTTCACACTGTGTATGCTGTGCGTCCAACTTAGAAAACATCATGGCTTTTGTACGTGTGGGCCTAAGTCACACTATGAACTTGTAAATGCAAAATAATACAGCATCTGTGAATGATCTTAGACATGTGGGAGTGTGACACAAGCTCTGAGGAGCAGTGAGACCTAGTGGATAGAGCATGGGCCAGGAAGTCAGAAGGGCCTGAGTTCTAACCCTGGCTCTGCCACTTGTCTGCTGTGTGACCTTGGACAAATACACTTAACTTCTGTAGACTGTAAACTCATTTCTAGACTGTAAGTTCATCCCTGGACTGTAAACTCGTCTCTTGACTATAGGTTTGTTGTGGGCAGGGAATTTGTGTGTTTATTATTATATCTCCCAAGGGAATAGTTCAGTGCTCTGCATACATTAAGCACTCAGTATGATTAACTGACTCAGTGCCTCAGTTACTTCATCTGTTAAATGAGGACTGAGACTGTGAACCCTATGTGGGACATGGGCTGTGTCCAAACTGATTAACTTGTACCTATCCCAGTGTTTTGCACAGTGCCTGGCACAGAATAAGTGCTAAACAAATACCATAAAAAGCCCCCTCACCTTAGAAGTGTTGGCTTTGTATTTAATAATGAAATCCTTACCCATTGTTTTTTCCTGTTGCCTCAATCAAGTTAAGCCATTGGAGGGATCAGCAGTTGTTCAGTTAGAGTAGTTTCTCACTAGCACTAGGATCTATTAGATCCATGTGGGTACAGGTGTTGCACCAATTAACTTTATCAAAGGGCAGAAGAAAAAGGGTTGAAATCAATCATGTTCCTTACTTAGAATTTCAGTGTTTTTGTCTTTTTAAGTAAGAAGTATCATCTTAATGAGTATATTATGATCTCCAGAGTGTAACATATGTTTACTTTGTTCTCTATGGGTAACCAATAAATTATAAAGAATGTTTGTCTGCTACCACTTTGAATCATATATAATTTTTCTTTACTCAGAATTCTGGAAGCCTAGTGAACTGGAGGTAATCCTCCAGTTGACTTGTTTATCCCTTCAAAGGGATAGGGTTAGAATAAGATATTGGCTGGGACAGGACATTTTGGAAAATTAACCAACATTCATTTGTGAACTTTTTCTTCTATCATCCTTCTACATGTTCAAGCAAGATTCTATTCCTTTTGAAAGACAGCGTTAAAGTTATGCCGTAACAAGGATTTTCTGAGTTGACAGCTCTGAACCAGGACTCATGAAAACCTCAGGCAACAAGTCACATAGTTGATTCAGAAACGTTGATTGACTCTGAACTGGGTATCCGAGTAGAAGATTTAGATGCCAGAAACACATTGAATTTCCCCCATAGAAACGAGCCCATTATTCTGACACTAAATCATATCTGCCCCTACAGGGTCTTTAATCATGAGATAAATAAATTGAGAATTATTTTATAAAGCTAAATCTTCATTTTAAATGTTGTATCAGTAAATGTTGTATCCATAAATCTATGATCAAAAATGAGAATTATTTTTTTATAGAAATTTCTTCATTCTAAATGCCCCAACCTAGGCAAACGATGTTGTTCAATTTTACTAGAAGTGAAATGGAGTAGGAAAAAAATTGAAAAGGGTATTTAGAAAGAAGGAAATATAGATCCAAAATGGTTCTTTTTGGTACAACCTATATTGATGTCATCGCAATGCTGCAAGTAATGGTAGAATAATTATCCTAGATTGTTGATGAAGCCACCAGTCTCTCTGCTTTGTGAAGCATGGTATAATGAGAGAGAGAGAGAGAGAGAGAGAGAGAGAGAGAGAGAGAGACTGCGTGTAAGCGGGAATTTCTGTGAACAAAAGTTTTGGATATATGTGATAGGATTTTACTTCCCATTTTTTCCTTTTCCTGTCTTTCCATCCTATCTGTAGTAATATTGGGTTAAACTCATTTTATGATGGCTTCCCTCAATGATATTCTGTCTGTTTTGGTTTTATAGGTTATAATTTTCAGGATTAAAACTAATTTTTTCCATTTGGTTCGTATCCTTAGAGACGTAGTCTTTCATATTCATATGAAAGTAGTTATAAAAGAAATGTCAAAACTATCATGAATGAGAAGCTTTAAAATGATATATATTCATGTCATAATGATAGTGGTTTAGACTGCTTCAGAATTGCCCTGCTGTTTTTTTCTCTAAAGTTTCTGGGTGCAGGGATTTCCAAATGAAAGATTTAGAGTTTCTTGAAGTTCACTTTTTTGACGGTAAAATGTGACAGATGAGGAATATTTTTATATTTTTTTCAGCCTAATGAACTTACTCCAGCACTTTAATATTAGGAACAGTGAAAAAAGCAATTTTCTTAGCTTTCTATTCTCTGATCGTTTTTAACACCAGGAATGAAATCTGAGGATAGAACTTGAAGGAAAACAAAGAGCTTTACAGTATTTTCTTCCTTTCAGGAAAACACACAGAAGCTAATTTTAGCCTCTTGATCAAATTGACTCAGCCTTTAACCCTGGCAAACGTTACCACAACACACTTCCAATAGACAATAGTTTGCATACCAACATCACACTGGAAACAGATGTGCATTTTTTGATGGGGGAAGGGAAGAAAGCTGTTGACTCTGTATGAATTCCCCTATGGTAAAAACCATTTTTTTTTTTCTTTCTTCCTAATTGGGGTATAAACTAGGTCTTCCATAAAATTTAGATTTTGAACCTTATCTGACTAAGAAAAAAGATTCTGTCCCAGCTTTGCTTTGACCTGCATTTCAAAGTATTATTCACTGGAGAAATGTCACTTGGCATGATATTTGATTATTATCTTTTTTAAAAAATTGTTAACAGCTGGGCCATTCATCGGTGATACTTGCACAGTCTATAAATTAAATTATTTGGAATGCGAACAATTACTTCTTTTAGTTTCTCACCAAATCTCCTAGAGTTTATGTAAACAGCTTCTTTTTACCATTCTGTACCCTCATTCATGTCCATCTCCCTTTCTGCCTCCCCCCATTTCATGATCTGTTTCTGCCCTTCCTGAGTTACACCATACATACTCAACGACACAGATGATTGCCAAACCTTGGTGGTCCCTTGGCAATGTGCATTGCATAAAGGCCTTGCTGCATTCAGGGTGGAGCCTCCCTGCCCTTTAGGAAGGAACGAGCCGGGTTTCTTAGCTCCCAAACACTTAAGCATTTACTCCTCTCTGAAATTTGAGGACATGTCTCTAATTTTTTGAAACACTGCAGAATTTGGCCACCTATGCATGGAGGAAAGAAATGAAAGATCGTGTTCTCTGAATGATGAAAAAAAAGTTTCCTGTCTTATTTTGTAACAGCTAATGTTCCTGTCATCAAGAATGTTCCTACGGTGTTTGCGGGTGTGTGGGGCCGGGGAGACTCATTTGGCACAGAATGGTTGAAGAGCAGAAGTCCTACACTACTACTTCTATTACTACTAGTAGCAATAGTACTACTATTACTACTACCACTACTACTAGTATTACTACTATTACCACTACTACTACACACTTCTACTATACACTTCTACTGCCATTGAAAAAGAATAAGTAGAAATACACTGTGGACTCTAAGATCCCTATAGGGAGGGATCAAGTCTACCAGATCTGTTGTACTTTTCCGAAGCTTAGTAGAGTTTTGTGCACAGAGTAAGCTCTCAGAAGATACCACTGATAGATTGATTGACTTAAAACTTGCTTCTCTGGACTGACATTCTGCCATCATCTCACCACCCCTTCTGATCACTGGGAGTCTGATCAGCCCTGAGCCCTGCACCTCAGGAAAGAGGGATGAAGACAGTAGATAGACTGTGGCAGCACATTGTGTGCTAAATGCATTGAATAACTTTGCTTGTGTTGAGGTACAGGGCCTGCTAAGGGAGTGAAACCCAGCATAAGAGCCCAGTAGGCCTACGCTAGGACTAATCCTGTCTCTTGTACAGATTTGCTTTCAATGTCCATGAGAATGCATATGTTTGAAGTCAGGACATTCCGATCATACAGAGTATGACCAGTGAGAAATCTAAGTATGTGGCAGTGACACTATACTACCTTTACTATCTTGTTATAATATGCTTTCATTGCTTTTGGGCCAAGGTGGCAGAAGTATGCTATCTAATCTCATATCATGGTATGCATGCTCAGCATGCCTTTATGATGCTTCCAACTATATCATATTTCTCTTGCATGACATCAAAGCCAGAGCTTAGAAATAGAGCATGTCATGCTGTATTAAAATAGCTTAATGCATGTGCAGCAATTGCACAGGGCTAGGAGCAGAGAGTGGAATTCATGCCTGGGGAAGTATAGAAGGTCTTGGTATTTTGCAGCCTGATTACTGTCTGAGAAACAATTGGTTGAAAAGAGGAAAGAAAGAGCAGGTCAAAGTCAGACAGTCAATCACTATAACTATACTAAGTGATGGGGAGAGTTCAGTGCAACAGTGAACTGACATTCCCTGCCCACAGTGGTCTTACAATCTAGAGTGGGAGCATTGGAGCAGCTTTGATATCGGTAATGCTCTCCTTCCCCTTCCCATTTTTCTGTTCTCTCCTGGAAGATAGGTAAGGAGTGAAAATAGGAAACCAGCAGGCAACAGCTGTCATTTTTGATCAACAATGAAGATGATAGCTGCTGCTACTAGTGTCTTATGTCCTAAAGTAACCAGCTGACACTGTTTCTATTGCATAACTTCACTTTTACGTTTCCTACTGTGGGGTAGGGGTCATTGGTCTTTTCAGCAACATAGTGAACAAATACTTAAGCTGTCCATCAAGGAAAGCTATGTACAGATATATCTGTTATAATTTATACTTCCTTATCTATGCACATGATATTTTTTAACATGCTTTATGCATCTGTTTGCAGATATTGTGTATGTGCAACTGTTGTGACATCAATGAATTGAGTATCTTGCTTTTACCTCAGTGTTTGATGCAGTGCTTAGCTTAACAAATGCCAGGGAACAGACGTAGAGATCTTTAGTGATCACTTCTTTTTAGAACCATACATTTTTTAATAAACCTAAATGTCTTAAGTAATGACTGATCATAGGCCTGAGAGTCAGAGGACATGGGTTCTAACCCCAGCTCTGTCACTTGTCTGCTGTGTGAGCTTGGACAAATCACTTATCTTCTCTGTGCCTCAGTTATCTCATATATAAAATAGGGGTTGAGACCGTGAGTACTGTATGGGGCAGGGACTGTCCAACCCTATCATCTTGTAACTTGGAGAGGAGATATTATCTTCCATGTATTGGTTTTATGAAAATCAATGAAGAGAACTACATTTGTACAATTGGATTGAAATATACACTTTAATTTACATCTTAGCTTTTAGACATTTCCTAATATTGTGCTAGGCAGTTGCCAATGATCTTGTAAGCCCAATGAGACAAGACCTTGTCTTTATGAATCCTTTTGTGTGTGTGCACCCTTCCATGAAAAACAAACTGACTGTGTTTTTTTATCATCATCATTAACAGTATTTATTTAGCCCTTATGTTCCAAGCTCTCTGATATGCCTGGGGAACATAAGATTAGAAGGAGCAGGCCAAACTCTATACCTCATAGACCTGGTTTACAGGGCATTCATGGCAGTCGAGTGCTGGATCCTACAGTGTGACTCCATTCATTCATTAAGTGGTGTTTATTGAGTGCTTATGTGTGCATATCACTGTACTAAGCACTTGGGGGAGTACAATATAACAATAAACAGACACATCCCCTGCCCACAATGAGCTTAATGGGGACCACAAAGTATCATGGATATGCATTGCCCTCTCTGCATCCCAATTCCCATTAAACAGCCATTTTTTTCAATCAGATGACAGTATCCTCTGAAAGCCTTGGTTTGTGGGGAACATTCTTTCATTCATTCATTTGTATTTATTGAGCGCTTACTGTGTTCAGAGCACTGTATTAAGTGCTTGGGAAGTACAAATTGGCAACATATAGAGGGAAGTACAAATTGGCAACATATACAGACAGTCCCTACCCAACAACAGGCTCACAGTCTAGAAGGGGGAGACAGACAACAAAACAAAGCAAGTAGACAGATGTCAATCCCATCAGAATAAATAAATAGAATTATGGCTATATACACATAATTAATAAAATAGAGTAATAAATATGTACAAATATACACAAGTGCTTTGGGGAGGGGAAGGAGGTAGGGCAAAGGAGTGGTGGGGGTGATGGGGAGGGCAGGAGGAGCAGAGGAAAAGGAGGGGGCTCCATCTGGGAAGGCCTTCTGGAGGAGGTGAGCTCTCAGTAGGGCTTTGAAGGGAGGAAGAGAGCTAGTTTGGCGGATGTGTGAAGGGAAGGCATTCCAGGCCAGGGGTAGGACGTGGCCTAGGGGTTGACAGTGGGACAGGCAAGAATGAGGAGGTTAGTGGCAGATGAGCAGAGTGTGTGGGCTGGGCTGTAGAAAGGGAGAAGGGAGGTGAGGTAGGAGGGGGTGAGGTGATGAAGATCTTTGAAGCCGACATGAGTTTTTGCTTCATGCGAAGGTTGATAGGCAACCACTGGAAATTTTTGAGGAGGGGAGTGACATGCCCAGAGCTCTTCTGTACAAAGATAATTTGGGCAGCAGAGTGAAGAATAGACTGAAGCGGGAAGAGACAAGAGGATAGGAGATCAGAAAGGAGGCCGATACAGTAATCAAGTTGGGATAGGATGAGAGATTGAACCAACAGAAACATGTCCCGAAAAACATTAAGCAGGTGGTAAAACCACTAGATTGCAAACTCTTTGAGGTCAAGGGTAATAATGTCTACCAACTCTATTAACAATGTACTGCCCTAAGCATTTAGTATAGTGCTCTGCACACAGTAAGCACTCAATAAATTCCATTGATTGATTAATTGAAAGAGACCCTCAAAATTCAGACTCTATAATAGGGGATTATGAACTGTGAGAGAAGTAGCATGGAAAGATCATAGGCCTGGGAGTCAGAGTACATGGGTTCTAATCCTGGCTCTACCATTTGTGTGCTTTGTGACCTTGGGAAGTCACTTCACTTTTCTGGGCCTCAGGTGTCTCATCTATAAAATTCACTCATTCATGCAATCTTGTTTATTGAGCACTTACTGTGTGCAGAGCACTGTACTAAGTGCTTGGGAAGTACAAGTCGGCAAAATATAGAGACGGGGCCCTACCCAACAATGGACTTACAAATCAAGACTGTGAGCCCCATGTGGGACAAGGACTGTGTCTAACCCAATTATCTTGTATCTGCCCCAGCGCTTAGAATAATGCTTGGCACATAGTAAATGCTAAACAAATGTCATCAAAAAAATTATGCACACCAGGTGAAATTGAAAATGTGGAAGACAAAGAAGCTTTGTAAAGATTGTTTCAAGCAGATTGCATTGTCTGACTCTTTCTCTGACACTTGAGACTCATCAGTAATAAGTAGAACCTTATATAGTGCCAATTTACAGATGCTTTAAGCCAGTCTCCAGTGAATAAGTAATTTTCAATAACAACAATGGATTCTCTTTGTGATGCTAATGAACTTCTACTAACAATGCTAATCTGTTAGCCTGTAATTTTGCTGTGGCCCCTGGTTTTTTTAGCTTCACACACAAATCAATAAGTACATTTCCCCATCAGTGATGTCTTCTTTGAATATGAAGGACAAATGTATATATGTGCATATGTGTGTTATATTGTATATATAATTATATATGTTATATCATTTTCCCCCAAGCACTTATTACTATGCTATGCACACAGTAAATGCTTAATAAGCATCACTGATTGACTGATTGATAATTGATGTGGTGTAAAAGACTTTCCTGGCAGAACCATGTCTCCTTATACCCAATTCACAGCCACATTAGGGTCACTATGTCCCTCCGTTCTTCCACCACGATGTATCTAAATAGCCCTCAAAACTGTTGTGTTCTGGCAGGAATGCCTATGTGCCCTCAGCTATGCCAGAAGCTGAGTTTTCACACATGTTTTAGTTAAAATGGAATGGCAGAATGCAGGAACTTTCTACTGGTAATACATACCCACCATCTAGTAGGAAGCCTCCCAAAGTATAGAAAATCACTCACTGTGAAGATGTGACCTCAGTTCTCCTTTAGAGGAAGGAAACACTGCAGCAGGTGCTCAAAGTAAAAAAAAAAAGTACTTGGAATGTCAGTGGGGCCAGCCGTAGAGGATGATGTCCTGTCAAACAGAGCATCATGGGACTCTAGTGCCCCTACTGTCCACATTACTCAGGATCATTGTTTCCAAGAATTTTTCTTAGACCAGAGCCCTGTTCCTGCTTTAATTCCAGAACGGGAAGGTACTTGGATCTAATGGTATCTGTACAGGTATCTCCATATACCAGAAGGGGCCTATTCCTGCTTCACAGGTTTTTCCTCAATTGAGGAAATGTCACAAGCCTTCAGGAAGAAGGGAAATAAAACTGATAGAAGAAAATTCATGGGAATCTTTCCGCTTTTGTCTTGTCTTATGCCATCGAGTCATCTTCTACCTGTAGCAACACTACGGACGCATCTGTCCCAGAACACTCCTCCTCCATCTGCAATCATTCTGGTAGCATTTTCTTGGTAAAAATACTGAAGTGGTTTTCTATTGCCTCCTTTCATGTAATAAACTTGAGTCTTCACCCTCGAATCTCTCCCATTCTGGTGCTGCCCCAGCACAGGTGAGTTTTGACTTGTAGCAGATTGCCTTTCACTCACTAGCCACTCCCAAGCCAGGAATGGAATGGATATGCCTCTACCTGACTCTCCCTCATGTAGTCAAGACTGATAGAGTACTGAGAACTCTCCAGGTGTGACCCTGAGAGGGTTTTCTGCTTTTACTTGCTGGCAAATTTCTAGCTAGAGTCATTCTGAGCAGGCCACTGAAGAATAGAGTCAACTTTACACTGCCTGAACCAAGATGTGGCTTCAGACCAAATAGCAGTAGAGCAAATATGACCTTTGCAGCATAACAGAGACAGAAAAAGTGCAGAGAACATTTTTTTCTCTATTGATGTTACAGAAATATTTGACAACATCAACAAGACTAGAGCTCCTGAAAATTGCTCAGCAAATTTGGCTGTCCTGACAAATTCACCAAGTTGCTTAGGCTAATAATAATCATTGTGGTACTCATTAAGTGCTACTGTATTCCAAGCACTGTGGTAAATGCTGGCTTAAATGCAATCATATTAGACACAGTCCCTTTCTCACATGGGGCTTATAGTCTTAAGGGAAGGGAGAGCAGATACTTAATCCGCTAATCTTCTCATCGTACCTCGCTCTCGCCTGTCCCGCCATCGACCCCCGGCCCATGTCATCCCCCGGGCCTGGAATGCCCTCCCTCTGCCCATCCGCCAAGCTAGCTCTCTTCCTCCCTTCAAGGCTCTGCTGAGAGCTCACCTCCTCCAGGAGGCCTTCCCAGACTGAGCCCCTTCCTTCCTCTCCCCCTCGTTCCCCTCTCCATCCCCCCATTTTACCTCCTTCCCTTCCCCACAGCACCTGTACATATGTATATATGTTTGTACATATTTATTACTGTATTTAATTATTTATTTATTTTATTTGTACATATCTATTCTATTTATTTTATTTTGTTAGTATGTTTGGTTTTGTTCTCTGTCTCCCCCCCTTTAGACTGTGAGCCCACTGTTGGGTAGGGACTGTCTCTGTATGTTGCCAGTTTGTACTTCCCAAGCGCTTAGTACAATGCTCTGCACATAGTAAGCGCTCAATAAATACGATTGATTGATTGATTGATTGATTGATTGATTAATCCTGTGTTTTACAGATGAGGAAGCTGAAGGTTCAAGAAGTTAAGTGACTTGCCTAAAGTCCCACAGCAGGCAAGTGGCAAATCTGGGATTAGAACTCAGTTCTCTTGACTCCTGATCCTGTGTTCTTTCCACTAGACCATACTACTATTCAGTCATGACAGGGTGGTTGGTTAAATTAGAATGGAAGGAAGTCTGATTCTTTCCTCATCATTAAGTACAGAATGTAGCATTGGGTGGTAGGTCTGATCTCGTTCAACCTATTCAGTGCTGCATTTGTCAAGGATGATATGAGAGGTCTGCAACCTAGTGTCACAATTCACTTCTGATGCACTGGGAAAATTGCCACATCAGCAGACTGCGAACATCATCTGTTCAGGAACTGTTATAGGTTGATGACTCTGCTCTAGGGGCAAACACACAAGATAACAACCATACATTTCTGAATAACATATGCAGTGTTGTGCATGTGCAGCACAACACTCTGGCTTGACAGTGTCTGAACAAAATGGAAGTCGTATACCAGCCCACCTCCAGGAAGCTTTGCACACAACCAATCAATTATTCTGCTGAATAATTCTGCACTATTCTGAATTATTCTGCTTATTCAGTGCTTACACTGTGAAGAGCAGTATACCAAGTGCTTGGGAGAGTATAGTAGAATTAGTTGACATGAGTTCTGCCCTCAAGAACCCTACAATGTAGTTGGGTAGGCAGACAAATAGGAAGGGGGTTCTGCATGGGGTTCACAACTATCCTATTTCCATTTTACAGATGAGGAAATGGAGGTTTAAAGAGATTAAGTGACTTGCCCAAGGTTACACAGTCCTATGCATGTTCCAGTATCACACTGCCTCCTCACCAACGTGGATCTAGCCTCGTATGTAAACAATTCAGGAGGGTGGATCAGTCTTTTTAGTCACTGGTCAGAAGCAGTGTGGCCTAGTGGATAGAGCACAGGCCTTAAAGTCAGGAGAACCTGAGTTCTAATTCGGGCTTCACCCTCAGAAAGAGGATCTCTTGCCACCCTGGCTACCCCAGGACCTCCTACCCAAAAGTTGTACTACATTCTAGAATGTCTCTGAAACTGTCCTCCCTCCCTTACTTTGGCCTCATCCAAGTGTCACAGACCCTTCAAGGGTCTGGAAACTAGTCTCCCAGATTGGGAATTCCTTGGAGAATAAAAAAACAGAGGCCTAGAAAAGTCAAGATATCAAATGGAAGGAAAACTTCTGGTCATCAGGATACTAAATTGTTGATTTACAGTTACCATTGTGGATTTACCATTAAACACCACCACTGCTTACCTGTTGCATTTTGAATTTTCTTCCTCAATTTTCCAGAAATATTTGGTATCCAGGAAAGATATAGCCGTGAAGCAGGATAATCCCTTTGTTGTTTCTGAACTCAAAGTAGAATGTTTTAAAAAATGTCTCTCCCCCACCTCCCCCTGTCCTCCTACATCCTCTGCACCCCAAATTCTCCACTTTTGCCTCTCAGCCTGGGTTGGGGCAGTTAAAATGTTTTCTTCTGGTCACTTAAGACTCAGAGTAAATCCTTGCTCATATGAGCTGGTCTGCCTTCATCTTTGCCCTCAATTTATGGCTCTGGCACAATAGCCACAAGCATCAGGTCTTTGCATTCCTGTGGGGAACCACTGTGGATTTCTGTGATTTTAATAAGTAATTTATTGACTTCTAGTAATGTTGATGTTCAATGGCCCATAAATTAAATGATCTAAATATGACCTGCTTGTAGCAATTAAATTAAGCTTTTATGTGTTCAGATCTGGAAGTATAACCCTCACTTCTTTCTTGAGTATCAAATCATTGTGATTTATTATTTACTAGATGGTATTCTGAAAATGCTGTCCATATTGTGGCTGGGGAGTTCTTGTTTTTTTCTGAACTTCCTGCAACTCAGTGCCTTTTTGTCTATTTTTCATGCCTCCTTTCTAAAATGAACTAACATTCTATCCTTCCCATTTTGATTTTTTTTACCAGACTTCACATTGCCTCCTCTCTTGACTCAGTTTAGCTTACTATCATTTTTATCTTTTTCTTGTTTGATTGTATCATTAATATTAATCAGGGTCCATTGCCCATTCCATAAATCATCACTGACGGGACTTCCAGACCCCCCCTCTGGGCTGAGAGCTCCTTGTAAAGAGGGAACATCATCATCATCATCATCAATCGTATTTATTGAGCGCTTACTATGTGCAGAGCACTGTACTAAGCGCTTGGGAAGTACAAATTGGCAACATATGGAGACATTCCCTACCCAACAGTGGGCTCACAGTCTAAAAGGGGAAGACAGAAAACAAAACCAAGCATACTAACAAAATAAAATAAATAGAATAGATATGTACAAGTAAAATAAATAAATAAATGAATAGAGTAATAAATATGTACAAACATATATACATATATACAGGTGCTGTGGGGAAGGGAAGGAGGTAAGATGGGGGGATGGAGAGGGGGAGAGGAAGGAAGGGGCTCAGTCTGGGAAGGCCTCCTGGAGGAGGTGAGCTCTCAGCAGGGCCTTGAAGGGAGGAAGAGAGTTAGCTTGGCGGATGGGCAGAGGGAGGGCATTCCAGGCCCGGGGGATGACGTGGGCCGGGGGTCGATGGCGGGACAGGCGAGAACGAGGTACAGTGAGGAGATTAGCGGCGGAGGAGCGGAGGGTGCGGGCTGGGCTGTAGAAGGAGAGAAGAGAGGTGAGGTAGGAGGGGGTGAGGTGATGGACAGCCTTGAAGCCAAGGGTGAGGAGTTTCTGCCTGATGCGCAGATTGATTAGTAGCCACTGGAGATTTTTGAGGAGCAGAGTAATATGCCCAGAGCGTTTCTGGACAAAGATAATCCGGGCAGCAACATGAAGTATGGATTGAAGTGGAGAGAGACATGAGGATGGGAGGTCAGAGAGAAGGCTGATGCAGTAGTCCCGACGGGTTAGGATGAGAGCTTGAATGAGCAGGGTAGCAGTATGGATGGAGAGGAAAGGGCGGATCTTGGCAATGTTGCGGAGCTGAAACCGGCAGGTTTTGGTGATGGCTTGGATGTGAGGGGTGAATGAGAGAGCTGAGTCGAGGATGACACCAAGGTTGCGGGCTTGTGAGACGGGAAGGATTGTAGCGCCGTCAACAGAGATGGGAAAGTCAGGGAGAGGACAAGGTTTGGGAGGAAGACAAGGAGTTCAGTCTTGGACATGTTGAGCTTTAGGTGGCGGGAAGACATCCAGATGGAGATGGCTTGAAGGCAGGAGGAGATGCGAGCAGGAGAGAGCAGGGGCAGAGATGTAGATCTGGGTGTCATCAGCATAGAGATGATAGTTGAAGCCGTGGGAGCGAATGAGGTCACCAAGGGAGTGCGTGTAGATTGAGAACAGAAGGGGACCAAGCACTGAACCTTGGGGAACCCCCACAATAAGAGGATGGGAGGGAGAGGAGGAGCCTGCAAAAGAGACTGAGAGTGAACGACTGGAGAGATAAGAGGAGAACCAGGAGAGGACGGAGTCTGTGAAGCCAAGGTCAGATAGTGTGTTGAGGAGAAGTGGGTGGTCCACAGTGTCAAAGGCAGCTGAGAGGTCGAGGAGGATTAGGACAGAGTATGAGCCGTTGGATTTGGCAAGCAGGACGTCACTGGTGACCTTTGAGAGGGCAGTTTCTGTGGAATGTAGGGGACGGAAGCCAGACTGGAGGGGGTTGAGGAGAGAGTTGCTGTTGAGGAATTCTAGGCAGTGCGTGTAGACAACTCATTCAAGAAGTTTGGAAAGGAATGGTAGGAGGGATATGGGGGGATAACTAGAAGGTGAGGTGGGGTCAAGACAGGGTTTTTTTAGGATGGGAGAGACATGTGCATGTTTGAAGGCAGAGGGGAAGGAACCAGTGGAGAGTGACTGGTTGAAGATGGAAGTTAAGGAGGGGAGAAGGGTTGGAGCAAGAGATTTCATGAGATGAGAGGGAATGGGGTCAGAAGCACAGGTGGCCGGAATAGCACTTGAGAGGAGGGAGGAGAGCTCCTCTGAGGATACTGCTGGGAAGGATGGGAGAGTAGCAGAGAGTGTTGAGAGCCGGGGGGTTGGAGAAGGTGGGGGAAGAGACTTTGGGGAGGTCAGACCTGATGGATTTAATTTTTTTAATGAAGTAGGAGGCCAGATCGTTGGGGGTGAGGGAAGGAGGAGGGGGAGGAACCGGGGGCCTGAGAAGGGAGTTGAATGTACAGAAGAGCTGGCGGGGATGATGGGCATGTGTGTCAATAAGGGAGGAGAAATAGTTTTGTCTGGCAGAAGAGAGGGCTGAGTTAAGGCAGGAAAGGATAAACTTGAAGTGAACGATGTTGGCATGGTGTTTAGACTTTCGCCAGCAGTGTTCGGCAGCTCGAGCATAAGAGCGAAGGAGGCAGACAGTGGCAGTGATCCAGGGCTGTGGGTTACTGGTGCGAGAGCGGCAAAGGGAAAGGGGAGCGAGTGAGTCTAGCGGAGTAGAAAGGGTAGAGTTGAGAGCAGTAATCTGATCATCAAGACTGGGTAGAGAGGAGAGGGCGGCGAGGTGGGGTGTGAGGCGCTCCAAAAGATGGGTGGGATCCAGAAAGCGGAGATCTCTGTGAGGGAGTAATACGGATTTACAGGGGAAAGGAGTGTGAGTGAGGAGGCAGGTGAGAAGATTATGATCAGAGAGAGGGATTTCAGAATTGGTGAGGGTGGACACAGTGCAGCGGTAGGAGATGATGAGGTTGAGGGTATGACCAAGTTGGTGAGTGGGGGAGGTGGGGTGGAGGAAGAGGTTGGCATCGTCAAGGAGAGATAGAAGGCAGGCGGCAGAGGAGTCGTTAGGGATATCCATGTGGATATTGAAGTCTCCGAGGATCAGAGTGGGCATGGAGAAGGAGAGAAGGAAGGTGAGGAAGGGGTCAAAGTCGTTAAAGAAGTTGGAAGTGGGGCCGGGAGGGCGGTAGATGACAGCTACAAGAATCTGGAGGGGGTGGTAGAGGCGAATAATGTGGGCTTCAAAGGAAGGGAAGGAAAGGGAAGGGGGAGGAGGGACAGTTTGAAAGCGACATTGAGGGGCGAGAAGGAAACCGACACCTCCTCCTTTTCCGGTGAGTCTGGGGGAGTGGGAGAAGAAGAGGCCTGCACTGCAGAGAGCAGCAGAAGAGACCGTGTCGTCTGGATACAGCCATGTTTCAGTTAGGGCGAGGAGGGGTAGAGAGCTGGAAAGGAAAAGGTCCAGGATGAAAGGGATCTTACTTAAAACGGAGCGGGGGTTCCAGAGGCCACACTTGGCAGCAGCTGTCGAGGGAGGGGAGGGAGGGGGAAGGGTGCGAGTGGTGGGGAGGGTTTGGATTGGGATGAGTTGGTGGGGGCCTGGGTGGGGAGAGTGGGAAGGGGGGTGGCGATGGGAAAGGAGAACTGGGAGGGGTCGGGGCGGGGAGAAGGGGAGGGAGGGGGCCGGGAGGGAGGAGCGGAGGACTGGCGCTGGTACAGAGGAATCCTTGGTAGGGGGTGAGGGGGAGTGGTCTTGGTGAGTGAGAGGGAGGGAAAAAGCTGGGTGGGAGAGGGGAAGGGGAAGGTGAGGAATGGGAATGGCAGTTGGGAGCAAGGGAACTGAAAGTTCATGGTGAGGTCAGCAGGGCGAGTGACAGTACAGCGGGAGGTTAACAATTGAGATGCAAAAGCAATAAAACAGTAGCAATGATATATAAGTAGGCGATGCCAACTCTGTATTCTCAAGTGCTTAGTACAGTGCTGTGCATAGTAAAGTGCTAAGTAATTAATAATAATGTACCTTAAACTTCTTAAAAATGAGAGTTGCTTTAATGTTCATGAATTATTAGCCATTAGGCAGGCAGAGAAAAGCAAAGTGTTTGGCCATAAAGCAATCTTAGGAAATTTTCTCATGTTTTTATCAATGTTTTCAAATTCCCCCATTATAAAGAAGCCAGGACAATATTGTCGAAAGGCAATAATTTAGGGTACTGTGTACCCTAAAATGCCTAGAACTGAGACCAAAAAGTAAATCAATGTTTCAGGGACATCCAACTTGAAATTCATTTTCCAAACCTTAGCAATCCTGTCTATGGCTCTCCTTATGTGATTCCTGAATAACATATTTTTATGCTAGGGGGAGGGGAAGAATACTCCTTTTTTCTACTGTATTGCAGTTTGTGGTGAAATTGGAGACAACGAGTCATTAAGGAAGTCTATTTTTATTTGAGAAATTACACACTTTGATTGAGTATGACTTAGAACCTCACCAACTTCTAAGTAAATTCTGATTCATTTGCCCCTGAAAAGGAGCATGTGTTCTAAGTTGCCAATTAAGCTGCTCAAGTCAAGCCTTGTTATACTTCATATTCATCAGCATTGCTCATTTGCCAGTCACCAGTTTCCTAAGCACCGCTTTGGACAAGAAATGTTTGCCAGGTAGAATGTTATGTAACTGAGTACTGAAAATTACCTTTCAGTGAAAGCTACCCTGCTGGTTCAATCTCTCGTCCTATCCCGACTTGATTACTGCATCAGCCTTCTCTCTGATCTCCCATCCTCCTGTCTCTCCCCACTTCAGTCTGTACTTCATGCTGCTGCCCAGATCATCTTTGTGCAGAAATGCTCTGGGTATGTTACTCCCCTCCCCCAAAATCTGCAGTGGCTACCAGTCAACCTACACATCTGGCAAAAACTCCTCACTCTCGGCTTCAAGGCTATCCATCACCTCGCACCCTCCTACCTCACCTTCCTTCTTTCCTTCTGCAGCCCAGCCCACACCCTCTGCTCCGCTGCCACTAACCTGCTCACTGTGCCTCGTTCTTGCCTGTCCCACCATCAATCCCGAGCCCATGTCCTCCCCCTGGCCTGGAGTTCCCTCCCTCCACTCCACCAAGCTAGCTCTCTTCCTCCCTTCAAAGCCCTACTGAGAGCTCACCTCCTCCAAGAGGCCTACCCAGACTGAGCCCCCTCTTTCTGCTCCCCGTCCCCCTGCCCTACCTCTTTCCCCTCCCCACAGCACCTGTATGTACATTTGTACAGATTTATTACTCTATTTTACTTGTACATATTTACTATTCTATTTATTTTGTTAATGATATGCATCTAGCTTTACTTCTATATATTCTGATGGCTTGACACCGGTCCACATGTTTTGTTTTGTTGTCTGTCTCCCTCCTCTAGACTGTGAGCCCATTGTTGAGTAGGAACCATCGCTATATGTTGCCAACTTGTACTTCCCAAGCACTTAGTACAGTGCTCTGCACACAGTAAGTGCTCAATAAATATGATTGAATGAATGAATGAATGAAGCAGTGGCTGGGAGACAAATAAACCAAATTTACAGCGCTCTAGACCCTAAGCTCACTGTGGGCAGGGAATGAGTCTGTTTCTTGTTATGTTATATTGTACTCTTCCAAGCACTTAGTATGGTACTCTGCCCACACTAAACATTCAATAAATATGATTGACTGACTGACCAAACCCCAAAAAATGAAAATATGGTAGCACCCAAGTGCTCTAAAAAAGTGATATGTGTGACCCAAAGAAAACCTTCATCTTGGGAATGAGTCGAAACTGTATAAATTAAACAAATGATGTCAGCTTCAACCTTAACACCCTAGTATTTAGAAGAGTAGTATTCTAACATTTTTAAACCTAGACATTTTGTGTTTCATGTTTTGAATGTTTATTTTTAAACCAAAGTTGGCAAAATGCTATATACAGTTTATAATATCCTACCTGAATGACTAGACCTATCTAGACGCAGTTACACTTCTAGGCAGGATTTTACTGTCCTTTGGCAAAAACGATGTAACATTAGCCCACAGTTGGGTAGAGACTGTCTCTATATGTTGCCAACTTGTACTTCCCAAGCGCTTAGTACAGTGCTGTGCACACAGCATTCAGTAAATACGATTGATTGATTGATTGATTGATTAATTAAAAAGTGGTCACTCAAGTAAACTAGACTGTCAGTGTTTGCAGATTACGTGAATTTAATTTCAAATTCAAAGTATCTAACGTGCTTTCATTAACATCCAAATACCGTATTCATGGGAGAACATTTAAGTGTGTCTGGTTTTTCTTTAATATGATGGCTAGATAGATGAAAATGTGGTACTGTGGGTTGTGCTACTGAAGTTTAAATGGTCTGAAAGAAAATTTTTGTTTTTAATTAGCTACTGTCAATGTTTTGGATCTTTTATCTGTAAATTTCAATATGTAATGGAAATATTTTCCAGTTGAAATGAGGCATTTCCAGTAAAACAGGAATAATTCTTCCAAATTTAAAATGTCCCTTTGTTTGGCCCAATATTTGGACATAGGCATTTCCGGTGGAAATTTCATGTGGCCAGCATTAGAAAAAAAGACTTAGTAAAAGCTGTTCATGACTGTCATTAGTTGAAATGATTGAGAATGCTATATGAAATTGGAATTCATTTTAGACTTAAAGAAGGGACAGTAACCCATGACCACTTGTCTTATTTTCACTAGACATTTTAGTGTATTTTTAAACTGATGAAGATTGCATCAAGCATCATGATTTAAATAAAAACAGAAGCAAATCCTTATGCCTTTCCTCACAGACATCAAAGCAGTATGTGTGGTCAAAGCAGTGTCGGTGGTTGTCCCAAGACAAATGAGAGACTTGGGTTCCACTGACTTTTCACAAGCTACAGAACAAGGTTTCACATACTCGTTAGGAACAATTAACAGAGGTATTTCAGAGATTTGATTCATGTGCTCCAACTTGGCTATTTCTAGTCAGATGTAATTCTCTTTCTTCTCCTCTCTGTGTCACAATGCTCTGTCAGCCAAAGTCCTCTTGTTCAAGCATTCTGGAAAAATAAACATGAAAGTAGAAATCAGTGCAAGGTGTAAAACCAGCCTGAAGCCATTAACAACAACTGAACTAATAAATAGTTACCAATCCACAGAATTAGACTCAATCTCCTTAGTACTGGTGCTCATTATTTCTCCAAGAAAAAAAACAAGTCGGGCAGCTTCTTTTCTTTAATTAGTTTGAAAGGAGATGATGGGGAACCCCAAGCTTATATACCTTAAAAATGTGATTATATCATGAATGGCTTTATAATAGGATGCATTTGTCCATAGACTTACAGGTTAAAAATTGATCCATTCCAGAATCCATGGAAAAATAGTAGGAAATGCCTTTAAGTCCTATATTTATATGTTCAGCCAGTGGAATCATGGTCCTTTTGTATGATAGTCCCCTTTCACTGTTTGGAAGGTGTCTAAATCTGTTCAAACACACAGCTTTTATAAGCAAAAGCAGGTGGAACAATCAGAAAAGCTTACCCTCCCCACGGCACTTGTATATGTTTGTAAAGATTTATTACTCTATTCGTTTTACCTGTACATATTTACTATTCTATTTATTTTGTTAATGATCTGCATATAACTATAATTCTATTTGTTCTGAAAATTTTGACACCTGTCTACATGTTTTGTTTTGTTGTCTGTGTCCCCCTTCTAGACTGTGAGCCCGTTGTTGGGTAGGGACTATCTCTAAAGGTTGCCAACTTGTACTTCCCAAGCACTTAGTACAGTGCTCTGCACATGGTAAGTGCTCAATAAATACAGTTGAATGAATGAATGAAGTATTTCATATTATTTGAGGCAAATGGTCTGTTTTCCTCCTGGAGACAAATACATTCTGATTTTGTTTTCAGTTCTGCTTTCTAGTAACTGTTCTGCTTTCCTTTTCACTGTGCAGAAAGATGATGCAATTAAAATGGTGGCAGAGGTCAAGAAAGTTAGAATAAGTGTACCTTAATTCATTATTCTTAGCTATAACTACTTGTAGTGGGAATGAGCAGAGACAGGGCCCATTTCCGTATTTCCTTATTTCAGTCTTTTCTCACAGGATGATATTTTCTTAAGACTTTTGGAATAATCTGTGTTTCCTAAGTGTAGTTCAGGCTGGGCTCCAAATGTCTACCTATGCAGGACTCTATGCAGTTCATAAAATCCATTCCTGTATTGTTTAGAACAGATGTGGGGGAACTGTGCCTTAAAACTGAGGTCATTTTTGTTGACCAATTCTGCTGGAATCATTTCTGTTCTGTCCATTATCTAAGAAACCCAAGCCTTTAACTCAGTCTGAAAGTTTATCAGATCACGCTGGGTTGAAGTTGTGGAAGAGAGGGGTAAGAGGTGGAGGGGATGACAGAGAAATGGATGGATGATAAGCTGTTGCTTGGTTTCTAAGAGCTCAGATGAATGAGGATTCAGGAGATTCCCTCACACCACTGTAGACTATGTTCTGGGTTCTCTTCTCTCCACTTTCTACCCCACTTCCTTGGAGAATTCAGTCACTTCAATAGCTTCAACCACCCTTTATCATAGATGTCTCCCAAATCTACCTCTCCAGCCTCAGCCCTCTCCTTCTCTGTGACCATAAAGAACATCTTTACTTGGACAACTTTACAATAATCTGTATCAGTGCCTGTTTCTCTCTCTAAACTGTAAGCTCCTCTTGAGTGGAGAATATATGTTATATAATAATAATAATAATGTTGGCATTTGTTAAGCACTTACTATGTGCAAAGCACTGTTCTAAGTGCTGGGGGGGATACAAAGTGATCAGGTTGTCCCATGTGGGGTTCACAGTCTTAATCCCCATTTTACAGATGAGGTAACTGAGGCTCAGAGAAATGAAGTGACTTGCCCAAGGTCACACAGCAGACATGTGGCGGAGCCAGAATTCGAACCCATGACCTCTGACTCCAAAGCCCGAGCTCTTTCCACTGAGCCACACTGCTTCTCTATGCCCTATTCTGACCTTTTAGTACAGTGTCCTGCGCACAGTAAGAACTCAAAAATACAGTTGGTTAATCAATCAGATGTCCCATTGAAATATCAAAACTAACTTGTGCCAAACAGAACTCCTCATCTTCCATCCATACCTTGTTCTCCCCTCAACTTTACCATCACTATGGGCAACACCACCATCCTCCCAGTCTCATATACCCACAACTTTGTCATTATCCTCATTTCTCTGATTCAGCTCACATATTCAGTCACTCCTGTCAATTCTACCTTCACAGCATCTCTTTAATCTGCTCCTTCCTCTCCATCCAAGATGCTACTGCACTCGTCCAAGCAGTTATCATGTCCCGCCTCAACTACTGCTTCAACCTCCTTGCTTATCTCCCTGGCTCCAGCTTCTCCCCACTCCACTCCCTACTTCACTCTGCTGCCCAGATCATTTTTTCTAAAAAATGGTTCCTCACACACCTCCCTACTCCTCAAAACACTTCAGAGTTAGTCAAGCCCTTCTCGTCATCAACCATCAAATGTAAATCACTCATTCAGCTCTCCCCCTCCTACCAGACCTTGTTCCTTTCCCACTACAATCCAGACCGAACTCTTTGCTATGCCAACATCTACCTATTTATGATACCTCAACCTCATTTCTCCATCTACCCCTTCCTCACAACCTCCCTCCTTCCTGAAACACCTACCTTCTTCATTCTGACAGACACTACTCTCACCATTTTCAAAGACCTATTAAAATCTTGTCTCTTTCAAGATGTCTTTCTTGAATAACTTCTCCTATCCCCACCTTATTCTTCCACCCTTCTGTGTCACCTACATATTTGTATCTCTTACCTCTAAGCACTTTGATTCTCACCCCCTTCTCCATAGCACTTATGTGCATATCTTTATCCTCTGCCCTTTTACCTATCTGTAATTTATCTTAATGTGTCTCCCCCACTAGAGTGTATGCTCCTTAAGGGCAAGGTTTGTGTCTACCAATTTGGTTGTATTGTGCTCTCCCAGATGCTTAGTACAGTGCTACAGTGCTGTACAGTAAGCTTTCAATAAATGCCACTGATTGACTGAGCTCTTGTTGACCTCTGGAAAGACAGTAGGGGTCAAAGAGAGGTAATGATGAGCTCCTAACTCATTTGCTAGGAGCTCAGATGTGGGAAGACAGGAGGAAGCCTCTCAGGATTGCTTGTCTCTGGACCTCTCATGATTTCAGTATTGCCAAGAGGATAAAGCCACAAGCCTGGGAGTCGGAAGGACCTGGGTTCTAATCCCAACTCTGCCACTTGTCTGGCGTGTGATTTTAGGCGAGTCACTTCATTTCTCTGGACTTCATTCACCTCATCTGTAAAATGGGGATTGAGACTGTGAGCCCCATGAGGGACAGGGACTATGCCCAACCTGATTTGCTTATATTCACTCCAACACTTATAACAGTGCCTGGCACATATAGTAAGTGCCTATCAAATGCCACAATTGTTGTTATTATTATTATTTGGAATCTGCATGATCTGGAATTTCCATGTCCTGCCATTTTTTCACTCTCCTTTCCCTTGCATTGACAGTGTTGGGCCTCTGTTGTAGCCTGTAGCTTAGTTGAATATTTCTTAAGTGAATGCAAGCAAGATGTTGCCTGAGGCATATTTCTTTTTTGACATCACAGTAAGATTAACGTTTGAGCAACAAAAGTTGTAACCTGAAAGTCTCTCAAATTATGGGAAAAATACAATAATTTTGTAATGGAATTTGTTAGGCTACAACTGTATTTACGGGTACCTCTTCAGCAAGGACATTTTAACCAAGTAGAATGCTAATTCTAGATTATGCAAAAGGCATTTCTAATTTTTCTGATTCTCCCCATCTCATGGGTTAATAGACAAATGAAGCATCCAAATGCAAAAAAGGGAAGTCTGTAGATCCTTCAGAGTTTTTTCCTCCTCTGACAGATATGAGGATGATGATGATAACAGTAATTATTCAAAAAATAATTTTGTCCATATGTAAGAAGTTTCCCTTGTGAGTAGGGAATATGTCTATCTACTCTGTTGTATTGTACTCTCCCAAGTGCTTAGTACAGCCTAGTATGCTGCACAGAGTAAGCCCTCAATAAATACCATGGATTGATATTAACTTCACTCCTGAGCCTTAATTTAAAGAGCCCCTGAAGTGAGTACCTTGAGGGAACCTAATCATTCTTCTTTTCAAATTTCAGAAGTTTTAATTCAAGACCTTCTTTTCAGAAGAAAACAGAGCACTAGCAACTCATCACTGGAATAATTTATAGAAGACTCTAATGAATTCATTTCTGCTGTCTTCAAGTCATGGATGGCGTCTCATGATAACATTTATTCTATCAGTAGATACAATTGTCAGTTGTCATAATTTATGGGTTATTGACTTTGAGGCACTCAATCAGCTGTTCCCCTCCTACCTTACCTCACTGATCCCATCCTCCAACCCAACCCAATCACTTTGCTCTTCTAATGCCAACCTACATTCTGAACCTCAAACTTGTATATCCCACTGCTGACACTTTGCCCAAGTCCTCCCTCTATCCTGGCCTTTCATATCTCAGAGACCACCACTCTGCCCATCTTCAAAGTCCTCCTGAAATCACAGATCTTCCAAGAGGCCTTCCCTGTCTAAGCCCTCATTTCCCATATCCCCCCTCTTCTCCATGTTACCTGTGCCCTTGGATCTGTACCCTTTAAGCACTTTGATAGTGACTCCAACCGTAGCCCCAGAACACTTATTTACGTAGCCTCACACTCTTGCCATGTCCCCTATCTGTAGTCGACTTGATTTTCTGTCATTCCCACTAGACTGTAAGCTCCTTATGGGCTGAGTTTGCATCTACCAACTTGTTTTGTACTTTCCCAAGTTCTCAGCACAGTGCTCTGCAAAAAGTATATGCACAGTAAATGCCATTATGAGTGATGGGCCACAAAAGTAGAAATTGCCTCTAAAGGGGAAGTGGTGCTGAAGGAAACAGTACATAATAATAATAATAATAATAATAATAGCATTTATTAAGTGCTTACTATGTGCAAAGCACTGTTCTAAGTGCTGGAGAGGTTACAAGGTGATCAGGCTGTCCCACGGGCGGCTCACAGTCTTCATCCCCATTTTACAGATGAGAGAACTGAGGCACAGAGAAGTTAAGTGACTTGCTCAAAGTCACACAGCTGACAGTTGGCGGAGCCAGGATTTGAACCCATGACCTCTGACTCCAAAGCCCAGGCTCTTTCCCCTGAGCCATGCTGCTTCTACATTCCATCTCACTCCCAGTGAGCCTTCCCAGCAACTGTAATCACTCTTTCTAGAAGGCCAAGTTTCAATTTCTGGAAAACTGAAAATGGAGCATTCTTTGCCAAGGCTGTATTTTTCTGTGGTCAATTGATTAATAAATAATATTTATTGCTCTCCCGCTGGTGCAGAGCACTGTACTAAGTGCTTGGGAATGTTCAAAAGAGTTAGCAGGTACAGTATACCACCTCAGGAAATCAATAATTTAGTCAGGGAGCTAGGTACTTAAATTATGGCTAAAAGATGGAATTGAGTATATAAAATGTACATAATTTAATTGCTTATAAGTTTTTGAGGAGCAGAAATATGTGTACTGAGTGACACCGCAAAAAAATATTATTCATGCATCAGTGGTGAGTATAGATGAAAGGGAGTTGAGACTAGAGGCAGGGAGACTAGCAAGGATCAATCAACCACTGGTATTTATTTATCCCTAATTGTATGCAGAGCAGAGCACTGTGCTGTTTGGGAAAATACAGTACAACAGATTTGGTAACTGCATTCCCCACCCACAAGAAGCTTACAGTCCGCAGAGGAGAACTACAGATGCTGCTGGAGTAGCCTAACTGTAGTATGACCAGAGCTTGACCAGGGGATAGTAGTTGTTTAACTTGAGAGGAAAGAGCAGGGGAACCAAAAGGTATTATGGAACTCTTCCTTCTTCTAGACTGTGAGCCCACTGTTGGGTAGGGACTGTCTCTATATGTTGACAACTTGTACTTCCCAAGCGCTTAGTACAGTGCTTTGCACACAGTAAGCGCTCAATAAATACGATTGATTGATTGATTGATTCAAAACCCTCCTCAAAACAATGCTGCTTCCCACTATCAATTCATGTCCACTTTCAATATACATGTGTGTGTATGTGTGTATGTACACACATAGATATATGTCTGTATACATATGTAGACATACAGTACAGTGCTCTGCTCACAGTAAATGCTCAGTGAATATGATTGACTGAATATATATATGTGTATTTCCATTCAGTGATTTATTTTTTGCAGAATTTTTTAAGTGCTTACTATGTTCAAGGCACTGTACTACGCCTTGGGGTAGACAAAGGTTAATCAGGTTGACACAGTCCAATTAATTAATTCCCATTTTAAAGATGAGGTAACTGAAGCACAGAGAAGTGAAGTGACTTGCCCAAGGTTGTGCAGCAGGTAATTGGAGGATCAGAATTTGAACCTAGGTCCTCCTGACTCCCAGGCCCATGCTGTACCCCTAGGCCATGCTTATTGTGGGCTGGGATCATGTCTACCAACTCTGTTTCATTGTACTCTCCCAAGTGCCTAGTCGAATGCTTTCCACACAGTAAGCACTCAATAAATGCCATCGATTAATTAATTACAGCAATTTAACCCAATCCATCAGAATATTAACCATTTATTTGGAACAAAGAAGCAGGAGGACACTAATAAATCCATTAGGTACATGACTAGCTGTTAACGCATTTATTTGCTAACCACTTCAAAGTAGATATTCTGTCTTTTAAAAATATCATTTTCGATTCACAGACTTGCGGCCTGAAGTTAACTAACCAAAGATAAGTAAAACAAAAAATAATCAAGGTTGAAACTTGCCTATTTTGATCATAGTTAATTTTGAGAGGGTAGCCTTACAAGGATCCTTCTTTAAAAGACAAAAAAAAATGTTTTAATTGATCTATTTCAGATGATTAAATCAATAACAGTAATCTTCTGGGGAATTTCTGTGCCACCTGTACCTACTGCATTAGATAGCATTACAAGAAAAGTAGGCATGTAGGTCACTGATGGATCAATTTGTGTTATCTTTGTTGATAACATCTATCAGAAAGTGTAAATACAGGATGTAAAATATATGCGTTCTATCAGGAATTGAGATCTTGTCAGTATTATTGTCTTGTCTTAGAGTAAAGGAAGCAGAAAGTGCTGTTTGCAGTCATTTTAAGTGTACAAGATGAATACAGAGCCAAAGGAGTCTGCCTTGTGGGCATCTAATTTCTGATTGTAGTATTCTGAGTTATCCAAATGAGGTAGCGATTTTGACCTATGTAAAAGATAAATTACTATTCTCCCTTTACTCCGAATTATACCCACTGAAGTTCCTTTCAGAGTATTAAGGAGTGAAGTTCCTTTAGCACACTTATCAGTGACACTGAACTTCAACAGAATGATCCATTAGTGGGCTTTCTATCACTGTAAGTCTCCCATTTTGTGTAATTAATAGTTACCTGTAGAGTTTATTATTTCAGTATTCTTTCCAGAGTTTTATGTTTATCACTGGCTCTTTAATTTATACATTTGGTTTGCTTGGGTCCATTCACTATGTCTACAAATCTATCCCATGTCATCTCCTCCCCTGTCCTCTATCCCCTGTCCCTCACCTCCCCATATCACCTATCCCCTGCTCTCTTTCCCTGCCTTCAGGCGTGGGCCTCCTCCTGCCTTCAGGACATCTCCATCTGGATGTCTGCCTGCCATCCAATACTCAGTATGTCCAAGACTGAACTCCTTGTCTTCCCTCCCAAACCTGCCCTCTCCCTGACTTCCCCATCACTGTAGATGGCACTACCATCCTTCCCATCTCACAGGCCCCCAATCTTGGTGTCATCCTCGACTCCACTCTCTCATTCACCCCTCACATCTAGTCCATCACCAAAACCTGCCTGTCTCACCTCTGCAACATCACCAAGATCCGCCCTTTCCTCTCCATCCAAACAGCTATCTTGCTGGTCCAATCTCTCATCCTATCCCAACTGGATAGTACTGCATCAGCCTCTTCTCTGACCTCCCATCCTCCTGTCTCTCCCCACTGCAGTCAATGCTTCACACTGCTGCCTGGATCATCGTTGTGCAGAAACACTCTGGGCATGTTACTCCCCTCCTCAAAAATCTCCAGTGGCTACCAGTCAACCTACGTATCAAGCAAAAACTCCTCACTCTTGGCTTCAAGGCTGTCCATAACCTCGCCCCCTCCTACCCCACCTCCCTTCTCTCTCTCTACAGCCCAGCCCACACCCTCCGCTTCTCTGCCACTAACCTCCTCACTGTACCTCATTCTTGCCTGTCCTGCCGTCAACCCCTGGCCCATGTCCTCCCCCTGGCCTGGAATGCCCTCCCTCTGCACATCAGCCAAGCTAGCTCTCTTCCTCCCTACAAAGCCCTACTGAGAGCTCACCTCCTCCAGGAGGCTTTCCCAGACTGGCCCCCTCCTTCCTCTCTCCCTCCCCATCCTCTCACCCTACCTCCTTCCCCTCCCCACAGCACCTGTGTATATGTTTGTACAGATTTATTACTCTATTTATTTTACTTGTACATATTTGCTGTTCTATTTATTTTGTTAATGATGTGTATCTAGCTTTACGTCTATTTATTCTGATGACTTGACACCTGTCCACATGTTTTGTTTCGTTGTCTGTCTCCCCCTTCCAGACTGTGAGCCTGTTGTTGGGTAGGGACCATCTCTATATGTTGCCAGCTTGTACTTCCCAAGTGCTTAGTACAGTCTCTGCATACAATAAGCACTCAATAAATATGATTGAATGAATGAATGAATCTGCTTTGAGTAATTTATATCCTCTATAAAATGTCATGTTGAGGCACTTTTTTAAGCTTCTGAGTAATGGTTAGAAAGACTTGCACTGGGACTCAAAATCTAATGTCATGCATTAAATTGCTATTTATAACCCAAGAGTGGTCATTGACAATATTTGACAATTTTACAGCTAAGAGCCAGAGCTATTGTGCTTTTGAATGTAATTTATTGAGCAAATAAAACTCTTAATGGTACTGTGACCTGTTAAACCTGTGGCTCCACATGAGTTCTAGTCTTATACAGCTGTAGAAGTTTCATAGAACCTGCCTACCTTTTGTGGGTCTGAACACTAATATTTTACACTTACTTCATGGTTTTATTTATTCAGTTGCCTTTAAGTTCTTGATCTGGCTGTAGCTAATTATGTATAGTTTGTATTTTAATTGGGTGGTTGAGGAAGAGACAGAGAAATAAAACGCATTCATTCGAAGATTTAAATTACTCTTTTACAAGGTGGACCTTTTTGTAAAATCAGACACAGAAAATTGTAAAGCTGTTAATGACTGATATTGACACAGATGTAGTCTTGCCAAAATGAAATTTAGGACATTTAAACTTTAAGTATCCAGAGATAAGATTTAATAAAGTAATTTTGGTATGCTTTTAGCCATTTTTCTCATAATAATCTGTAAAGCTTTTTTTAGTTGAATTTTGGAGAAATAGTAATATGCCATATGGCTTGCATTTGCTTCTCTAAATTTTATAGGATTTCTCATCTTGAGGAAGAAAGAATTGAAAAAAAATTCTGGCAAATATTGAAAATATATTCTGACTGTCCCAGGTTTGTCTAAGTATTCCAGCCAAGACTTATGCTCTATCAATCCACAAACTTTTGCTTAAGTAATCATTTTAAATACATCTCTAGTATAGTAAAGGGTATTTTAAAATTGCATCTTTGCATTTAAGAACTTTTCTGTGTTTTCTCTGATTGCTTTACATTTTGAGGAAAAGGGATTTTATGTTTTGCTGGTCATTTGCCTGAAGCAGATACTGGAATTAGGGGAACCATATTCCATTTAGTGTGATGAAACATTTTTCTAAATAACAGAAAAAAAACCTAAGAATGATTTCCACTATTTATAGGGAAACCAAAGTCAGGTTCCTTGTCAAGATATTAATTCTACAGTTTCTGTTATTGCCCCCAAGGACCAAGTCCTGGGAAATTGAGTCTTGGATCAAACGAAATTGTTAATTTCTCTCTGCAGTATCATCATCTGCTTATTTTATTATTCCCATCGAATGTTAATTGCTAACTT